>NC_142417.1:14182500-14547500 GCF_059516105.1 Syngnathus floridae | reverse complement strand
GGGGTCGCGGGCATGCCTATCCCTGCCGTCATTGGGCAGTAAGTGGGGGATACCCTGAACTGGTTGCCAGCTAATCGCAGGGCACACAGGGACGAACAACCATCCACACTCACACCTACGGGCAATTTAGAGTGCTCAATCGGCCTACAAAGCATGTTTTTGGGATGTGGGAGGAAACCACACACACAGGAACATGCAAACTCCACAGAGGGAGGGCCGGAGGTGGAATCAAACTCGCACCTGCTGAACTGTGAGGCGGACGTGCTAACCAGTGCCCCAACGTGCTGCCAGAGATGTTATTATAACATAAATAAATGAGTCATGTACATCATCTTAATATTGCAATAAAATCAAGATATTTTGTCTGGAGGTTTTCAACAACTAAACATATTTGTGTTTTTTATTTTTTTTTTTTTATGTTTAAACCGAACCAAAGTTGGAACTGAACTGTCACTTAAAAACCGAAACTTGAACTGAATCATGGGTATGGTGAACCGTTACACCCCTACCTAAAACTAATGCGTAAGATTCCGCCAGCCGCCATCATAGATAAATACATACAGCTTTTACTGCAGTGCTTAAACCAGTATCTCACTGAGCCACAAGTGTTTGCGCACGTAGCAAATGTTGATATTTCCTCAGGCTTCCTAAAAGGTTGCAAACAGTATAATAGTTTGATGGAGGTGGCTGCTATGAAATATTGAATGCAAGAAAAACCCTGAGCTGTTTTTATTGTTCCAAATGGCTTACCTTGAATAGAATCTCACATTGCATTGTGGCCAACAGTAGAATCTGGGTCAATTATGTACATTGTGTGAGGGGTTCCATCAGATGCACATGGTAGGTAGCTTGTGTGTGCTAGCTAAAGCTAGCTTCCAGACACACCTGTCCCTAAGTAAAAAATATCAGGCATCAAGCATAATGTGCTTCCTTTTTGCATCACCAAGGCATACACAAGGTCTACGGCCAGCACGAGAGGCGGAAGACGAGGCATTTTCAAAAGGAAAATATAACACCAGATAAATAAATGACTTGAGTATTGACATTAATTATTGACAATCTTGGTAGCCCTCACGTGGTGGTCACGACAAGTTAAGAGTGGAAAAAGTGAATGCAACAAACATGCTGACCAAATTTGAGCACTTGACCATGAAGAACACATAAACACACACACAATAATAAACAGCCTATAACAAACATAAATGGAAAGTCCGTCGCCAAATGTGGCCAGAGCAACCTGTTCAAACACAGATAGAAAAAGCAGCTCTGTCTGTCATTGAACAGCAGCACTTCATTCAAACAGAGTGCAGGGAAATAAAACAAGCACAAATGTTTACTCTTACAACAGGGTGAAGTAAGTTTTGCACCCAAGTAAGGACAAATGTTTTGTTAAAAATAAATAGGGATACACACCCTGAGCTGGGTGTCTTATTAGAAAGCGCCTGGCTTAATTAGCATTAATGTTTGATGAACTCTTCAAAACGACAGACACGCACCGACCGGGCTACTGCTGCACTGCATCAACACCCACACTGTCTGGCATGACTACAAACGACTCAAGAAACAAAAGCACTACTATCTACTGCCCTGTCCACTGGGGATAGTGTTATGAACCAGTGTATGTTTGAACCGGAATATGTTTGCTATTGTTTCAGAATCAATACGACACACATAATTGAATTATAAAGATGCGGCTGGATAGAGATGAATGGAGCAGACTGTTGCTGGGTGAATTATAAAACCTCTTCAGATTGCTCTAATTATCAGTGAATGCATTATCCTTGCATGGTAATTCGCCAATCCTTGGGTTTATTCTTCATCACCGTCAGTCAAACCTGGTAGCGAGCTAAACCTGCTCTTTTAGCCATTTTTGTTTCATTTCAAACAGCAGAAGATCTCCTTCAACAGTTTTAAGACATCTAGGCACCTGCAGGTCTGGATTAAAAGAAATTGTAAAATTTGAAACATTACTGAATACTACATCAGAAATGATGGCGTACTCTAGCATCACGGTGCAAATCATTAAGCTCTGAAACTGTTTGACATATGGATGACACTTTTTGCCACAAGTGGAAAATTTGAAAAACTCAAGCATGTTAAAAAAATAAGATAAAAGGGCCGTTTCTTACATACCTAGTTTTCCTATCATATACATTAGAATACTTGCCAGATAACAAGCTTGATTGTTAGTGAAACTACAGTAACTGTAGTAAAAATATCCCAAGGATCAAAATTTCATCTACAAGTACATATGAAAATATACTTATTGTGAAGTATTGTTGAAAAACACAATTAATGTGTACTGTAGAGTATACTCCATTTTTATCACTTGGCGATGCACAGCGTTGGGTCTGGCTCATGTCGAAATGGACTTTTCGCCTGCGTGACAGCCTATGTACATTTTGACTTGTTTAAAATTTGCAACGGCACAACATTGTTGAACCAATTCATATATTGAACAGACCTAAATCCAGTGGCCGAGATTCATCCACTCATCAAATATTGTGCAAGAGTCCCCGCACACTGTGCAAGTGTTCATTAGAGTTCCACCTCATCGCTCATTGTGTGGTGGCCATGAAGTTTAGGGCTTGACACAAGGAAGTACGTCTGTGTAACATTGGTAATGGATTCCAGAGAAATTGTCTTCTTTTTATTAACAGCCACCCATGAAGAAGAACAAAAGCAAATTCTAGCTTTCATTCAGTGTTTGTATTATTTTGTTCAATTATTTGTTAGTTGTCACGCTATTTAAATAGCTAATGCTGTAGCTGTTCCAGCTACTCTAAAAACCCTGCAGTGGCAATACAAACTTGGTCAAGGTTTACTGTTATAAACTGGACCACGATAAACCAAACTGAACTACACTGCATGGTGGAAACCTTCAAGCCATTAGTTAGAGTAGAGAAGCAAAGCAGCTACTTCCGAAATATGAGACAGATTACATTGTATTACCACAGATTTAAAGGCAATCCCATTTTAATTAAACATATTGGTTTTGGGCTTTCCCTAAATCAGAAATGGTTCTATGAGAAGTCACCCTTTTTCCTTCTCAGGTTCCTCTGTTCACTCTGAGCAGCATGCGGCTGGCCATGTTGGGAAGATCACTGGGGAGATTCTTTCCACAATTAACTCACTCACTCTCTACTGGCTCACACTTGAGCATTCCAGTCCCCTTGGCAGGACACTCTCGGAGTGCCCTTGCAGACAGACAGGGATGTGGGCTGTGCTTGCTCTAAGTAGTAGTACTGGTGTGGTGGCCCAAGTTGGGTTCTCTCTCCTGGGAGTTACCTCAGCCTTGGCTCTGCCTGTCTTGGGTAGACACAACAAATGGTGTTCTGTCTGTTCAATGAAGCAGAGAGACCACAGGGTGACAGAATCCCTCTTGTCAAGTCCTGCTAGCAACCCGATCAGACCTTGGGTATTCCCGTGAGTGAGCAAGGCCCTGAAGAATTAGGTAGTCATCTCTCCTAAATGTCAAGGGCAGTGAGCACCAATACAGGACTGTGACTCTCCTTTGATTTATGCCGAAATGCCAAGTACATAAACAAAATAACCACAGTGTAGATGATGCAGTTATTGAGTTTCACAGTATCGTTTTCCAGAATCTGCATTGATGGAACAGGTGATTAATAAGCATTTAGAATGTGTCATACAGCTTTCATTACAGCACGAAGGAAACTGCAGACATTTTTAGGGAGCGGTTACTTGTAAATAACTCAAAAAGCAGCACGCAGTGCAAAAGAAAAAGACAGTATGATGAGTGCGCGTCAAGACAATCACTCACCTTTAATGAGCCGCTCCGTTGTGGATTGTTTCTCTGGTTTATCTTTATCCTTTCCTGACATTATCGCTTCTTTTGTATTTCTCTGTTGAAATAATGGACTGTTCTTTTTCCGGCTAGCTTGAAACGGAGTCGCACATCGGCTTGGTGGTCTTCACTTTTGGTTTAAAATTTGATTTTACAAACAAACAGTAGGGAGGGGGAAGAAAAAGGCTCGACTCGGAGCTCCAGATCTTTTGCGGGGTGCTAGCTTACTTGCAGCAACATTAGTGCTAGAGAATAATTGCGGTGTTTAATAATTGCTTGCAGAATAGACGCGGTAGCTTCTTTGCTTTGTAATCACCGTCAACTACAGAAAAAAAAAAAAAAAAACTTGATATTACCTAGAGCGAAGGGAGCCGATGCAAGATAATCCGATTGAGTTACTCTATTTTTCGCTAGTTAGCCAGCTAACATTTTAATGTAGTGGCAAGTGGGTGAACAGGAAAAGAGAGCAAATGAAGACCGGTGATTCATCTTCTAGGTACAAGCCGTTCCCCGGAGAAAAATAACAACCTTGAGGCAGCACACATGAAAACGAAAAGTCGTTCCAAGATACTGAGCTCGTCTTGACAGTGTATCCTCCTCCACAGATTAAAGTGTAATCTGTCAGTGTGGAGCAGTGGTGGATTTCCTACAACATGGTGGAGCCTCGGTGACGTGACTATGGAAACGTGACACGTGGGTTAGGGGTGCGTTCACAAACGCCCTGCGTTCTGTGCTGCAAATTCAATACCAGAATTCACTCAACAATTAGGTGCTTGTTTGATGCAATCCCGACGCGAAATTTCAATTTGTACCCATGTTTATTTTTTAATTATTGGTTTTAGCTGTTATGGAAATGCTATCTTTGCAAGTGAATTTATTTTGACCTTCTCCAAAGTTTTAAAAGCACGTATTCGCTGTTTTAGTACAAGTCGACATTCTTTAACAAACACTTTTAAAGCAACAAAATAAAAAATACAATAATGGGAGGTCTTCCCGTCCCTCTGCTGCAACCTGCTGTCAATTATCAGCAAAAGAAACTAAAAGTCAAGTCACTTACCGGTGTTCTAGGCGATCAGGTCATATATTATGCGTCTTCTTGGTCTACTGACGTAAAAATCCGAACATCACGATTAACTCAAATTTATTACAATTTAAAATACCCATTGCTGCATATACAGTACACCGAGTACAATTTAGTCATAAAGACAGTTAAATTAACGGTTAACCGAGCAATAAACGTGCCACGACAAGTTTTAAAAAGTTCTGCAGTCAAAAATTATATAACGCATATGTTTCTTATCCTAAAGTTTTACCCAACATTTGAATATTCCAAACTTGTGTGTCGGGGCCAGGTTTCTACCCGTATCAATCGCTCCTGGAAATACTCGTGCATTATCAATCGAAGACACCAGATGGCCATCTTGTTCAATACAAAATAAATACCGGTGATCTGAAAGGATGTGATGTCAATATCAATACGAGGAAAAACTTCAACAGATACAAAAATTTGAGATTTATTGAACTTGAAAACAGCATAAAATTCTACCTAAACATTCAGAGTACATAAACACCAAAACAGTACACTGAAAGTATCACCAACCACAAATAAAACCATGGTTACGGGTATCAAGTCAGCTGATTAGGAGCTAAAGTGTTAAAGGGAGTTTTCAGACTAAGCACAAAGGCCATGCACAAAAATAATTATCCTATATTTGTTTGATGCGCTTTTTCATCAAAACATTGATAATTTAGCTTCCAATTCTAAATACGCTTGTCTTGAGGGTAAGTACAACTGACATGACAATATTTCAGAGCCCTGTTATTTCACGCATTGGGTTTAAAAGCAAAACAAAAACTAACAGAAAAAACAGCACATGCAAAAATATTTGAAGTCACGCCAGGCATACCTCAGCACAACGTGGAAGAAATTGGGAAGAGATCACAAGCACCAGTGGGCACAAAGCCTGCTGAAGATGTCACACTGGCACATGCTCACTTGTCTGGCCTTTTGCTTCTTGTGAGAGCGGACAGTGACAATTCCTGACAGTCAAAAGCTGCTCTTTTCAAATTTCCCAAATCGGCCAAGTGAGCAGAATAGAGAAAACGGAGCAGTCAGCAGGATGTGGTCGACACCACTACGCGTGTAGGCACTCGCGGCTCTTAAACAGTGCACAGCAACAGCAGTATGGGTTAAAAGTGGTGTTCTAGTTACACCACGGAAACACATAGGACTAGCCAAGCTTTGGAATTCCAGTCCCTCATTAAGAAATCTGTTTTGCATGAGCGCAAATGTGTTTTTGATCCACATATTCCACATGGTAGACAATCTGACCAAAGGTTGCATGAACAAAAACAACTTTTAACACAGTGAGTGAAGCCTTTGCTGCTCAGTGGGTGACAACACAAGCATAAGTTTGAGATCCACTTAATATGTTTGAGATCAACTGAATTGTTGGAAGAAGCTCCAGACCAAACTAAGGAGTGTTGAAGACAAAAGATATACAGAGCTCTTTGCTACAAAATGAATCCAGAAAAGACACTTGAACAAACTTAACTTAAACTGTATGGCAATATAGAAATTCGTCATCATAGATTTGGCTCTAAAAGCCCAGATTATCCATTAAAACAGTTCAGCCACCCATCTTCTTCAAGTCCCTTTTGACATCTGCCTTGTTATTGGACTAAGTGCAAAAGTCAGCCCTCTTGATCAAGACAGATTCGCACCTTCTGAAACACGTTGCCTTTTAATTGCTTTCTCTATACGTGTTGATCAGTCTCGATTGTTTATCAGAAACATAAATCTATTATGCACTATTTAATAAAATGATGCTGAAATTAAATGTTTTTCTATGTACCTTGTGAACGTTTATATATATATATTAAAAAAAAAATCACAGCATAGATGCTTTCCCCACTGAATATACGCTGGGAAATGATATTTTTGTCAAAACACAGTTAGATACGGTCTCTCTGCTTACATACACAAGTAATATTAATATGTTGCAACTGTAAAACAGTGAGTAAGTAAACCTAGTTTCCTCCCGAGTTCCATCAAAGCTTAAGGAGCAGGCCAGTAGAGAGTGAAGAGACCCAAAAAACTAAAACCAAAAACGAATGGGCTTACAAAGCTGAGGGCACAGCATTGAAGCAGAAAGTGCCATTACATGACAAGCACAACAGCCTACATACACCTGCAACTTGTGTTATTAGAGGCTATAATAGATTGATGCTTCCTCTGTGGAGAATTGGGCCAAATGAAGGTCAGGCTGATCTCACCATGTTTTTTGGAGTGTTGATGGGAGTGTTGAGTGAGAGGTGCATACATATCCCCACAATTACAAATTGACTTTTGATGAAAGTCACCATTGCATACAGCGCTGGTTCTGTCTGGGGATCGGTCATGATCAAAGATGGCAAACGCCACAAAAAAAATGTTCACAAAGGAGTTCCAGTAGTAAAGTGTCCTTGGCACACACTGTAAACTCTTAAGTGGCGATGGCTTTAATTCACTGAATGATGAAGCCGGGCTGCGGGGCCACACGAGAGGGGGGGGTTCTCTGCGGCAGAGCAGGTTGGTACTGCGCTAAGAAAGGATAGCCAGAGGAAACATTTGGGTAGGGCTGGCCTGTTCTGGGAGGAATTGGTGGATATGGTGATACTGCATAGTAGGGTGAAGACTGGGGGGGAACAGTTGGAACTGGATTTAGTTGTGGTACCGTCTGGGATGGAGGAGGTGGAGGCTTCCTAATGGGATGAAGTAGAGGGGACGAGTCACTGCCCGCCTCAGTGAGCTGGGAGGATGAGGGTCTGGCTCCAGCTGACATATCCTGAGACCGGGAGGTAGATACCGATGCCCGTGGAAGCTGCTGGCCCTTCAGGACCATCTCCTGCAGCTTCTCAATCTTCACCCTTCGCAAGTGTGCCAACTTCCTCTGGTTCTGGTAGGAATCAATGAAGGCTTCAAGGGTCATGTCACCATCCAGGAAAGAATCCGCCATATTCTGCATTTGTAAACACAATTGGGACATACCTTTAAAGTGCAATAGGTATAGGTAACCAATCTACTGCATAGATCATGTCTGAGTATTTTTTTTCTCCCTATAAGAAAGTGTATGCAGCCTCACATGTTCAGCATTATTTTAACAATGACAAATTGCATTTTTCGTCAGTACTGACTAAAATATCAGCACAGTATGATAGTAGTTGATAAAATGACTGATTCACGTAGCAAATGATGTCAACATTTTAACATGAAAAAAATTTTGTAGACGTGAATATCAGGCAGAAGAATTACTAACAGGTCACTGGGAATGAAGCAACAAATTCATTGAGACAACAACAGAATTACCTCCGTTTCCTCTTCTATTTTGGCTCCTTCTGCCTGCAGTAGAGCCAAAAGAATGTCCAGCGATGTGTTTCCTGATTTGTGATCTAAAACAAAAAAGTTACGACAATGACTAACAGACCCAAAAAGATGTGAAAAGTGATGTATACTGGGACTGATATTTTTTTTAACAGTGAAGACTGTTTTTAACATCAGCCAATGGATAAAGCTAACTTGTAATCACCACATAATATTTTTCTGAAATAATTAATAATTATAAGCCTTCTTCTTCTTTTTGGTATGAAAACACATGCTTGTCACATGGGGCTGAGAGAAGTTATGTAAATTGTGTCACCACTGGCCCTGTGACCAGTTCATCCTGACAACCACAAATGCTTTCTGTTTGCTCAGAACATGTTCCACTGAGTCAACTGAAACGGATCATGTTACCTGTTAATCTCTAAGGAAGGTATCTGTTATGGTTGTGCTCCTGAGCAAGCCTGAAAGTCAACACCAGTAAGTACGAATCAGCACCAAAGGGCCACGTCATCGGGCAGGTACAGTGCCCTCCGTAATTACTAGCAACTGGTTAAGTCTTCTTTAGCTTCTGAGAAATTCATTTTTCCCTAAATAATATAGGACCAAGTTTAAAACAAAAAGAAATTCCAACCTTTAATTCAAGGGCAATTACCGTATTTTTCGGACTAAAAGCTACCGGTGTGTTCGGCCAGCCGCGGACGGCGGGGCGGGGCATGGGCGGGGCGGGGTCGGGGCAATGACATACCAGCTCTGCCGAACCCCTGAAGCTGACTCACCGAACCCCTGGGGTTCGATCGAACCCAGGTTAAGAACCACTGAACTACAGTGTCTTAAGTCAAAATATTCATACCCTGACAACACTACCGTGATGAAGTGAGGCAATCTACAACTTGTTTTTAATAAGTGACCAAGTCATTAAATGACAGATATTACTTAGATCTCTCGCTACAACAAGGACAAAGTACATCATATGATTGCAACATATAATCAATTGGCTTTTGTAAAGTACTGGGTGTATATAAAGTTGTGATTTTTTTTTTTTTAAATGTTCAAACTGCATTTTTATTGTACCAAATAATTTTAATTAGTATCTTTGTTGTATATATTTTCTGAATTATTAAAAATAAAAATAATTTAGATAAAGTTGTTTATCTGTTAGCAGGCCACTGCTTTAGACTGCTGTTTTTACTTTTTTCCATGGTATCGCTGCAATACCATGGCAATACTGAAGTCAAAACAACACTACAATAAAGTAACTTGTAGTCTGACTTAATTACTTTCAAAATCAGGTAATCGGTAAAGTTATTTTTTTTCAAGGTAACTGTGGCAACATAGTTGTGTCGCAGCATGTCCCTAGTAAGCACGCCTAGGTGATTTCGTTGCTTTTGTTGGAGCCACCCTAATTGCCCTAGACTGTCTACCTTTATTGTCCTCTCATTTGCACTCAAGGTCTTACAGGGTATATTGCTACTGCAAAGCCACTCCTCATACATGCCTGACTCATTTCTGTGTCCTGCCATGCCATGCCCTATCGTGTCGTTTCGCATTTGCTACTCGTCACATTCATTTCTCATTGGGTGTAGTGCTGACTTCCAACTGTCTCTCCAATCATTAATAGTGTGTTTGTGAAATATGAAATGTTACTTTGATGAAATGTTAACATGAAAATGATTTACTAAGCAAAAAAGCCAAACATTTTTTATCCATTTTGGGGGGCAGGCAGCTATTTTGTTCTGGGTTTGGTCATGCGCATTTTGAATACAATCCACAAAGCTTCTGTCTTGCTTTGATGTGGATGGAGTGGGTCAAACGTTTGTGATTTCAAAAGCCCTGAAGATGAAGGCCACAGTGATAATCCAAAAATCTAATTCCCGTTAGGTTAAAGTGAGAATCACCAAAGGTGAAATTGCAGGAGTCTTATAAGAAAGATACTTCCTGATCAAATGTCTCTCCTCACTCCAATTGTGGCAAATCCAGCCTTCAAGTCATCACTCTTAAACATTTAAAACAAAACAGCATTAACACAGTTAATGAGCTATATCTCAAGTGGGTATTTGCCTATTTAAAGCAGGTTCACTTTCCAGATCCAATTTTTTTCAGATTAAATACAAATAAAGGACTGTGAGAAAACATTGGTATGACCTTTGAGGCTTTTGCTCCCTCCCATCTTGATGAATGCCTTACATGTGAACCAAATCCTTAGAAAATAATCTCAAATATCAAAGAAAACGTGCTTTCAATTGAGCCAGTTATGTCTGTGCTAATGAAATTGAGGTGGGAGGAAGAACTGGGTGTGACTATCACTGATTTGAAATGGGATGAATGATTAAAGAATGTTCACAGATGCTCTCACAATGCAAGTCACTGTTAAATTCCCCGATGTGAGGTATTACATCAGTGTGTGGTGGGCCAAGTAATTAGTCTGATTAAACACATCTACTGCTATGTCTGCAACATGGTGACAGAGGTCAGAGCATGATCGGTGCCTACAGGCAATCTTGCCTGCTGGTGATGAACGTGCCAGTTTGCGATGAAGTGCCTGCCAATGATTGGTTAATTTTATCCAGGTGAATGTAGTATTTGGATTGCAGTGTAGAGGAGCCACCAACCTGCGATTGGCTGGCAACCGGTTCAGGGTATTCCCTGCCTACTGCCCGATAACTGCTAGGATAGGCTCCTGCACGCCCGCGACCCCCGTGGGGACAAGCGGTAAAGAAAATGGATGGATAGATGGAGGAGCCACCAACATCATGGTTGTGCACCATAAGGTAAGCTGGCAGAAATGGTTCCATAGGGAAGTAGGGGTGTGAGGTAGACTGCATAAAGTTATAATAACAATAATAACTGATAATAATATGGTTCCCATATGGATTTGGACCATACGAACCAAACGTCATAGCACTTAGTGAGGACAATGTATCTGACTCAGTTTGAAAATGGCTAAATCTCAAAGTGACAAGCTGCCAGCTACATAAAGTAATAATAATAATAATAATAATAATAATACATAATAATAATATGGTTCCCATATGAATTTGGACCATACGAACCAAATGTCATAGCACTTAGTGAGGACATTGCATCTGACTAAGTTTGAAAATGGCTGAATCTCAAGGTGACGAGCTGCCAGAGCTTGTTTGTGTCCAAAACTAAATTGTTAACACTACAATTGAATGAGGACTAACAAAAATGTGTTTTGTTATACCCCTCGCTACAACTGTAGACTATTGACGTCCATTATGAATGCATTGATTCCACCAAAAAATTTTGAAAAAAGTTGGGGATAAGCCTCCATTAGGCGCCATCCACGAACAACTGGGGTTTACTGCCAGGAAATTTTATTCTGCCAAATATCTTAATCAGCCTAAAAAAATCCCATTTTGAACTAAAAAGCCAGTACTGAACTGCGGAAAAGAGGAAAACAAGTCAGCTCCCATCATCCACCACTCTCTCCGCCCACTGCTTCTGTTTCACACCAGGCTTTGGCAGTACAATGGCTCACTGTGTTACAACATCCTGAGAGGCAACCGACTGTGGCGAGTCAGTGGTAGTGGGCAGACACTAATCTGGCATCCAAAAGCATAATGGACACGAGAAAGTAATCCAACAGGAGGGCATGCTACCAATTCGCAAGACAGGGTAGAGCTTACTATTATGAAGCAATTGGAGTCATAGCTCTGGTTGTTTTAGCCAAGCATTTTAGCATTAGCAGGTCAAGGGGATTTGACTTTAACATTAGCACTGGCAATGCTTTAATAATAAAACATTTATTGTATTTAAAAACACAAAGCGTCCAATTATTTTAGCTGTGTTTAGTTAACAATAAACTAACTGGGGTGTCATTAAACAGCTTAAAAGCCGCTTAGAGATGATCGACTCACATAAAATCACATGCTTTCTGCACTTTCATAGTGTCGGGAACTTGCAAATTAAGCACATTTCTTGGATTATAATGTTTTCAAGGTCAATCCAAAATCCAAACCAAATTGTGATTATTTGTCCAACTTTAGTAGTTAGTATATGTGAAGGCAATAAAACATATACTATCTCAAATGCAGATGAAATCAAGCCAGACTTGTGCCAGCAGAAGGAGTAGTGACTGTAGTGGTCCAGTAGTGGCTGGAGAGCTATTTTGAGGAGGTAGCTAGGCAACTACTGCATCAACACAGCCAGAAGTATCATCACATTATGTTCACACACTAGAAAGCAGTGTGAAGGTGCTCCAGTAATATTACGTTTTTGGGGGTATTTTGCACCACAGCTTCTATTTGCAGTCCGCTGTGCAAAAAATAAATAAAAGAATTCTCAGAACAAAGCTTTTCAGTCTCTGAACGGGAAGTACCCAAACTGGAAAAACAGGTTTTCCAGCACTTATTTGTTCAAATAAATAACAGAACATGGCAACAACATGTTCAATTTCAAACCCATTCAAAATTGATGAATTATATGGACCATATCATCACGATATTAACACATACTATGTGTAAATGTGAGACCTCAGATTCATGCTTTAAATTCTTAATTCACTACTAATGTTGACGAATGGATTTAAATGGTCACACCTTATACTTTTCTGAAATAAAGGCATGTCATAGTCCAACAAAGGAAAAACAACATACAATTGGTAAATGGCAGGCACTTAACAACCTATAAATGTATTGGAACAGAAAGTTCCATCCCTCTGCTTTTGTTTTATACCCAAGACATTTGGGTTTTAGATCAAAAAGTGAAGATCAGAAATGTTGAAAATTTCAGTTTGTATTTCAAGAAGTCCAATCACCCCCGAGAACAAATTTGCTGGATCAATGACTACAGCTTTTTTACAGTGTTGGGGGCTTAGCTGGCGATAGAGGGGGAAAAAAATGAAACAGCACGTTGGCATATTTCAACAGGGTTTGTGTAAGAATGGACGTGAAAAAAAAGTCATCCGACTGAATATGTGAGTCAACTCATTTTACGATCGTAAAAGTTGTTAAAAGAAAACAACTTGAGTGACAACTTTTGTGTCGTACAGTCACAAGTGCACCTCATAAAAATCAAAGCTATTGTGTTGATCATGGTAATAATTAAAGGGACAATAGGAGGAATGTGCATCAGAAGTTTGGTGGCAATTGGTCTTCAGACGTTTAGCGACCCTTAAGTTGTTACAGCTCATTGTCGGACAGACTCTACTCCTGCTAGCTCCTATGGCTTGTCCAGGCAGAATTAGCTTCAGGCGGCTAAACGAACAAGATTAGCTGAACGATTTTAGCTTAGCAGCAGCCAGACATGGGGCTTTGTGCCACAGCCAAAAAACTCTGAGCCCACCGCACACCGTGTCAGCCAGCCAACCACCGCTGGTGATGTAGAGATGAGGACCTCCCAGCTGTGTTGCCGAGCCGGCCCATGTGCGTAGTCTTGTTACCAGTCAGCTAAGTTACCAACCGTCAACTGTAATTCTGATACATTAAGAAGGTAGAGGCACATGTGAATTTTGTTGTAATTGAAACACCATTTTCCGCATTTGGATGTAAATATCCTCAAATTAAAGCTCAGAGTCGGAGAGTTTGGGTTTTACCTGTGAAAACTGCGTTTGTTGTTACACAAACATGAGGAACTGAGAGCTGTTTAAATCATAGTGAAGTTGAGAGAAGAGGCAGAGGGAAGCGGAATTGCCAAAGGTATCAACAGCAGTTGATGAGATCATTCAATGTTGGACTGTGTTATGGCACACGCAATAAAGAAATAAAATGCCTTTATACCTAGAGTCGACTTGCGCAGCTGATAGGCTTCAAAGTTTTCTTGAAGGCAGCCATATCTCTTGATAAGAGTCTCTTTCTTGAGCTCCAGTCCAGGTTGGAGGGTAAGGTTTTCCTCTGCCAGGGTTCTGTTGCTAACAAGTGTTTTCTCTTTGCTCTGCTGTACTTCCTGCATCTGTAACAAAAGAGTGTTACGACTGTATTTTAGCATGACGGGAATCAAGCCTGAGATGAGCTCAAAGTTCAGACCACAAAAAAACAGAACACCTTGATATGAGGAAAACATAATGGATGTTAATTTTTTTTTTATACATCTTTATTTATATAGCACTTAAAAACAACTGCAGTAGTAACAAAGCGCTTTACAGGACAGAAAGTAGGATGGCCTACTTCTATGTCAGCATATCATATTTTATATATACACAACTGTTCAAAACTGAAAATGGGCCTTTATACACCTATTTAGATACTGCATTAAAAACCAGAAAACCAGACGTTCAGACGCTAGAATAGTTATTTACCACATTAACAATGTATAGGCATATTCCTGGGTAGTTTGTTATCCTTGTTGAAAAACTATTTCATTTAAAAAATAAGGACATTTGTAAATGACGCCAAGCTTTTGAATAGTAGTGGGTGTACGCCTGCGCGTGCACGCACACACACACAAACAGCCTTCATCCGTTCTCACACCACCAGACTTACAAACAGCTTTGTCCACCAGGCTGTAAGGATGCTGAACGCTCTTCCTTCAGCTGCATCAAGGCTGTCATGAAGCCGAGGAACCCGCAGTCCTCACGCCTTTATTGTACTAATATTATATTTAACTGAATGTCATGCACGGTCTCGTTGCTGCACGACTGATGCTATACACGGAGTTATTTTACTACTTGTTGCTCAACTCTTATCACGGGCACTTTTACCTGATTAATGTCACTGCAGTATTAGGTTGAAGTTAACATTAGGTTTTCTCTCCTTTGACAGTATTGTTATTTGGGGTCTATGTCTTGTCTTGTTATCACCGTGGGATACCAAGGAATGTAGTTTTGATTCCTTTGTATGTCTGGTACATGTGAAGAAAATGACAATAAAGCAGACTTTGAAATTTAGGCATTCAAACAACAGGCTCTAATGTGCAAATGAGGAAAGTAATATGTAAAAATAAGACCAGTGGGAAGTTGAACAAGTATCATACAGTTCGAAACAATGGAATGTATTTGAGAGCGACTCTGCATGCATTGTTTGGTTATTGCAAGAATCAGAGGAAACATGTTATACTGGACAAGCAGCTAAATATATGACATACCATTGTCTTGTCTGTCTTTACAAGAGCCAGTTTGCTCTTTCGTCACAGCTCGTTAAAGATGGAAATCTATAAATAGCATCAATACCTGCAGGCCTAGTTTCTGGAAAAAACAAATATTTGCTCAGGGGAAACCCTTATTTTCAACACACTTGATCCATTTTCTATAGTGCTTGCCCTCATTGGGGTTAGCCAGAGCCTAAGTTCGGATCTCAAACCTCAGAACTGTGAGGCCGCTATGCTAAGTACTCATCCCAACACAATGGTACAGTACACAACCCTCTCTTGAACAACAGTTGTAAAGTGTCAAGGTTGATACTTTAGAATTACAATCTTTGTCATAGCAGATGTATACAGGGATTGATTTGAATCATTAATTTGCCAGATTGTAATAAATGTTGAAATAAATGGGCAAACAAAAGCTTTCACTAAATTTTTATAATATGTGTGCTTGTTGTTTGGCGCGTTAGCGTGGGCAGATTTTTACAATAGCCCTCTTTTTTTTGAACGGAAAATGTCACTATTGTCGGACTCGCTACGATGGGAGGGCTTGAAGGAGCTGCGACACAAGGAGACTCAATGTGGACAGGAATAAGAGTAAGCACTTAAAAGTAAAGTCAAGTGACAGATGACTATATTGAACTGGAGGATTGAGTCCCTTTTTTCCCCTGTATGTTACAAGCCAATAGAAAAAAATTGGGCTGTTGGGGTAAGGGTGGACAAACGTTTTGACTTGCAGGCTGCTATGGGTTCTACACTTTTATCAAGCGCCTGGGCCAGGAACATTTGGATGAGGATTTGGGCCAGATATACTAAACCGCCGCATAGCCACTTTGCACGTTTGAAAGGCGCTGTCCTTGGTGCACACTGTTAGTAAAGCAGGTTATACATTTATTTGGGTGTGCTATGCGGTCATAAATGTATAACCTGCTTTCAAATGTGCAAAGTGGCTCTCATCAAGGTAGTACGTTTGTGTCACTTAATATGCAAGATGCAGCGTATACTGCATCTTGCATATTCTACATATTGAAGTTTACTACTTGGCACAATACTGGGAAGAGGAAATATAACTAGATGAAAACAGCACGCATACAGTAATTGTATCAAATCTGGAGTTTGTATCTGTTTTGAATCATTTTCAATTGAAGGCACAAAGAAATGAACAATTTCTGAAAAAAGATCAATGATAACAGTTTTAACAAAACATTGTAACAAAACAAAATACACAATCTCGAGCATTTTTGCAACGCTCTTGCCTTGAAGTTTGTGGGGTGAAAAAAAATTCTGATGCCTCTGTACATTAGCCGCTAACCTCTGTGCAGTCGCCACTCGTTCTTGTGCTGACTGCATGCTAGTTGAGAAATTGTTTTCAAATACAAACATTGGGTAGATCAGACAAAGTGATGGATTTTAGTTGACCTTCGAGGTTCTGTGGCAATTCTGAATATTTATCAACTCTGTTAACTTCTAAATGCTGCAGCCTACCACAATTATCTAGCTACAAAGAAGAGAGTAGAGTAGGTTCAGCTTTGGGAATGTGGATGACTAAAATATGTAAACAAGTCCCAAAAAACTCTGGCACATGAGCTGAAACAATAATACAACATGATTTCTATTTTTGCCGTTGTTAGTAATGACATTAACAGTCCTATCTATTATCCTTACACAAAGAGCGCTTCATGTCTGTTGACATTTTGAGTTTCACCTAAAATTCAACATTCACTTTGCCTTTAAAGTTCTTACAACAAACAACAAAAGCAGACATTGACATCACAAGTAAGGTATTGTGTTTGAAAAGAAACATTATGGTGGTGCACTTTGGTGGCAAGCTTAAGTTTCAGTTAATGGCCGCGTGACATCCACTCTCTTTGTTTCCATTCAGTGTCTTTTAGAAAGAACCACCAACCAGACAGCACCTGTGGACGTCTTTACTAGGTTGCTTATCTACTTATGAATAGCATAAGTCAACAACTATATTATTAGAGTAAATACGAAACTCACACGCTGTCGTTAATGGAAAAAGAACATCACAGAGATTGACAGAGAGGGTGTGGAACAGCGACAGAAAGACTGACTCACAACCCAGTAATCCTTAAACTTTGGAAAGGTGAAATAAATGTAGCGCACTTCAAAACTCTACCTTACGATTGATTGCCGGGGCCTTTTGTCACAGGTAATGTATGTCACAATGATGTCATACATTGACATCACAAGAATTTCAAAACCACGCATCATCCTAAATTATGTAAGCATATCCTAAGTAAAAACGCTAAATTCGTCCGTTTACGCATCATGTTTAATGTTTGCAATTAACAACTTATAAATATACTATGTAGTCCTCACTTGGCCATATGATACGATCATGTAATAAATGATTACGATCGCCATGGTCTCAAATCTCGATTGTAAACCAGATCGAATCAAGTCTTGAAATACCAAATCCCGAGTTAAAATCAACAATTTAGCGTGACAGCGTTTCGGAAGTTTCTGTTTAGTGGAAATCGTGTTCTCGGGAAATATGAAAACAGGTTAATGCCTGTTACTTTAGCTCATGTGATCAGATTATCATTAGACAATAATTAGCAGGTTTCCCAAGTGATCTGGCAGGACGACACAAATCCAAAAGTGCCGTAGGTCGGAAACTTCTTGGCATGTTTTTGCGTGACTCACCATGACAGTGCTTCTTCCTTATGAGGGTCTCACTCAAATTCCAACTGATTCATTAAAAATGCAGTTTTTTTATTAGGGCGAGGAAAATAAAACGCTAAGGGCGATGTTGTCAACTGAATACACTAATAAGAAGACTTAAACAATCCTTGACGCAACATTAACACCGTGAACATTGTTCAACATGTACGACTACTTTGAATGTACTAATTTATGGCTGTATTTGCAGTACAATTACAACATTTCATGCAATTACGGGCGGTGTTTTGTGAGAAAACAAAATATTCAGAAAACCGCAAACGACGGGAGCCAGTAGCTAGCAACTACATTAGCAAGAGCTTAACATACCTCGTCCATCTCTTGAATCATTTTGGTAAGTTTTTCGTCGTCCTCTAGCATTTCATTGAGCTGAGTCAACGTGTACTCGCTGAACTTGTTGGAAAAGCTCGACATTTTCGCTGTCGTCGTGTATTTCTTCACTGCCACGGTCGCTGTTCTCGCCTGTTTGTGACAGCTGACTGAGCTTCTTCTTCAGGAAGTACATTGCATATAGGCCCAATGTTGCTTTCAGGGCCCGTCGGAAATACATTATTCATGTCTTTTAATACGCATTTGCAAGAAATACCGTAAAAATTATATCAAATCATAATACATAAACCATTTCAGAAATGAAGCAACGAGGAAATAAATTCAAAACAAACAGCCAACAATGAGGAAAATTCATTTTTTTAAAAAAAAGCCATTTCATCAAACTGTCTATCAAAAAAACACGAAAAGCTACATTCTGAATAATTGCAAACTTGAAAGGGTTTATAGACAAGAAAATTCTTAGTCTTTTTTTTCCACAACAGGTGTACGAAATAACCGTGGGATGAAGGAGATTTTTGAAAGAAGTATGCTGTCTTTCTGTGTTATTTAGTTATTTATTTATCGCTATAATACAACCTCAACCAGAACACCCACACGCGTCCAATTGTCCGTAAATGCAGCATTTGGCCTTAATCCATCTGTACTTTACACACTAGATAAATAATTTAATAAAAGAGTGAAGGGAACACTGATATCCCACCCACCTCCAGATGGATTAAATATTCCATTTGAAAATCTTTAGTGAATACATGTATTTGATCAGAACAAATTGGTTTGGAATCAATCAAAATAAAAGGGATGTGTGGTATTTAAAATTGTGTCTACTGTCTACTACGGGAATCACCCTGAAAGGATGCAAGAATGCATCATTATAGACTTTGAGCATTATTGAGTATGAATGTCTGGAGTATGGTGTTTGGAAGATGGTAGCAAAATCATAATCAAGATACAAACACAACTTTATATGAAATACAATCGGGACGAATTCTGCCATAATCAGTTTCGTAACCCTTATGGAAATGACAGAATGAATGACAGAAAATTACATGTCAGGGGTGCATTGCTTTAATTTGTGGATAATGGCTCCCACTGGGTTTTTGAAATTGCAAAATCTCAAAAAAGTGTTTCTTTGCCTTTTTCAGACTGCCATAGACTTTATACACTTTGTTTCCCATGTGTTCTTAAATTTCCTTGTACTGTAGCATGGACCTTGTAGCCTCACTTTACATTGACAGGCACTCGAGTGATTTCTCAACCCAAGTGTGACTATAGTGAAACAAAACATAGCTGTTCAAAACCTGCGGAAAATGTGGAGGAGCGATTTCTGTATTTTTTCATAGTGGGCTACATAGGTTTGGATTCTATTTGCTACATAGGTTTGGATTCTATTTGTCCTAACTAAATTCAATATTCATTTAGAAACATCATTTTGCATGAGTGTCATTGTGAGATATAAACTTGTTTTATGAGCCAAAACATAGCAGAATGCTTTGATGAAGTCATCAGTATTATTGTCAAAGTGTTGTTTATATTTGGTGAATGATTAAATAACAAAACAGCAAGAAACAATTCCACATGATTTGTTCTCAATAGCGAGGATTGTACTCTTGATCGCTTGCACTGCTGCTTTGTCTGCTATGCTGATGTCCTCCATCAGGTTTCCAGGAGGAACTCTCTGCAAGATTTAGTACTTCATCGCCCGTCTCTATGCCCAGAACCTGTCGTTGCACCAGTTTGTAGTACAGCCCCCCACTGGCCATCAGCTGAGCATGAGATCCCTGTTCAGCCACACGGCCCTTATCGATCACTATGATGCTGTCTGCTCTCTCCACAGTGCTGAGCCGATGTGCAATCACTAACACCGTGTGCTCCCTAATGATGTTGTTTAGAGCTTGCTGAACCTGTAGGAACCATAAGATTACAGAAAAGATCAATCAATTAAATCAAGTTTATTACTATTATTTTTAATAATAATTTCTAAATCCTCCAACAGTGGAAACCCCAAAGACAGATGCAACTGAAACAAAAGCAATGCTGCTTTAATTTTAATATGGTGAACGTATGCGGTCAAACTATATCATACTGTCTACATCATGATGTTTGAGTACCTATAATGAGTCAGATTTCAACCCATCAATACAAAAAAATAAAAAACAAAGAAAATCTAATATTTTTTTTTCCACATGCTTAAAATGAAGTCTGACAATGTAGACAGACATAATTTTGAATAGGTGCTACAAAAGGCCTCAAACAAATCTAAATCAAAACACAACCAGAATGAATCCTTTAATTTTTGCTAGGCTTGCTCGATACTGACGCTCTAAAGTCATAAACTCCTAAGTTTAGTGTGACTTTACAGGAGTTTTTTTTCCTAGCATTTAGCTTGAAGGTATTAGAGAGGGTCCTATTTAGAATTTTATTGTAATATTTCTCCCCACATACCACTGACAGACTGTTAAATAGGTCGTCTTAAAATACGTTATATTAATATATATAAACCGCGCACTCTGTGGTACCAGAAAAACCTCAACCAATCATTTTGAGCATGAATAATGGCAACATTGGTCAGTTACCTTGTCAATCAATCTGTTTTCTGTGTTTTATTTCCTTTTTGATATCCAAGCTCGCTCACTTCACTGTGTGAAGTACTGCACATGTGCATAGCTTATGATTAAAATACCGCAAATTTTGGACACTCTGGCTTAGTTGTAGCGTTCCTGCTTGATTTCTGTGTGAAAACGGCTGATGAACGTCGTGATGATGAAGGTTCTCGCAAAAGAAAGCCTGTTGTTGACGTCTTTGAGAAGACAAATTCAAATATGGCACTCGTGCATGCAAGTGTGCAAGACGTTTCCTAAAAAACAACAGGGGAGGAGGGACTTGTGCAGTATGTATTCAAATACGGACAAATAGGCTCTTCTCTCTGAGCTGTCGGAAAGATCGTCTGTAATGTCTTTTAGGTGCATTTGACTTCAAAAGTTCCACTGGCTGGCATACAATTATTCAAACCAAGTTAAGGGATTTTATTACATCTCAAGAGTGTCTTCATTTGCCCATCAGTGCTTTGGACCGTTTTTCACTGGGAAAAAGCAATGTTACTCACAATGTGTTCACTCTCAGCATCCAAGGCACTGGTCGCTTCATCCAGGATAAGAACACGAGGGTGTCGTACAAGAGCTCTTGCAATGGCCACCCTTTGTTTTTGCCCACCTGACAACTGTGCACCTTTCTCGCCAACACCTAGCAAAAAGTAAAATGCATTCAGTGAGAAAGGATATATTTAACTCCTTGACACCATTTAAGGAAAACTAGCACAAGACTTAACAACATTACATCTATTCTAGTGAAAATAGATTTGAAAGACAGAAATTAACAGATGCAGTAATAACTTGTTTGATAGCCTTGGGGCAGGTCCATGATGAAATCATGCGCATTCGCTTTTGTGGCTGCCTCTACGACAGCCTCCATGGGGACATCCGTCAGACCATAAGTGATGTTCTCCTCAATTGTTCGGGCAAAAAGCACTGGCTCTTGGCCCACAAGCGCCACCTGCATAATGATAATCATTACTAGAAATGTAACAATATATTTTCAAGTCCTGCAGCATATCATTAAAACATTGATATATTGGTTAATCAGCAATAATGTATTAATTAAAGGGAGGTCAACCCCAAAATTTTGTTGACATTAATATGTTGTATGTGTCCAAATTAGTCTAATTATGGCATTTTGATTAATATTGCATTTTTGGAATATAAGCTAAGCAGCCAAATTCACCCATATTTATCAATTTCAGGGGGCGGCCATTTTGCCACATGCTGTAGCCTGAAAATGACATCACAGTTGCCAGGTCTCAGGTCACAACCAATCATGGCTCACCAGTTATCTGATGCTGAGTTGTGATTGGTTGTGACCCGAGACCTGGAAACTGTGACGTCTTTTTCAATCAACAGCAAGTGGCAAAATGGCTGCCCTTTGAGATGGATAAACACATGTGGGTTTTGCCTGTTTATTTCATAGTCCACAAACGAAACATTCATCAGAAAACAGTGTTTTGACTCGTTCGGCTGCACAGATCATATTACTACAAAGAAAAATTGGGGGTTGATTTTGCTTTTAGTATTGGTGTCACTGTCTACTATTGGCATTTCTATATATTTTCTCAATGTCACAGCAGAATGCCAGATTTTGTTCCTGGTGATCTGACATGGACTGACTTGAGAATGGAGGTCACAATGCAGGAAGGTGTGAACAGGCTTTCCATCCAAGAGGACTTGACCCTGCTGAGGAGCATAGAAGTTTTCCAATAGGTTGACACAGGAGCTCTTTCCACTGCCAGAAGGTCCCACCAGGGCAGTCACCTCGCCCGGCTTTAGAGTGAATGACACTCCCTGCATCAGACCAATTATTATTAAAACAACTTGAGTTATTACGCTGTCGGGTATATACACAATGTGCTATATACAATGCGTATAGTTATAGAAATTACCTTAAGGATTTCGATCTCTGGCCGAGTAGGGTAGGCAAATTTGATATCTTGAAAATCCACCAGACCAGTGAATGTCTCCAGAGTCTCTGTGCCATCTGCTGGGTGATCCGGTTTTCTGTCCAAGTAGTCGAAAACCTTTTCAGCGGCCCCTACGCCCTGCATGAGGCCCGAGTAAACTGACGCAATGTTCTGCAAGATGAAGTGCACAAGTATTTAGCAACAGATTATGAACCTTGTCATTGATTAACTGCAGAATAGTAGCATAGGAGAAAAATGAATTGAAGTTAATTACCGACAAACATTCCCCCATTTCAAGCATGTATATAAAAAATGATAACAATTGGCTGCTTTCCATCTGACCAGTAACCACAAGGTGGCCACCATAGGCGAGGATGGTCACCTCGAGAGCGAGCTCTGAGATCTACAAAACAGAAAGACTTGATAAATACCCACTCTGTGACCATTACCAAGGAAATCAACGAAATCTAATACCTACACAGCTGGACCACATATAGCAAGCATATGCCAGGGCTTGTTTCTTGTTGAGATAGTACATGACAACGAGCTTGCTGTAGTAGGAGTCAGCTTCTCGATGCTCGTTAGCAAAGCTTCGCACTGTCTTCATGGCGGAAATGGTTTCTTCTGCAACTTTGTTAGCCTTTGCAAGTGTTGTCTGTACCTCTTTAGTTAGTTTCTGGAAAAAATACAGCGTAATTTGATCCATCTTAAAATAAAAAATATATACATAATATTAATTAAAAAACTGTTAGATTACCTTGTAGTAATCCCCATAATACGCTGAAAGAACGGCAATAAAAGGAAGTCCCATCATGTTCACTAATGTTAGCTTCCAGGACATCCCAAACATAAAAATGAGAAAGCCAACAGCTTTGATGGCGCTCCTCAAGAACACATTAATGTTCTGGGAGATGAGGTCACTCACTTGGGTGGTGTCAGCTGACAGACGTGAAGTGATATCACCTGAAAAGTGATAAATAGATTAGAATATTAAATATTAAAAGGGATTGGGGTTTTGGTAACACTTAACTTTACCTGTATGGTTCTCATCAAAAAAACCAATATCCTGTTTCATCAGAGTTCTAAAAAGATGGTTCCTGAACCGAAGATTCAGTCGTGCAAATGTGAGCGTAAACACTCCTCCACGCACGCCGACTGCAATTGAACTGAATAGAGGAAAAGTGATCTCGTCAGGCATTTTAACATTTATTTTATTTAAGCTTTTTTTTTAAGAAACATTGTTCAAAAGTGGCCTGCTGCATGTATACCTACAGTCAATGTACAATACAATGTTAACTGACAAAAAATGTTACCGAATTACCAATATGTCAGATTAAAAATGTATCCAACTGCACAAATGATAACACAGCGCTAATTTGAACTAGCACCAAATTTATGCTAAAGTCTGATTCCCACTTCCTGCACATACCATTCAGTTAACGTTTATTGTATGTAAACATTAACAATGCTCATCAGAGTGCCCAAGTCCAGTCCGCAAGATCCCCTATCCAGTCTGTTTTAGATGCATTCCTCTTCCAACAAACCTGGTTTAAACCATCAGCTCACTAGCAAGCTTTGCAGATGATGATCCCTCAATTGAATGACGTGTGTCAGATCTAAGGAAACATCTAAAACAGGCTGGATAGGAGCTCTTGAGAACTGGACTTGGGCATCCCTTCTTTATATTAATGACCCACACCAATTATGCTTTTCCATGCAGGTTTTGCATAAACTGCTTATGCTGCTCGATATACATTCGTTCTAATCTAACAGACAGTTATCTTAGTGTACAACACCACATACAAACACAGAAAGTACCTGGTAAATGCCAGGACTGTCAGTGTGATAGCAGGTTTAGCAAAGTATTCCATGCTCTGATGGACCACAATGCTATCTATAGCCTTGCCATAGTAATAAGGTATGAAGGCTTCACCTGCAAGTGGAAAAAAATCAAAGAGACAGTCATAGTGGAAGCCACACCAAGATTAGTCATCATCATTGTTACCATTAGTCATCATCATTGGTTGGTTCCATCTGAACAACTAAATGATACTAGTAATTAACCAGTATTTTTTTAGGCATACTGTGGGTTTGGACCACTTACAATTTTTATGTAACCATTATTTATAAGGCTACTGAGAACAGATTAACAATTGCAAAGCTGACCAGGCATAAAATAGCAGAGTAAAACAAAGAAAAGTAAAAGCAAATAAATATTCAGTCAGGATCCACATATTTCATAAAATGGACATTGTTGGAGAAAAAAAATGAATAAATATGATGGAAATAGAAAGAAAAAAATACTTTAGAATTTCATACAATAATGCAAAACACATATGGAACTATACTAGATTGGGCAGAAAATAAATTTCAAAGATGTTTTTATCTCATTTCATTATTTTCTGTCACTGTGGCAAAAATGACAGTGTGTATATGTCTAGTCTGGTGCATAACACAAGCAAAGATAAACAATCTGAGCTGAGACACAGTAGAACAGCACACTTTTAGAGCAAGAAAGAAATCTACTGCTTAAACGATTTATTCCGAATCTTTCAGAAATCAGAATTTTGACTTTAAACAAACACCGACGTCATGTAAACGCACTCCGTGAACTTCAAGTTGCCCGACAGAGGCCACTGCCAACGTGGAACCCTGCTAATCAAACAGGAGTGAATTTGTCTGCACGAGTGAAGAGAGGGCCAACTGACCATTTGACCAGGAAGTACAGTTCATATCAGTGGGTGTTAAAAGAGAGCGCACAAGATGGTGTCAAAACATGCATTGATAAGTAATCATAGCATGCTACCGTAATTTCCGGACTATAAGGCGCACCTAAAAACCTCAAATTTTCTTAAAAGGCGACAGTGCGCCATATAGTCAGGTGCGCCTTATATATGGACCAAATTCCGGCCCGCAGGTCTAAATTTAAACTGAAGCATTCTGTCATAAAATCAATCATAAGTGGCCCGCTGAAGACTATGAATCACGAATCAAAAAGACTATGGATCATTGTTTTGTGATTATAAAGTAATTTGATGCGTCTGAAGTTAAAATAAAAAAGATAAAATGGAGAATGATTTGATTTGGATTAAAAATCTGACATGATGCAACCTGGCCTGTTTACTGCAGTCACAAACACCAATATCGCCCTTCTTATTCATACAACAATAACAACAATAAAACAAACTTAATACATCTAATAAAAAATGCATTCAACTTTCATAAAATTGTTAATTTATTATTTTAATCTTTATCTTTAACTTTTAAAATTTACTGATCGATCTGACTGTTTTGTTTTGTACTTATTCAAGTAAGCTTTACATGATTATTTTGTGTGTTGTGTGATATTAACATTATTGATATATTGTTATTGTTTTCACTATTTCAAGTTATTATATTGTGATAGCATTAATGGTGCGCCTTATAGTCCGGTACACCTTATATATGGACAAAGTTTTAAAATGGGCCATTTATTGAAGATGCGCCTTATAGTCTGGTGCGCCTTATAGATCAGAAAATACGGTAGTTTAAAAACAGGAAGCACCTCATCAGAAATCCAACTAGATACTCACACACAGCAGAGATGATGAGGAAGATGATGGCTACAGTTAACAGTCCTCCATCTTTTTTCGAGTACTTCAGCAGACGGCCAAGAGTAGCTCCTGTGGTGGTCTTTGCTATTGCTTTCTTCTCTTGCTTGTTCTTCCTCTCACTGCACACCCCTTCCTCCTCCTCCTCCTCTTCACAATCTGACTGAAGCAACTTCTCAGTGTCCTCGCGACGTCCTTGTTTACGGGTGTCATGGTTTTCCCGACCAAGAACCCACCACAGTACCAGAACTGCCAGTGAGGAGAAACAGGTCCAGCAGATCAGACTCAAAGACCAGGGACGATGAGCTAGGGGCCCAAGTTCACTCAGCATCAGCAGCTTGGCCAGCGTATACGTTATTATGGTCTGGCAGACTAAGAGGATGAGGGTGGTGAGTTTAGTCACCCTGTGTGGACCATCCTCTCTGTTCCACAGCACTCCAATGGAAGCACCCAGCAGGAGACATGCTCGAAGCAGCGCAGTCCCCCAAATGTCCAACATGGACTGCAGAATGCTGAAGTTCAAGCCATCCTCCACAAATATGATCAAATGTGATCCATGTGCATAAAGTACTGTGGCAATAATGAGGTCCAGTAGAATGTATGAAATAGTACAGCTCACATTTATTTTAGTACCCATGCCGATTTCTTCGTCAAGAACTAATAGAACTCCGTGTTGTAGGGGGAGGATTTAAGGGTTTTGGGCCAATTATAGACCAAAATCCCTCATTGTTATTAACCTCTCACGTTCTAGTGGCCGTTTTACATAAAGCACTAAGAATATAACTCCGTAACAAAATGACACCAACAAAAATAAATATCCTTTGGGGATTATTTCGGGAACATTGACAGTTCTCACCCACTATTTTGAGCTAACCATGATAATTCGTTTACAGCAGCGTGCTGGTCTCTCTGATGGCAAGTCTCGTGCAGGCACTGCTGTCTCGATGTTAATAAAGTTCGACGAGGCTTACCGCGGTATATGCCGAATAAAAAGTCTCAGAATGACTCATATCATAATAGCAACAAAAAACAAAAAAAAATGTAAACCCCGCTGCGTTCACTTGTCACGCCAAGTGCACTTGCAACGTCAAATAATGGGAGCGTTTGTATCGACGTAATGGAGTGCCCTCGTATTAAATCCTGGTACGTTGCCATTTACTTGTGAAGTAATTCACGTTACTGCGGCGCCACTCCAGTCGCTTTGTGTTCCGGTTTTTTGGGGAAATTAAGAATGACATTGTGCCTGAGCATGAGCGTGTCTGACGCGGAAGGAAACAGTGTAAAGCTCCGCCCACATTATGCTCGTTCAAGAACACTAAGCCGTGCATGTTAAAGACAACGTCAGCGATGCATTACATTACATCGTGATGAAAGCCTTTTAAATGGTGTACGGCATACTTTTATATATAGAATTGTTTATACGTATTTGAAATACAATGCGCATTTCAGCCTCCTGATAGTCTGCCCGCAAGTTCTTTGCTAAAACCCGGTTAGATAGCTCTGCAATACACTGTATACAAATCGACCGGCGAACATTAACCTTTTAAATACTGCAGGGTTAAATACGCTAAAAAAAAAAAAACGCTATGCAGTTCGGCCAAACCACACTGGGGGCCAGGATCAGTTTTATTGGATGACTGATTGTTTTAAACTATTTGACTGATTGTCAAAGGACTCTGTGGTATGGTTACCCTGGAGGAATCGGTGGAAAGTTTGGAAAATATATTAACAATATAATTGACATTAATCAAGTTAAAAAACACTAACAACAAAACACTGCCAAAGACGAAGTGGACTGAAATAATTTAATATTTTTTTGTAGGAAAATATTTGTATGATCTCTGGAGCTCAGGCAAAGAAGCACAATTAATGTACATCACTGAAGTGTGTGTTAAATTGAAATATGAACACTCCTTTTATCATAATATGGATATCATTTTCCATTCATATCTTCAAATATTCCAAATGCAGTCTTTCCAACTTGTGAGATGAACATTTCAGAGTCCTAAATTCTCAGTGAATATCAGACTCAGCCATGTGAAACGTTAATTCAGTTTTTATAACTTCAGAGCTACTTTGCTCGGTGGCCAGCACCGTCTCCACAGGGAAAGATAAATATAAACCATCTTCTTTCAGTTTTTTCGGAGGGGACACTCCAGCGCAAAAGAGTGGCTCGGACGTTTTTAAAGTCATTGAGGGGCTGTTGTGTGCCTTTCTTTTTACATTCTTCTTCTCCTCTTTGTAGGCTGCTTTCATGTTGGCTATCACCTGAAGAAGACACACATTGAAAGACCAAACAGGTAAAGAAAAAATAATGTAACTGAATTACTTTATAAATATACAGTAGTTGAATTTTTAAACATCTGTTTAACATTTGTTATCATGCTAAATACACTGACTAGAATAACTCGAGACGTTTTTTTGGTAGTATTTTCGTTTTTAAATAAGAGTAAAGTTACCACCACCACTCACACGCTGGTAAGGAGAGACGATGATAGCACGTATTGTAAATTGTAGTTGGGGATTTACCACAATTTCTCTCTCAATTTATCACCAATTTCTGGTCATGTATATGGTACCGTTGTATTGGCGAACAACAGTGGTTATTTTAACGTGGAAACAAACCCTTTTTGACTAACTCTATACTCACTCGTGGGTTGGCACCCACAGATTTAACTATTCATGAATTCTTGAACTACTTCTGAATATGTTTTTTTCCAAGCCATGCCCAACATCAATATTATGAAAAAACAAGCCCCATTCCACTAAGATTATACATATCTTAAAGGAAAAGATAAATAATTACCAACTGCTTAACGGTGTTCTGCTGTTCTTGCATTATAGTCATGTATGTGGAACCCTTCTCTTTGACAGAATACATGTCCTGCTCATGATCATCATATCCAAGTGGACCAAGTGTAGCCTAAATGAAAGAAAAGGGGAATTTAAGGAACAGAAAACCAACTGCTTTGTTGGAAATAGCTCGTCTTACTTGGTTTGGAGCGTTAGCTTTCCGGTTGAACATGAGCGAGTAAGGCGTGAATTTGGTTGTAGGGTTTATAGATGTTCTGAAGAGAAACAGCACAGGATCCAGAAAGTCATCCCAGTCTGTCTGCTTTTCTGTCACCATCTGCGTAATAGCCTCTTTCAGCAACGGACTAGTGCAGTCGTGTAGCGGGTTGAGTTGAGGCTGAGCCAGAGGAGAGACTTTTTGCATGATGCCCCATCTGTGGCTCAACAGATTTGTAACCTGCCAAAAATAACCCACAACACACTGACACACCGAAGATCCACACGTTTCTAATCCTCCGATTGATCGGCTTGCATGATTTCATTATTGACCACATCTCACCTCATCACAGAAGTCTGGGCTCTGTGTGCACACGATTGTTTTCGGGGAACCAAACCTGAACCAAACCGGGTGAAAGCATAATTTCATAAAGTCATCAATTTCTAAATAGCAAAATATTACAGGTAAAAACTAATGCTTTCCTTGGATGATTTTACATGAAGGTTTCAATCAGGGACCTTGAACACACACACATCTACGTATGTTGAGGTTCACGGCATAAATATGTGGGCCAACACAACGTGAAATGCTAAAATAAAATGCTAAATTGTAATAATGCCAACAACACCCTATGAGGAATGTTCTATATCATTCTAAGCAGTCAGAATGTGTGCGTTTACCTGGACATACATTTGGAAATACACCTCGCTATGGAGACAGCATCCGTCTTTTGCAGTGGAAATGCCTCGGGCCATTTGCTGAAGTAATCAATGAGAACAGTAACATGCGTGTTCAATTGCTGAGTCTCTGGGAAAGGCCCTGTAGAACAAAAAAAGAAAAGCAGAAAACGTGTCTCAAACTGGACACCAATGACACAAAACAAGCTAATTTTTTCATAACAAAATGAGGCAAAAACCTATTATGTCAATTCCAACGATATCCCATGGTGCATCCACTTTGATTGGTCGGACTGTCCTCGCCAAATTTTTATTCCTCTCTGCATGTTGACATGTCTCACATACTTTAATCTGAAAAATCAAATCAGATAGATTAGGCGTCATCATTAGTGCCGCAGTTGTTGTTAGATGTTAATAAGCACATAATAACAGTACCCAGTCCACCACATCCTTGATAATGCCCAGCCAGTAGTACTTGCTTTGAATTCTGTGGACGGTCTTCTTCTGACCCAAATGATGTCCGATGTCATTAAAGTGGCAGTCCAGAAAAATCTGCCTCTTCCGCTCAGCCTCGATGACAACCTCTCTCTTTTCTTCTTTCTTTGGCCCCACATAATAGAGCTTGGCATCTTAAAATGCAGAGATAAATTGAAATATAGTGGGTGCAGGTAGTAAAGGCTCCGATTTCAAGTAACATAAAATGTGAAATGATTGGGAAATGTATTTAATGTTTTCATGTTTGTTGGGCTGACATCTCATAGAAACTCACAATGAATTTAGGGGCAATGTTTTAAGTATGGCATACATTTTCTGAGCAAACAAAAGCGTAATTAAATTTAAAAAAATATTTACACAGGTGGTATATCAACGATTGCACATTGAGCGGAAGAAAACATTGCATTTTAAAAGTTGAATGAATTTAATAAACAATGTTGGTGAGATTGAAAGTGAAAGCTGCCACATTTATTTTACAAATTCCTAAATAATCACAATAATATGCATTGCACAGCAGCAATTACCCCATACCGTTGTAGAAAGCCAAATACAGTACTGTACCGACACACACAAACAATATCAGGGCTTACCAACTCTGGTCCTCCAGAGCACCAATCTAAACATGTATCGCACTTAAACAGCACACCCGATTGATATGATCAGGATCGTTGTCATACTTACACAGCTGAAGATCTGATCATTTGAATCAGGTGTTGTGGAAGAGGGATAATCTAAAACATTGTATTTAAGCCCTTGAATAACGGGGTTCGTGACCCTGGAACACATTCGATAATGTAACATTTTAAAGCAAGCCTCACCGTCGATGATGAATTTCTGAGCGTATCTTTTGAGATTCTTCTTCCTCAATGGATTCATCGACTGTGGGAAGCATCCTTTGGCCACAAAAGTGTAAATGTCGCCAAGTTTACTCGAGCTGGATTCGACCACCTCCTCCTCTGCTACTTGCAATGCGTCGACACTCAACATTCCTGCAAAGACCTATCGATAGTAGGACGTAAAACCGTCAGAAAACATCCAGTAGCATATTGCGCTAATGCTAAAACATGCGACAGGAGTGGCGTCGTCGTCTTCTTCTTTTTCACTAATGATGAAAAGCAACATCGAGGATCATTATCGCCACCAACTGTCTTGCAATCAAAACGTTTACGATACTTATGGCTTGTGAAAACGGACATTGTGTCCTCAATATTGTTATACCAATTATTATATATCAATTATACAATCATTGGTTATTTAATTTAAATTTACTTCGAACATATACAGTAGGTATTAAAAATACAATACTTGTAAAATTAAAATCAAGAAACTTGGGGCGAGTGTGTCAGCAAATACAAACTGGTATTGCGCCCATCGCATGAATTATTTTGCTCTCAACGTTTTTAAATGTTGTAGATCAAATATTTTGGTATGAAACATTTTATACATATTATTATTATTATTATTATTATTATTATTATTATTATTATTATTATTATTATAATTATTATTATTATTATTATTATTATTATTATTATTATTATTATTATTATTATTATTATTATCATCAGTAGTACTACTAATAGTAGTCGTAGTAGTAGTCTAAGTTGTATTGTTATTGATCACGGGTTTCCTTTGCAAACCGGAAGTGGTAGGCAAACTCGCAGATAATCGACACCAGAAACAAGGAAGGTTGGCGTATTGCATGTCAGTTGCGTGGTGTGTCAATGCTTTCTTAGTGACCACGATGACAAATGAAGGAAAAGGAAATCAACAGTTTTATATCTGCAGCTGTTTTAGGACAGACAACATTTTTCTCGAAGACTACAAACTTCATGTTCGCTTTATGACGGAGGAGCAGTTCCGACGAGACTATGAACCCGTGAGTTGAGTCCAGCGTAACTTGTTTTGATTGCAGTATTAATATATGGAAATCTGATTAACCTACGTGACGCATATATTTTAGCTCCTGAAGAGTCTTGGCTGCGTTACCAAGCAACAGTTTGAGGATGTCCTTAACAAGGCAAGTGCGCTAAAACGTTATCGCTCATCAGCAAGATATGTGGAAACCTGAAACGATTCTGATCATTTGAATGAGGTGCGTTACATAAAAAAAAGATAGCTTTAAGGTTCAGAAAAATAACTAGAGAGAAATTCGTTCTATTCAGTTGCAATTTGTTTTTAGAGCAAGCAGACGAAAAGATGTGGAATCAGACAATTTTGCGGACAAAACAGAATCATCCTGTAATTTTCATCAGTGCATTGTCATGACTCATAACTCTGTCATGGAAGATGTCATCTGAACCAAAGGAGATAATTATTACATGTTCACATGTCATGTCAAAGCTGGGATCAGTTGTAATATCATAATTTGCTGATTGATCAATGACGTCATTGATCAGATCAGCAAAGCAAGACATGACAACAAACACAATCTCGTTTTATGCTGCCATTGTTAATAATTGAAGAATTCTCAGCATATATTTTACCGTAACATACGTTTTTCTTCCAAATGTTATAAATAGTGTTGGGTTTTTTTTCTTTTTGATGGGGGGTTTCAGGATTTTCTGTTTATTGACCCCCCCCCCCCCCAATGCTTTGGGGAGTATATTTTCTAGCATTTGTTTTTCTCTCAAATGCATTTTTGATTGTACGCAATTTGTGGCTATTCGTGGGCAGTCTCCCCGAAAGTCCGGGGTTCAACTGTGCAGTAAAACATTTTTTTTTTACATTGTTTGGACAAATTGTCCATCTTTCTTGATCTTACGATTGATGATCAGTTATTTTTTATTTTTTAGCTCAGTAATTGGCTCCAAGATCCTAATTGTGTAATTACATTTGTTTGTGGTTTTAAAGTGAAAAAATGTGAGAATTTACAAAGGACAAAATAATTGTACTATTGCAACCTACTGTCGAGGCGCTAAATGTCCATCCTTCTTTTAGATTTCCCAGGAAGTGGACAGGCGAATGTGTCTTGCTGTGACATCTGCTGACAGAGCTGCTATCATAAAGGACACATACCGGCCTCTACATCCTCATGTGTACCATCTGCAGGTGCAGTATTTGCTCTCGAATATGTCATTAAAATTTATTGTAAACATTTTTCTAATGCGTTTAAATGCCTCTTCTTAGGAGACGTTCCTTGCGCCAGAGTTCAAGCATATAGTTAAATTTTGTCACAGTCGAAATGTCACATCTCAAAGTCTTTGTGACTTGTTGGAAAAAGAAACAGGTAAGCTAAAGAAACATGTTTCTAAGCTTTATATATTTTTTAGCATGTTCACAAGATCATTATTAACAAAATAATGCAACTATAGTACATTTGACTGTCGACAGGGTTGTTCAATAGTGCTTCCTCCGATACACTCCTAAAACATTTAAACTTCAAACAGAATTCTACAAAAAAAATGTCTTTAAACACACTTACATAACACACTTATATACACATTTTTTTCTTCAATATTTTATCTTTTATTTGCAAAAGTATTTTCTGTTGCCTTTTGTACTGGATGGAATTAGGTACAGTTGTTTGATTGTTGACATGATAGTGGCACACAGAGCATCTTACAATCATTTCTGTCAAAGCCGCCAGGGTCTACCGCTTCCCAGTGTTCACCAAAAGCTTCTGCGACGATCTGATGGATGAGCTGGAGCACTTTGAGCGTTCTGCAGCACCTAAAGGTCGACCCAACACCATGAACAACTATGGGGTGATTCAACCATCTTTTCTGGCTCCAATTGAGCTTAAATGTGGGTTCTTTGTTGTTAGCAATCACATCTCATGTTGCTTGCTCCAGCTTACTCAGCAAAACATCTTAAAGATATACAGTTGAAACCAAAAGCTTACCTGGACTGTTTTGCCCATTCCCTCTGTCAGAACTCGAATAACTAAGCCATGTTTGTAGACCATCCTGCTCCAACATGCCTTTTCTGTAGTAATCCCACTTTAGAGTTATACGTACCATTGGCATTTTAGTCACTACTAATTTAGCCTGGCAAGTGGCAAGCCAGACTCAATGCTGTACTAGAGATTGGGTCTGGAGGGGCATCAACCGCGACTCGGCTTAAAATCAACCGACAAATCATATTCGTTTACTTACTGTCACATATTCTTTGTGAGCAGCGTGACTTTTGGGCAGCGGAAGTCCATCTCTCAACATTCAAAACGGAGCGCAAGAGAGACAATGAATTTAATCCAACATCAAACTCATTTTAAATATCTAGAGACACATTGTCATTAAAAACAACAGCATTGGAAGCATTTATTTCAAAAGCAGACGTGGATTTTTTTCCTCGACGTCACGTTGGCTCTTGGCTGATTGGTTCCAGTTTGCGCAGTTTTACCTTGCCTCAGAAATGCGCATCAATGCGACTCTCCACCAGACCGATCGCTGTAGCATTGGTCTTGGCTTGCCAGGCAACTACTAACTAGTGGTGGATCATCCATTCCACACCGAAGCAGAAATCATTTATTTCATCTTTTGACAATGCGCAATTGCAAGTTGCATAGATGTTAACGCAATGATGTGCCTGTGTGTAGCATAATAACTAAAAAATGATCATGTTTACATTTCAAGGCATCATTATTCCCGAGGGGGCAATTGATTTAATTTGGGTCTTGCATACCTCCTAAAACATTCAAGACTGTCACCTAATGATATCTTTCCATTGTCATCTTTTTCATTTTGTTTGAAAAATCTACTTCAGATGTCATAAAATGTTGAACTACTCTCTAGTTTCTTTAGTTTTCAGTACTCATTCTTCAAAACTTTATTTTCATAATTGAGATTGAACTGAATAAAATAAACAATAGTTTTTCTGGGGGGGGGGGGGGGGGGGGGGGGGTCATATTGCCCTGCCTTAGCAAAGGCCAACTATGTGTATACAATAATGTAAATCTAAATAATGAAAGCTGGAATGGAATTATAAATGTCAAATTTCAATGTCTTCAGTCCTTCAATGGCATGTCTTGCTTTCTTCACAGATTCTTCTAAACGAACTTGGCTTTGATGAAGGCTTTGTCACACCTCTTCGTCAGCAGTACCTACACTCACTCACAACTGTGCTCTACCCAGATTGTGGAGGCCACAGTCTGGATAGTCACAAAGCCTTTGTTGTCAAATATGACATAAACGAAGACCTGGACCTCAGCTACCACTACGATAACGCGGAGGTCACGCTCAATGTCTCCTTGGGCAGGGACTTCACAGAGGGAAACCTTTACTTTGGTGATATGAGACAGGTACATTTTGAGGTGTGCTCTGATTCTGAATGTGAATTTTTGTGATTCAACACCCTCTGGAACAAGCTGGTCTTTCATAACTTTTGATTGGATTTCATTAGAAATTCTACATTTCCACTGGAATGAATTACACAACAAACTTCTATTTTTTTTGTGTCTAACAGGCACTAAAAATGAACAAGTCAGTCCCAGTATTCTACTTTTTACGTTGGTGAGTTCCACCCCTTTTTCTTGCAGGTGCCTTTAAATGAGACAGAGTGTTCAGAGATTGAACACAGAGCAGGCGAGGGGATTCTTCACCGGGGCCAACACATGCACGGCGCCCTGCCTATCTCCTCGGGTCAGCGTTGGAACCTCATCATCTGGATGAGGTCCTCCCAGGAGCGCAATAAACTTTGCCCAATGTGCAATAGGAGGCCAGTCCTGGTAGAAGGGGAGGGCTTTGCGGATGGATTCACCAAACAACCCACTCTGCTGCTTGGTAACTTCTGTCAACTCACCTGACATATGCTGAGGGCAACCACATGTCTGACAGGGAGTGTGTCCATTCCATTAATGACATGAGGCCATTTTTCTCCGAGGTGCCACTCTCATCCACTATTGATTCAAGTGGGTAGCAAAGTTGATGTGCCATAAAGATGTGTCACTAAACTGCAGCTGAATATGGGTGTTGTCAGGTGAGCAATAGCGCTTTGCTGCTTGTTTCGTCACCCAGGTATGTTAAGCACTGTGAAGTAATACACATAAGATTTTTTATCAGGCAATATGAGGGCTGTCTGAACTCTAATGCTGGTATAAATCATGTTTCAAAGCACTTTTAGTCCACTTATTTACCGTAATTTCCGGTGTATAAGCCGCGATTTTTTTCCAAAATTTTGAACCCTGCGGCTTATAGTCAGGTGCGGCTTATATAAGATTTTTTTTCGGGATTTTTGTGATGACTTGATCACTTTTACTCTTAACACTATTATATACAGTAAAAGCTACAAAACAAACTGACAAATAACTCGTTTTCAAATCAGACGAGTAAAAACTGGTCAAATATTTTCAAAAAAAGATATTATTAAAAGTGAAGACAATTTGCAATTCAAGTAATGACACACGAATTTGATGCACAATTTGTCTTCGCGGGCCACATAGAATGATGTGGCGGGCCGTATGACAGCTGTGCTCTAAACCAGGGGTGTCCAAACATTTTGCAAGGAGGGCCAGATTTGATAAAGTGAAGGGGCCTGGGGGCCAATACTTTTTTCAGACATTTTTTAACTACAGAAATTTCATGCAAATACATACTGTTATGAAACAAATTTCATTGTCCCAATTGTCTTTATTTTTTTAAATGACAACATAACCAAATATAAGGCACTCAGGCAGATGTGAACAACTTTAAAAACACAAATTCTGCCTTTCATTCATATCTGAAGAGTCAGATAACATTGAACAAATTGTATGACATAATTTAATTTACAAGAGTTTAAAATTATTTTTGCCTCATGAACATTTTAAACAGGAGTTATAAATAATGCAAAGTTGTCTGTTATTATTAAAACTTAAAACAAGTGAATTTTGCTCTTGTCATTTACAATATTTTTCAGAAAGTAATAGTTTGTGTCACATCTACAGGTTCATAACTTCAACAGTATTAACATGGCCACTTCGTAATATTAAGTAATTTTTACTTTTGATTTACTTTTGACTCACAGCCCCACGTGATGAATCGCTGTTGTGATGCCAGTTCAGCTTGGAGCTGCTTCACTTTATCAGCGCGGTCACTCCCTGTTTGCTTGTCGTATATGTTAGCATGTTTAGTCTGATGGTGTCTCTTTAGGTTGAAATCCTTAAACAAGGCAACAGTCTCTTTACGAATTAGACAAACACAATTGCCTTGATTTTCAGTGAAGAAGTATTGTAATTCCCATTTCTCTTGACAGCGACGGCCCTCAGTGTCAACTTTCCTTGTTTTCTTTGCAGTCGCTGTGGCAGAAATGAGCGGAGAGGGCTTTTGCTGCCACCTTTTGGTAATAGGAGGAATTACAGTTTCAAGTTTCATGATTTTTTTAAATTCAGTTTGACAGTGCAGGCGGACCATGAATAATATATTATAAGACCGAAGCTGTGGGCCGTATGAAATATGACCGGGGGCCGGACTTTGGACATGCCTGCTTTAAACCCTTTCTCTTACTCTGCCATGTGACTCAGAGATTACACAAAGCAGTGGCGCTGTTTGGACCATCTGCATTTTATTAAAACCCAATCAATCAGCATTTAAATTCAATTCTTCTGACATTTTGCTCACCAAAAACAAGTTGTAATGAATGTGAACTTTTAATGCATTTTATTCAGAAGGTTACTTTGAACCCTGAGGCGTACTTATGGATTTTTACGGCCTCCAGGGGGCGCTCTAGCAGGAAGCAAGAGCGATAATGCGCCGAAGACGACGTGCTAGTTAGTGTTTTGAACATTTCGCGCATCACGCACACACCCTCATCATGGAAAACACACGAAGAAATGCATTTGATGCAGCTTTTAAGTTAAATGCAATCAATTTGGCTGTCAAAGAGGGAAATAGAACTGCGGCACGTAAGCTTGGCATCAATGAATCGATGGTGACACGTTGGAGACGGCAGCGTGAAGAACTGACACAATGCAAAAAGACGACAAAAGGTTTCAGAGGTAAAAAAAAGCAGATGGCCCGAAGTTGAAAACATTCTTGAAGACTGGGTGAACACAGAGAGCAGACGGCCGAGGTGTTTCCACCGTGCAGATCCGACTGAAAGCCAAAACAATCGCCACCGAAAAGAAGATTGAAGATTTTACAGGTGGTGTCTCAGATTTATGAGACGAAAGGGCCTGTCAATCAGGGCACGGACGACTGTGTGTCAGCAACTCCCTTCCGACTACGAGGAAAAAGTTACAAACTTCCACAAATTCACAGAAACAAAGATAGCTGAGAATTCCATCGGACCAGACGAGATCATAAATATGGATGAAGTGCCTTTGACGTTTGACTTGCCTCTCACTAGGACTGTAAACAGGAAAGGTGAATCCTCCGTCACGCTGAAAACAACTGGCCATGAGAGAACGCATTTTACTTGTGTTCTGAGCTGCACAGCGTCCGGACAAAAGCTTCCACCAATGGTGATTTTTAAGCGAATGACTATGCCAAAAGAAAACCTCCCGAAAGGCATCGTCGTGAAAGTAAACACGAAAGGGTGGATGACAGAAAGCCTAATGAAGGAATGGCTGGCGGAGTGCTACGGCAAGCGACCAGGAGGATTTTTTTCACGTAAAAAAAACACTGCTCGTTTTGGACAGCATGAGGGCCCATATCACCGATTCTGTGAAAGCTGCCATCAAGAGGACAAACTCAATTCCAGCTGTGATTCCGGGGGGCACAACAAAGTATTTGCAGCCACTCGACATCAGTGTGAATCGTGCATTTAAAGTGGCACTCCGAGTTGAGTGGGAGGCGTGGTTGACCAGCGGCGGGAAATCATTCACCAAAACTGGCCGCATGCGAAGAGCAACATTTGCTCAAGTCTGCCAGTGGATCCTGACCGCGTGGGACAGTGTGAAAAAATCCACGATCACCAACGGGTTTAGAAAGGCTGGACTGCTGCGTGATGAAGAGAACGGCACGAGCACATCTTCGCCTCGAGACAAAAGTGACAGTGAGGGCGACAACGAAAAAGAGAGAGACGGTGTGAAAGTGTCTGACGAAGTCATCCTGAGCCTGTTCAAGTCTGACACCGAAAAAGACGACTTCAGTGGTTTTAGTGCACAGGAGGAAGATGAAGATAGCAATCAATGACTTTTCTGGTAGGCTGGTTATTTTTTTAAACAGCGGTGTTACTTTCGTTGTACTGTCGTGTTGCTGCAGTGTTACAGGCACTTTTTGGAAAAAGACATTTATTTACAGTAAGCGATTAATGACTTTTCTGTTAGGCTGGTTATTTTTTTAACCAGATGTGTTACTGCGGTTTTACTGTTGTTGTACTGCCTGGTTGCTGCTGTGTTACTGCCGTGCACATTTTGGAAAAATGCATATATTTACGGTAATTAAAAATTACTGTAAAAAAATCTTTCTGTGTATCATCTTTCTGTGTAAATATCTCATGTTACAACGTGGACACCTGCTTTTATATACGGTCACTGGGGAGAAAAGTGGTGTGTTCATCGCATGTCCATCCGCCAGGCGAATAGTGCCGTATAATTCACACAAAGAAGAAACAGAACGAGATCAAGACGGACATTACTGAAAGGAAGCTTTTATACACAAACCGTCATTATGGGGGACAAAAGAAATGCATATGATGTCGCTTTCAAGCTAAAGGCAGTTGATGTTGATGACATTTTGTTGGGTTTAATCAAACCCTATTAGTGCTGTGTTACTTCCGTGTTGCTGCGGTATTACTGCCGCGTCACAGGCAGTGTTTGGAAAGAAATGTTAAGGTATGTTATTAAAACTTTAAAAAAAGTTTTCTGTGTCCAGTATTTCTTTGTTAATAACTCGCGTGCACACTTCCGTGTTGCTGCGGTACTACTGCTGCGTCACAGGCAATGTTTAGAAAGACATGTTAAAGTATGTTATTAAAACTTTTTCTGTGTACTGTCTTTCGTTGTAAAAAACGTGTGTGCACGTGCGGCTTATAGTCCGGAGCGGCTTATGTGAGAAAAAAAATTAAAAATTCTCAAATTTTAGCTGGTGCGGCTTATACACCGGAAATTACGGTAATAGGATATGACATATCGCATGTTGAGAATATACGCAGAACGCTATTATGTCACCACCTTCTGGAACGTAGTGGGCACATGATCGTGTGTTATTTCGACAAGATTTTTCAGGAAACTGATCTGCAAACTCCAGAATAATGATCCTCATGTACCCTAGTGTGTTCGGTCATGTAGCACAAGGTGTGTAGATACTTGTTACGTGACAATGGGTTAGCATATTAGCATGCTAAAGGCATGGGTCCAGTAGGGTGTTGTGCTTGTGCTGTAATCCAAAGATACAAGAAACAGTCCATTTTAGAATACTGTACTTTTAATGTAATATTTAAATTGAGACACAGGTAGGCATTTTGACACATTTTTCAAATGGGCCTGCTCATGGTTAAGTTGTTCATTTCTCATAACAGTATTTGCAAAAACAGAAACCTGTACTCTCTAACCTGCTTAATAAAAACCTCAAGAACATCAAGACATTTGGTTGTTTCTTTTTGTTCCAGATAAATATCCCATTGTGAATAGTTTTCATTGACAGGTTTAGGAGGCCATGGTCAAAAGCAAGCTGGTTCTGAGGGGTCATACATACATGCAGTACAGCAGTACACAATACATTACATGGCAAAATTATTGAAAATATAACTTTACAACGTCATGTAAATAGCCTATACTGTATCATAAATAATCCTCTGTTTACTTTTGAGGGACAAGTCAGCCTGTCATCATAACACTATACCGAGGCCAACACGACAGTATGGTACGTTATATAGTATATCGTATTGAGAAAATGCTACGTACGCAATGATACATCAAAGGAAGAGTTGTACAACACATGAAAGCTTAATTTCTTATACGTTCAATACATTTATGAGGAACCCACTGATTCATGAGAATTATTCAGGTGTCTGCTGTCTGGACACTTGGAGCTCTGAAGCACATCTCGCAAGGATCCACTTCATAACGTCGTCTCACCGCTCATGTCTCGTGGCCGGTGGTGATCCATGTCCGAGTCGTCGTCAGATTCCATCTCTATCTTGACCTGTGGGACGGGGCAGGCCATCCCTCGCCCCATCGGCATGGCTGGAGATGACGGGCAGGAGATCTTCAGGTGTAGGGTAATGCTGAGGAAGGGCAAGCGCCAGTTACAGTATCTCACACACTTAGGCAAAAACATGGGTTTGAGGAGGGAGGCCACGGGAGGAAATACAAGTTTGTTCCTGAGATGCCAGTCACAAACTACAGAAGCTCATGATGGAGTCTAGGAAAAAATGGACAATTGACAGGGGAAGCGCAACTGCCTCTACTGTTTGTGGTTAACTGAAAGCAATAGTCGCTATGCATTTTTTACAGTTCACTTCCAAATTACACTTTACAACACTTTTTAAAATACAAATAATTTTAAAACAAATACAAGTATTCACTTGTTGCTTAAATATAAAATTACTTTTTCATCCATTATTCTGTCTCTTATGCATATACTGTACAACTAACGAGAAATGCCCGTTGATTTGTTAATTGTGGATGTTAAACTACATGATAATCTACTACAGTCAAATTTGTGTTGCTTTTTTTCCAAACCATGCCTCTTTCAAAGCAATGCAGACATGATGGTCCATTTGCGAACAAAAAAATGAGGCCTAAAGGGTGATATGTATTTGTAGGACGAAATTACCACATCTATCAATTGTGCTTGGACTTTGGACAAGGGAAGATCAGTGAATTAAAGTTACAACAGAGTTTACATGCAATTATAATGGATTTTTCAAAGAGTTTTGGGTGAAAAAAAAGAAACAACCAAAGTAATAATGATTCTCGTTACATATGGATGAGCATATCTGGGAATAAATTGTCTAAACATGACATCTGTCCTTTAATCACCAACATATTTGTTAATTTCTTATTATTATCCATGCAATACATGATCATGAACAAAGAAAGATAAATATCCTGACATAATGGCATAATGACCCAACAGATAAATATAATATTTTTTTTCCACAGCCCATCTGTCATAAATTTACACACATTAAAGAAAAATACATTGTTTACAATTGTGCACGTACCGTGAAGGATTTGCTACATACCACAGGAAGAAAAGTAAGATTAGAATGATCTGCATTGCCTTAAAGTGCATGGAGAGGACAAGTGAGCGGCTAAGCCCGAGCATGTCACACTGAGGACAATGTTTTACGGACAATCCCTGAACGGATTATGTCTTTGTCTATGATTTACATTCCATGCAATAATAAGACACGAAACATAGGGGAAACAAAAGACTACAGATTATTGTTTCTAAAACTGCTATACAATACAAGAGAAGACTGCACAAAATAAAAACAAAAGAAAATAATTATTTTGCATTCATCTATTACATACGTACATACTTCTATCTTGGATGTCAGAAGATGATGGAGGTGTACCTAATGAGTTGGCCACTAATTAAATGTCCAAGTGTACGGCGATGGCATTTGATTTGTACACATTTGGATAATATACTAGAACCATATCCTTAAAATTTAAATGAAAATAAAAATTACGTGTGTGTGTGTGTGTGTGTGTGTGTGTGTGTGTGTGTGTGTGTGTGTGTGTGTGTGTGTGTGTGCGTGCATGTATGTCCTCTAGGACCCATCATCTGATTTACAAAATTCTCAATGCGGTGTACCAAGGTTGAAGTGCCCGCATCCAACATTGCAAATCTTTTGAGTCATGGTCTATGTCACAGGTGTCAAACTCAAGGCCCGGGGGCCAGATACGACCCGCCACATCATTTTATGTGGCCCGCGAAGACAAATTGTGCATCAAATTCGTGTGTCATTACTAGAATTTCAAATTGTCTTCACTTTTAACAATATCTCTTTTTTTTATATTTGACCAGTTTTTACTTGTACTAATTTGAAAACGAGTTATTTGTCAGTTTGCTTTGTAGCTCTTACTGTATATAATATGAGGTGCTCATACATTTATTTGGGTTGACAGTCGTAATGGCCCTCTGAAAGAAGCTATGACTACAATGCGGCCCGCGAAAAAAATTAGTTTGACACATAGACTCTATGTGATGCTGTGTGCCTGAATTAGCTAATCTCTGACTGGTTAGAAAAAATTGCAGGATCTCAGTGTTAAAGAGGTTGTTGACAATCGGAATGAAATCTGAATGTATTATTCACATTTTACATTATTAACTTTTTACACTTGTGTGACATTAAGATAGTTGGAAAAGTGAGATGCCAGAGGCACATCTGCAAATTTTCTATTACGCCTTGCTCATCAATGTAAACAATGAATATTATATTTCAATATAATGGTTTAATATAATGGTTTGATATATTAATTACCTATGCTTACTCTACAACATTGCCCCATCCAATTAAATGTTTTTTAAATGATACTTTGGACCTGAAATTGATTATTTTCATTCATTTCATAAATTAATTTCTAAATTTGACCAAATGAGATCAATCAGCATCCCAGAATGGATTGTCAGATGTTCCGCTGTATTTCAAGCTTTTGACCACCACAATTTGGATTTCCATTAATAATTCTACTTTTCAAGTGCGTCACTGAAAACAACAAGTTACGTTTGTCTGTATGTGTGTGTGCGTGCGCATGCGCGTATTAAAGAGCATGGTGTGTGGGAGAGGGCTGGCAGTATGCCCCCCACTCAGACTGTACAACATCAGGATAGACCAGATCTTTGTAGGGGATGTGCAGTTTGAGAACACAGTACCTGCGATCCAAGTCTGAATCTGAACTTGGTGAATGGTTGGAGTAAGGGCTGTACTTATCCTGCAAATCAATACAAGCACACACACACACAAAAGCAATTTCAGACATGGCCTGCAGGGAGCAGCAAGAGTTCACATTTCTCACCTCCTCTTCACTGGCTTCCAATTTGGGCCTTTTCTTGTCTTTCCCCCCCTTCTTGTCATCCTCCTTCTTCTTCTTCTCTTTATCTGGCAGAAGGTCATCCATCCAAGCCAGGTCATGCTGGGAGAAGACCATGTCCAGCATTTTGCGAACGACCATCAGACCCAGTATCTGAAGTTGAATGCAACACGATATGCATATACATTTTTATTTTCTCAACAATATTTGTCTCAGAGGCAGGTTGTGCTCTATGTATGATGTAGTTGGATGGCATTTGAAGATGGCGTTAACATGAATCATACGTGTACTTAATAAGACTTTGTTTCATGGCCATGTATTGCTTTCGCAGCCATGAATCTTGGTGAGACATTTACTCGAATCACAATCTTAAACAGTGGAGTGCGTTTTTTTTTTTTTTAAAAAAGATCATGACATACCATAACTGGAAAGATGATAGCTAAAAATGTCGATTTGAGTATCCAGAGTACAGCCAGGCATATGATCTGGATCAAGGTGAACAGATGAACCCTTCTCAGAGGAACGTGACGCAGGTAGGAGAGGTCAGGTTGATGCTTGGATGGCATCATGTACAATTTAATCCTGTCCCAGAACTATGGATGGTGAATAAAACCAGGCATTGTCAGTTTCAAACACCCGGTTAAATTATCGCAGAAGTTATCTTGGGTCACTTGGTATTCGGGTCCAGACGGAAGAGCATGAATTATTGAAGCATGTGGCAGAGGGGTGAAGAAGTTAATTGAATGTAGACCGATAAAATGAATGAGCAATCACTGACAGGGTTCGTGTTTGTGCCACAGCTCAGACTGTCTGCGCACCATAAAGTGTTTAGGTGAAAGCATTGAAAGCATCTTTACGTGATCAAATCAGGTCCAATGCCAGAACTATCAAAAGTACAAGGCTGCCTACATAAAAAAAGAAACAAATAAAAAAAAAACACTTTTGATTGGAGTAGCGCTGATCCCCATCATTGGAAGGGCTTCTTAGAGCTGCCACGTGTTGATCTGTCTGCTGGTTGGTTGGTTTGGCAGCTTGCAATGAGTTGCTTACTGCTCTCCTTCATTTAAAAAAATGGCAATACGAAGGTCATGCAACCATTAATACCTGAATTCCGCTGAGGGAAGCTACACCCATGTAGAGGAAGACGCCGTACAGCACAGGCATCGGGATGTACTAAAGAGAGGAACCACAAGAAATAATTGAACATAATAAACATCAAGATAAATAGACTCAAAATAGTGCCACCCTTCTGTCATTCTCCACGAACCAGGGAGAAGATAGCTAAGGAACAGATGGTCAAACACAAAAACGACACTCTATTATACATACAAATAGAAATAGCGCCTGTATAATAACAGTTCAGCTCGTTTGAGTGAAACTGTATTTCTGGTCTCATATGGTTCACGACTTATGAACAGAAACATTGCCAGAGATGCACAGACTTATTTGCCAAGTGTTGAAATTTGTTCAGAGCCACCTCAAGCCTCCATGGGCCCTAAGCAAAACCTTTTGAAGATCTCTTTTTCTGCCAATAATGACTGATCATTTTTATTGTTGGATCTCCCTTTGGGCTTGAGGATTTTAATAGGGATGATAAAAATTTAAAAAATACGCTGCAGGGGACGACGGATTGATTTGCACAAAATTCGATATACAACATTGTCTCGGCCTTAAAAAAATCGGAGCAACTATAATGTGCAAGAACAAATATAATACTGCATAATTCTGAACTGACGCCAAGTGAAAGGAAAAGACATCCTGTCACCCAATCCCAGTCATGTCATTTTTAAAACCTGCCATGAAGAGAAAAAAGGTTGGAGACAAGAACAACCAATTTTACAAAAAACAGGAGATGGGATGGGTTTTTTGCCAACATTTGATGCTCATTTTTCAACTAGACGTGCTGAGAAGTATCCAGAATGCAAGGGAATTGAGAGCGAGGACAAGATCATCAATCTTGTTGATGTTCTGAGGAACAGTCAATGTTCTGAACTGTTATAAATAAAGTTTGAGAGTATTGGATTACTTGAACTTTTTTGTTGTATACTTGAACCCCTTTTTGGGGGAATACTTCAGACACGGAAGTGATGACTTAATTGCTCTTTGGGGCCCCCTAGTGGGAGCGGGGCCAGAAGCTCGTGTTTTGGTCAGTCAGGCCTTAGGTCAGGGTTTGGTGTATTATGATGACATGGATAAATATAAAGCATTTTCTCTGTCATACCTTTAGCACTGGTGCAAGGAAGATGGAGACCCCAGTGAGAACAAACACCAGAATGCCTGTCACTCGTTGTTCTCTGAAAATCCAAAATTAATGGCAGATACTCATAAGTTCTCTTCGCTTCTGCTATCAATAACTTTGCAAAGGATTTGACTTCACAGGTAAAAACACAGACATCCATAAATGCAAATGTCTTTTTCTGACCTGACTCCAAGGAATTGCGGCTGCTCTCCGGGAGCACTGGATTCGCTTTCCATCTTTAGAGAGTCGATGTGGGCGATAGAGATGACGGTGGCAGCTACATACCAGGGCAGACCCAAGAAGGAGCAAGCGGCCATCAGGACCCCCACCCAGAATAGATCCAAGTGGTAGCCGCAACCTTTCTGCAGGGACAACAGGCACAGAATCATAGTTACAGCACCAGTTAATTGGTCTTTATTTTTTTATATGGACTGAAATTAGAACAGACAAAGGTGTGTGTGAAGTCTCCATTGTGCAAACCTCAGTCTAAAATGTAACAATATGTGTAAACATTGATTGATGAATTTCGGGAATGATAAATAAGAGATGTTGAAAGATGTCTTTTTCATTAGGCTCATGAAGAAACACTTGATGTGATAATAAAAGGGATGCAGGTCAAACTGCTTATTATCAAACGGAGGGTGTCTCTGGGTTGTAGTTCCTCTGGAGATCTTTCATGTAGCTGCAGTGGTTGAAGAGAAAATTATGTTTCATGACATTTAAAGATGTGCCCGCAGGCTTTGCCATGTTGATGGGTGCCATTTACTGCTTAAGCCACGGAAAAAGTCACAACACAAAGTTATTGCTGGAGTTATCATAGACATTAAACCAGACCAGTGCTTGGCAACAATCCATTGTCTCAGAAATAAACTGCTCAGATACAGCCTTTAAAAAAAAAGAATTCCCATTACTAACTATTGTAGTTTTTAGATGGTACAATTCACATTGGTTTTATGTATCTGTGGAATTGGCGCTGTTCATAGACAAAACTGCCCAAAAAGCTTTTTACAGTAAAATAGAATATTTTGTAAATTTCTTCTTTCAGGTTTTGAAACAGTTTGGGAAGCAGACCAGTAGGTTTATTTAGCATTTGTTTGGGATTGTATCATATTTCTCTTGTTTATATTTTATTTTACGGTCATACGCAAAAAAAACACTAGCAGCTTTAAATAACATGCAAGTCTCAGTTAAGTCAGCTGCTTATTTCCCCACCATTTTAAATTTTCACCTATTTTGGTGTGAAATTGTTTGAGATGAAATCTTATCCTAAGGCTGTGAAATGGGTTGGCTCAGTGGTAGAATAGTCGTCTCGCGACCCAGAGGCTAAAGGTTCGATCCCCAGGCTCCATGACTATGCCAAAGTATTCTTGAGCAAGATACTGAACCCCAATTTGCTCCTTGAATGCCAATGTGTTTGGAATAAATGATATAGTTTATTTTTGAACAGAGGTGCTGTGGGTCAGTCATTCTAATTGGGTTACCTAAGGTGAAACATATGTATTTTAGTCACATCATCTTGACTCTAAAATGACAAGTTGTATGAAAGTCAATAAGGACTTTGAACTGAGTTACAACAATGCAGAAATGTGAGTTAGTTTGAAAAGGTAAATAAAAAATAATGCTCTTAAAATGTCCAACTGTTTTAATTTCTTTTCAACTGTTATTCCCCTAAAATGAAGTATTCTATCATAAGAAGACCTACCTTCAGTTTGTTCTCCTTGCGGTTGACAATGACAGCACTGATTTGCTGATCCATGAAGATGAGGATAGTGACAAGGAGGGCAGGGACAAAACTGCCCAAGTAAACCCACCAGGGGTTCTTCCCAAACGGCAACACCAGCCAGCCCCGACCAGGTCGAGTTGGCTAGTTGAGACAAAAAGAAACAAGTCGTAAACATGTCATGAAATACAGTAAATGGAAACTGGGTCTGCTTTTTGTTGTTTTTCTTTTTTCTTTTTTTGTTTAGTACCGTATTGGCCCAAATATAAGACAGTGTTTTTTGCATTGAAATAAGACTGAATAAGTGGGGGTCGTCTTACATTCGGGGTCTAGACATTATACCCATTCACAACACTAGATGACGCAAGATATCTTCAAAGCGAATGCTGAACTAAACTCCCCAGGCCAAAGCAAACCCCTGTCCCGAAGAAGAAAAATAAAAATAGCGGTAGCAGTTTGCATTATTTTTTTGCAATGTTTTTCCTTATTCAGATTTGTTTCAAGACTACAGTTACAGTTAGACTTTACTTTGATGGTTAATGCAGTTATTGAAATTTTGTTGTTTTATCACAGTAGATTGGTGTATTTACAAAAACCAGAAGCCGTTCATTTACATATGTGATTGCACTTTAGTTTACATATTTAAATGTTCAGATATTAAGATGTGATAGATAATTCTGCATGATTTGAACGAGGCAAAATATTATGCTTTTTCTCTCACATATATTGTTATCATCATTTGTTTCAGATGTTATCATTTTCTGTATAAAAATTTAATTTGGTGTTCAAAAAGTCTTTTTTCAAACTTGAGTCTTGAAAAAGAGGGGGTCATCTTATAATCAGGGTCATATTCGGGCCAATACGGTATTTGCATGCTGCAACTGCTTCTCTTCATTTGTTTTGGCCATTTTCTTGACAGATTCAAATGAACACAATCAATGGTTAAAGCTATTCAATGTGTTTGCGTATTACTCTCATTTATTTTGCTGATAACAGCCTCTCAATTTGTTTCACCCACCCAACCGTGGCAGAATTCTTTGAAAGCTACTGGCGCAATCAAGCAAACAACAGCATGTTGTACAATCTGATATAGTGAGGCAACAAGGGGCAAATGTGCATCTTTGCTGTAAACATGTTAATGCATGCATTTGGTACTTTCCATCCTTGTAGCTATTTTTCACGTAATATGCCATATTTTCACAGTGAGTGGATGAAACATCCTCCGTCATGCATCATCAATACAGTGAGGTAATTACTAATCATTTAATTTCCATCCTGTTTAGAGAATGAGTTGCACACTGTGCAAGATTCAAATTTATGCACCAATGTTTTGAAAAGCTAACGGTGATTGACTTGAGTAGGTGTTCACAAATGAAGGTGAAAACAAAAGACAAGTGGGCATATAAGAGGGCATAGAAAGGAAGAACTATAGGCGTTACCTTAAATTCTGTTGGTACAATTAACTTGGGAGTTTGAAGGCCCATTAGCATGTCGAGACCCACAAACGTCATAATTGACATGAAGATAGAAAAGTCACTGATGAGTTTCCTAAGCTGGAATAGGAAAAAAAAAAACAAGATGACAACAGACAACTGAAGATAATGACAAAGTCAGTCCAAAAAAAACAACAACATAAAAAGCGGGTTAGTCACTGACATGGCATCAGTTAACACAGCTACTGTCAAACAAGTGAAGATTAAGCACTATTTCTTAAATGTGATTGATTGCCAAATAGCACAAGCAGAGTTGTCCGATTTGTCCGATTGTTGTTGATTGCATATTCCTGATGTCCAATATGTGATGCAATAAAATTATTTTCCTAAACAAAAATGACCAACTTTTCTGTTGCATAACTTTTTGAGGTGATTACTGCAATCAAATCATTTCTATAACTCTTGTTTGAAGGATGTCTTCTCAAGACTTCTTTTTCACCTTCTTCCACAGATATTCAAATGAGCTTTGGATCAACGAGCAAATTGTGAGTGTTATCTGATTTTTCTTTGTTCTGTTCTTGGATGGTTTTCTCTTTTTTTGTTCTTTCATTTGGATCCAACAGGATGACTCATGATCTGTAGATGAGACCAAGCATTCTAAAAATGGCCAGCAAATTCCGCTCCAGAATGATCTGAGAACACGAACAAGCTCCCTCCATGTTTCACAGTCGTTACTTTATTGTTTACTTTGTGTGCTTCAATTTTGTTTCTTCAGCTCTGAGAAAGCTGAAGCAGTTTGTTCAGGCAGGTCTCATTGACAGTTGTGGAAATAATATGAATGCAATGAAAGTTTGTGCAACAAAATATTAAATTAAAGTTGGGGCAGAAAATATACAGATATTAAAGCATCACACCTTGGTGGGAAAGTAGCGGCTAAACTTGAACTTCTTGAGGCTGACAGTCATGGAGTATGTCCCAAAGAAGAGAATGAAGGACATAAGAGCCAGATCCGGGACATACTTGCAGGAATTCCCCACCAAGGAGCCCCCGTACTTCAAACACTCCTTCTTACTCAGCTGGCTCCAGTCAAGAGCTGTCACATTCAACTGCCGAGTGGTTGGGTGGCAGTGATGCAGAGATAAAGACACGGTGAGAAAAAGGAAGGTTTCTCAATTAAATGGTGTTTTTTTTGTTCGTTTTTTTAAATAAACAGCAGCAATAATGTGACGTTGTAATCCACGCATGACAGAGGGAGTATGAGGATTATGGGATGGATAAAGGAAAGAAAGTAACAGGAGAGAAAACAACCTCCTATCACAATGAAAAACACCTGATCAGGAAAAACAACACATCTGTAATCGGGACTCTACTTTCAACCTGAAATAAATGTCTCCATAATCATGTATAGATGGAAAACTCAGTGAAAATAAGCACTTACCCCAGAGACACCAGAGCTGTTATCTGGCATTGGAACTAAACCATTGAAGATCAATGCAGCCACTGTTTGTGAGTTGGAGAGGACAGATTGAGGGTGAGGGTTTAACAAGACAGAAGTAGATGAGGAGGGGAACAGGAGGGAATAGAAAAGAAATGTAAAACGTCATAATGAGAATGCCGCAGAGTGCATCCTGTGGGCCATGCCATGCAATGAAAAGGGGACTCACTTGAATGAGAGAGCAGCCAAATTGATCGAGCATGCCAAAAACAAACAAATGACAAATCAGTTACAGAAATCAATGCTTGGAAAAATGATTGCATGTTTTACAGTCCATCTGTGGGTCAATAATACGAGATGGGTACGAAAAGCTCCAGGACTGCTACAACAACATTTATTTCAAATCCAAAATCCAAATTACACATTTCCGATTGGAGTCCAGGGGCCTTAACACGAAACGTGTAATTTGTAGTTTGGATTTGAAATGTTGTAACACCAGCCCTGGAACTTCTCTGACATTAGATGTACAGTACACAATTCCACTAATGCAGGTGATTCCACGGAACTCTATTGTGTTGCATTCTATGTTGAAGGAAGCATAGTAAATTTTGCTACGGGTGCTGCAAGGGATTTGAGCTTCAGCACTTCAATGCTCCAAACTGAACCAAACTGACTATATTTATTGGGCGCTGTCAGTCACGGGCCCTTAAAATCGACCCCACTTTTTTGTTTTGAAAATTGCTGTCATTAATGTAGGCTGAATTACATATGAAAATCAAACTTAAGTGTGAAAAGTGGAAAAGTGCACAAATAATGACCACTGTGATGACTGCCCTTAATGTTAAACATAAATCACAAACGTTAAGCGTCAGTATAGTCAAAGAAGGGTTAAACTCACCCGGGTCTGGCGCCAAGCACTCACACTTGTAAGCGGTGACGTAGTCCGGCTTGAAATTGGTGTTGATAGGGTAATATTTGAAGGAGCCCACCATCTTCTTGATCGCATCAGAGATGAAGATGAAGGAAATAAGGCTGGAGAAGCCCTCTTCAGTAAAACGTGTCATGTACTTGATAATGTAACTGGCGTCAGTTGCCACCAGGATGAAACACTGCAAGCATGAGTGGATGCCTATCCACAAGCGCAGCTCCATGTAATCAATGTTGTTATTCCTTTAGGGAAGAGAAATTGCGGAAGCGTGTTGAATGAATGAAATGAGTCAAAGGCTCAAAGACCTAAAACCCCTCAAGCACAAATTCACCTCATTACCACTTTACAAAGGAAATCCTAAACACTTCAACGAAAATCACTTTGACAACAGACTCAGCCAACCAACTTTTGTACTCAGCGAGAACATTACACTAACACTAACATTAAATTCTTCTCCAATGGGGACAGATTTTCAAGCACTCATTAACTGATCTTTCACTACAGTCGCCACAACCTTATAAACAAATTGGCCCTGCTGAAAAACAGATTGGTAGTTTAACTTGTTCTTTACCATGGTTCACTCCTGCTGTCAGCACTGCCTAATGCCAAAGAAGGCCAACTGCTACATCTTTATAAGAAGAAGGGTTTCACTAGTTCAACAATTATCATAATCACAGCGTCCTTTACAAGAGATGTGGTTGCACAAGTGTGCACACCCCATTATAACTGCAATGTATTCTAGCTGTGTTCACCACCAACACATCTGGTCATTCATGGAGACGTGTAATAGAAAATACCCACTTGAGGCAAATTATAACCTAGTAGTTTAACTTTGGTTAACCAAGATTTCAAGACCTGGAAATGCTCATTTACTCATTTTCAGAGATGTTTTTCAACCTTCATTTATAGAATTTAGTTGAGGGGTTGTATATACACACATTTTCAGATTCTAATTATTCGTTGGAGTGTTTTTTTAAAGCACAGTTCTCTCCATAATCTCCCTCATTCAAATCTTTTGCAGTATCATTAGTTGGTGAAGAGGCTCACTTGCTGAACTCAAACAGGAGCTTTTCAAAGATGAGAATGGGTCCAGTTGAGCTGAGAATGATGAGTGGCTGACCCCCAAGCAGACAGAAAACAGAGCCAGCCAGAGCTGTACCAAGAAAACTTTCCATTACACCCTGTTGAAGATGAGAAGAACATACACAGATAACATTGTAGTGGGAGAAGGATGTGTGAGCTCTAAGTGGAATTTTAAAATCGAGTAAACAGGAATTATAAAATAAAAATTAATAAATAAGAGGACATGTGCATTGATTTACTTGGTAGTTATCTGTGGCATCTCCCAGCAAGCCACCAAAGGTGATGGCATTCGTGATGCAGCCCAGGTAGATGAAGAGCACAGCAGAGATGGACTGAATGTGGAAACCCTCGTAGAAATCACTGGGTATCCAAGGCAATTTGCGCTTTATGTCGCGGTATAATCCACCACAGAAGCTATTGGAAAGACAAGGCACAATAATGTCGATTGTGTATTGTGCAGTAATTTAATGATATCTGCAATTCATCCTTCCATCATTTCCTTCCTCTTTAAATCTATGCACAACAGTGACATCATAAGGTAAAACTGCAAGAGATGTACTATCGATACTCTATTCGTCCAATTCACAAAGATATTATACATTTTTAGTCATGATTTTAATGTAATTTGACTGACACTGTGAACTGCACTACAGCATATATGAATCTATTTTTAAAAAGGGGAAAAAATAATAAACTCAGGGTTCTTTTATCTGCAGCTCAACAACTAACAGTTATTTTTCACACATTATTTTGTATTGTACCTTTACAAAGATAAATTTGACACTGCGAGTAACCCATAAAACAAAAGGTTTCATGAATTGTTTATTATCGTTATCTTCTTCCCCTAACAATTATGTTTGGGCAATTCACCGTCCAGTGAAGGCCAGTTCCTCTCCCAGTTCATGTTGTACTGGCATTTCCTCATCTGCAACCAGACCTCCTCCTCCACCCGCTGTACCGTTCATCTGTCCCAATTCATTTAAGGAAAACACCGACTTCCTGAAGAAGAATGAGACACATTAATTAAGCCATTAAACTGTGTCACAGTGTTGACTCCAACTCCAACCTTTTGTCTGCCGAGGGAACTTTCTTGGGTGGCTCAATACGGATTTTGGGATCCCATTCCCCGGGCGGAAGCACAATCACCTCATCCAAAAACTCATCGATGCCTGCAATAAGGTCTTCACGGTCTCTGGCTTTGTAAGCTACATCGCTGAAGAGCTATGACAGGAGGACAGAGTAAAAGTTTAGCATTTCACATGCAATGGTGATAAGTAGAAACGATATGCTGCAGTTTGACTCATTTTCATCCTCTGTTGTCCATAGCAGAATTGCAACATGCATATCTTAAATTCTGCAAGCCATATTGACATTTCAAACCCAGCTGAGAGTGGGCACTGTCATTGACAACAAAATTGGTCCATTTTTATAGTCTATTCTGTCTTTGTGAATGGTAGCTGGCCACACTACAGGTCTCTGCCAAATGGGATTAATAACCAAAACACAGAACAAACATAACTCTCACAGAGTAGCCTTTAGCCTATTAAATTATCAGTCTGGGGACAAACATATTTTCCGCAGAGCAGTGGCACATTCATTGATTTCTTCCCACCAGGCACCACCACAAGCAACTTAACTTGATCTTGGTATGGGCTTTGTTTTTTTCCAAGGCTTCAAATTAAGACCAGCGGATGGGTTTTAAAAGCCAGCCACACTGAGAGTTAGTTTAATAATTTACTGTACATTTTTTAAGATGAATGCTTCACAGTTAAGGTAGTATGTACACTACTCCCCAACTGGTTAACAAACATTAATATAGACTGAGGGCCTTCAGTGCGCTCTGCACTCTCTGTAAATTAACAGTAAGGGTATTTACCCAAATTTAATTCCATGTTTCTGTAACGGTTAACCCACCAGTACATTGAGGTTCGGTAGTAGCTGAACTTATATTTTTATTGCTAAAATATAGTAAGGAGTATTATCCATTCATTTTTGAGTTCATAGTTTTACAAAAGTATATTTCTTGATGATGATGATGATTGTGGTTATTTACTTGCATTCCTGTGCAAATATATATATTTTTATTGCTATGCTTGATACATTTCTGATTTCTCAGGGGAGCTGGCTCAAATTTGGGCACAAAAGGTGAATTGAATACCTCATTCCTGTTCAAAATGGTGAGAGCAGACCAAAAATAAAAGTCCACAGTTGTCTCTGAGACAAAAAGGGTCAGGTGGACAAATATATTTGTTAAGCATGCTACATCATGTCAGTATAATAAGAACAAAAAAGAATGGGATCGGCTTCCAAGTCATTCAGGCCTCAATTAAAGTTTTACTTTTTTTTACTTCTATATTCACTTCTCCAATACAGTCCGCTCCGTTTCTGTACCAGCATGCATGGAAATTGGACATTAAGGCCGGCAGTGTGAAATGCAAAGTGGCAATGCTTTGCAGCCAAATTTCTTCCTGCATTGCAATGTTCTAACTACGATTGATAATGAATCACTAAAAATCATTTGGGGGGCTCATTTATCTTTAATGCAGTCCAAATCACACTTTAAACAATTTAAACTAGTATGACAAGATGACATATGGCTTCTTTGGAACACTGTTATTTGGATGGATGGATGGATGGATGGATGGATGGATGGATGGATGGATGGATGGATGGATGGATGGATGGATGGATGGATGGATGGATGGATGGATGGATGGATGGATGGATGGATGGACGGATGGATGGATGGATGGACGGACGGACGGGCGGACAGATGGATGGACAGACGGATGGATTTATTACCCTTGCCCAACACACTCATAATACAAGCAGGAACAAATCTAAATAAAAAACCCTTATGCTTGATTTACTAGATAATGTCTTTTTTATTCCTGTTTGTTTGGTCGTGTCAGTCTGTTTTTTCCCCTGCTCTGACATTGACTCTAACAGCCAATATGTAAAATGGCTGACAGCAATTTGCGTATAGAATGTGGCCCATTTATTGAAGTTGTATCCAAGAAGCCCAAGAACTGGGAAAACATAGAACAATCTCCTAATTCTTTACATGCAAAAAAACATAACTGATGTTCTTTATCTAATGGCAATTGCTAAAGTTTTTCTGACTAGTGATGACAATTTAGTTTATTCCATGAAACCCTGACTGTTCATGTGATGATAAACAATGTTATGTTAAAACACTAATGTTGTTATTTTATTTATTGTATTTGCTTTCTTTTGATTCTTCTTTTTGTATATAAAAACTATTGTTTTAACATATTTATAATTTGAAAATCACCTTTGTGTATTGTTTTTCAGTAATTGTCTATATGATTTCACTATGTTTTTTGTAAATTGCATGGTAATATTTAAACTGTGGGTGTTAAACGTCATTGTCTCCAACAGCTTCCTTAATTTGCTATACAATGCCTCATAACTGACTGAATTGTTAAAACTGTATTTGGGAATGACTTGAGAAACGAATTACTGAAATGCAAATACTGTATTTCCGTTCATTCAAAGAAAACAAGAATCAAGTCACAGTGTAAGACCAAGAAATATGAGAAATTGCACATGACAGAGCCTTAGGATTATTTTCAGATGAGGTCAATACATCACAGCATTGCATCTCAGCTGGTAATATATGTTTCATATTGCGAGCCAGAAACATTTTAAAAATCAAACTACTTACATCATCGACCATCAGTGTTGCTATGGCTCGGCCTATCTCGTTATACGACTTGGCCTTTCCCTGTGGCCCCAAGAGAATGAACAGGAATCTGTGCAATGATGAAACAAACGTGAGGTTTCTGCAGGGAGAGAGATTTGGTCTGTAACAGCGGTGGCCATTTTACCTGGTGGGCACAGGCACCTCTGTCAGACCTCCAAGTGTTGTAGCTTGTGACAAGCGAACAAAGGCAACAAAGGGTTTGTTGAGGAAATCCACTTCTCCCACCAGCACGTTGGAGGCCTCAGCATCTCTGGGGATCTTCTTCATGAATTTGTTTTTCAGCTAAAGAGGGCAAAGTCATAAGGTAAGACATTGTCTCATAAGTCATAAGAAAAATACAATCAGCCTCATTCACCAACTACTCTCACCAAATTTTCATTTTGAAATCCAATTCTCCTTAAGTAGCTGTCAAAATGGGTGGTTATTACAAGGCTTTGTTTTTATTTTGCCAAACCGACAAATAAAAACAGAGTTGGGAAACGCAACAGGTGAATTTAATGTGACACCAGCAAGTGCAACCTACCCGCCTTTCAAAATGGTGTAATTTGAAACAGCATATTTGATTGACACAAATCCCCAAAATATTAGCCCACTGCTTTTTTTTTTTTTAAATGTAGAATTTAACCTCTCCCCCCCCGCCCTTCTTCTTCATATTGTGCCTGCGTATAAAGTGGTGGCTAAATAATGCAAGTTTCTGCACAAGGTCTACATTATATTTGGGAAGCACATTGACCTCATATATTTGGATGCTGTGGCAAACGCTTGGCAGCACAATAACACAGAGAATTGCCAATAACCCACAGCCTGAATGTGTAGCACCATGTGAGAGCCAAGCACGCGGACAATATGATCCATTTTTTACCAGCTCAATATTGACACAGACACACACACACACACACAATACAGTAAAGTGTCCTTTATCCACTGCCACATGTGACCAACTATAGGTCTGGAAATGCAATCGCAGCACACATCCCATATTTGTTTGATTATGTTGGCGTTCTGTATGTGTTACGATTACAACTAGCGACAACTTATAATGACAACTTGAAATAACAACTTAGAATCATACTCAAGTATTGATGTAGAGAGGAATAATGATGTGTGTGTATATACAGTGATCCCTCGCTACTTCGCGTTTCGTTTATTGCGGCTTCACTACATTGCGGATTTTTTTTCCAAATTAAAAAAAAACATTCAAAAGTCAAAATAAAACTTCTAAATTGAAGAAACGTGTCCAACCATTAGGACAATGTAGTATTGCTCCAAATGTTTGTTTACATTCCTTTAGAAGTCCGTTTTCACGTTTTAGCGCGATCGCGAATTAGCATCTTTCCGCTAACTCGTCAGCCTGCCCAGTACTTCTTCTTGGTGATCTTCTTGGATTACACTTATCGCGGGTGGTTTTTGGAACCAATTATCCGCGATAAACGAGGGATTACTGTATTGTTTAATTTTGTCGTTCTTTTCACACATGTTCAAATTATAACATTCATGCATTCGTTCATTCATTCATTCATTCATTCATTCATTCATTCATTCATTCATTCATTCATTCATTCATTCATTCATTCATTCATTCATTCATTCATTTGTCACCTAGCACATTCAATCATTCCAAACACATGCATTTATAGTATGTATTGTCATGTCAGTCAACCAGTGTGAAAGGCACTTTTAAACCTAATGCATTTCACATGTTTGCATTTATATCCAAGCGTGTGTCAGTGGGCTTAAGGCACATTGGGTGTTAGCCCTGGAAATGAGTGTGTTATGTGTGTGCGCACTTCCTCTTTCACTGGCTGTCACCTTCAATGACTGATGGCAGTGAAATGTAGAGCTGCCTCTCAACACCCCTATTAAGCATCAATTCAACATATCCGTGACATATTAGATGGTAATCTCAACAATAATTCAAAGCGGCAAAGTGGAAAATGAATGCTACGGCAATACGCTTCCAGGCAGAAAATAGATATTACAGCATTGTAAAGGAGTTGTAGGAAAATGAATGCTACCATCAGTCATTCATTATGGTTGATGAAAAGCTACAAATGTTTTGTAGGGCTGCCAAGATGAGTCGATGAATCATGATGACGTTGACAATCAAAAGCACAGACATCTAATTTTAATAGTTAACGAGTCGTTTATTTAAGCAGTTATTTATGTGCCGTTGAATTGAAGTTGTAGATGAGACAAATCAGTAAACAAGCAGACAAATTATGCATACTAGAAAAGCAAAACAAAATGTTTTGAATAAAGGTTAAATAAAAGTTAAGAAACCAATACAAGGCTTTTTTATTCATATGAGTTTTCAGTATTTACATTAACTCAGCATAGAGAATAGTTTTTGGTTCCATGTAAAATGCAGTAAACATTTACAGCTAAATATTTTGAGGCCACAGTGAATGTTCAATATCGGTTGAAATTCAATATCAGTTCCTCCATTTAACTAAAATATTGGTACAAGCTCGGTAGTTTAATACACGTTTGTACTGTTAGTTGTCTTTATGATTAATTTACACATACCAAACTGTAAGCAACTGGCGGTCATATAAGAGCAGCTACTTGCTGGTGCGATATGCTAGGATTGAACTATGATCTGATTATCACAACTATTGTTGGTGATTAGCCGACTAGCAAAATAAACATTTGTGGCAGCTCTAAATCCCAATAAGCAATACAAGAAAGAAAGAAGGGTGAAAGAAGTACAAACTAAAGCAAGAATGCAGACAGATTTAAAGAGGAAATGAAGATGCCATTGCCAAGAATGAAGATTGGAAAAAAATTGGTCCTGATGACAGTGATGCGCTTGACTAGATTTTTTCTTTAAATAAAAACATTCGGAGGGGTGGAGAAAATGTCTATTGGTACTGATATTGAAGGGCAAGGATGATGTGCATTCCTGGAACAATTGCGGAAGGATGACAGTCACACAAATCATGTTTGGGAAAAGAGTGGTGGGAACCAGGCTAAGAAACAATCATTGCAATTTGTTTTGAGTGCAAAGAGGAATGTGGATAGAATAGGAATAATAATCAGCACAACACAGAGTGCAGCAAACAGATGAAAATAAAAAGGACGGGGAGTTCACAAGGAGTAGAAAGCAGGAAAGGTGCAGGAGTGTGTTGTGAATCAGTACTGATGTTTTGCTCTGAAAAAACGCCTAGAGAAAGAACAAGGCTGGAAGAGATGAAAATGCTGGCATTCGCTCATGGAAAGACATGATTAAAAATAAACACATTAGAGGGACATTACAGGGCTGGGGTTTTGGAGACCAAATTTGAGAAGCCAGATTAAGGTGTGATGAAGAGGAACATTAAAATTGAACCCCCAGGCAGAAGACCAAAGGTGAGATTTACGAATGTGATGAGAGGATCGTATGATGATAGGAGAGAAATAAAAAAGTGCAGATAATTGAGAGGAGAGATCAAAAGACATAATTTGATGTGGTGACCCAACCTGATGGGAGGAGCCAAACTAGAAGAAAAAGTAGAACAACCAAAAACAAAGGCCATTTTGTCATGTGTCACGCATATTACCTCAAGAAACTGAGGACGGTCTGTCTGTATGTACATACACGTTAAACATTTCAACTACGTTCGTTTAAACTTGTTAATAAAGTTATGGTTGTATGTTTTATTGTTGTTAAATTTTAATTAGTCATTAAAGTCAAGAGCTTTGTCATTTTCAATTTTGGAATTTGTGTACCAGGTTGTCTGTGCCCCTCCAAATGTTTCCATCTTAAACCATTTGTGGTGACCTGAGTTTTTAGATTAGACACATAACTGTGTTGAAGACTTACCTGGTCTGTGCTTGGAGTATCTGCAATGTCGTTCATACTCCGACTCTGAGCGTGACCTGCTGGGTGACAACAACAACTTCAATGAAACCTTAATCATCAGCTGCTGTAAATGTTTGGAATATATAAATATAACAGAATGATGAGGGAGCCATCTCCTGTTTGGGGATCACTTTAAACAAAAAGTTGTGAACCACAAATGGACCGTAAAATGCACATATCCATCCATCCATCCATCCATCCATCCATCCATCCATCCATCCATCCATCCATCCATCCATCCATCCATCCATCCATCCATCCATCCATCCATCCATCCATCCATCCATCCATCCATCCATCCATCCATCCATCCATCCATCCATCCATCCATCCATCCATCCATCCATCCATCCATCCATCCATCCATCCATCCAAATAACAGTGTTCCAAAGAAGCCATATGTCATCTTACAAAAGTCTGCTATCTTAATGCTCACAAATAATGTGAAACACATCAACCTAACAACTGCCACATTATAGCAGTTGTTACTCACAGGATAGCAACACATACTATACAAACACAGCTTCCAACATACTCACAGACGTATGTTCTATTGCATGATGTCTGACTTTTATAGCAGCTCAGTAGGGGTGCTTCTCTGTCCCTTCTTCTTGCTCTTAGTTAATTACACTGCATCTACGCCCACTAAGTTCAACGCTCCCCAGCACGTTACAGCACAATATGGCAACTGAAACTGAAAGAGTTGAACTGTAAATCCAGTGTGGGCAGTGTGCTATGTAAAGTGCCAGCTCCCGTTATGATATTAAATTGAATTAAATTTGGTCTTGCTTCTACACTGTAACCTCCACCCCCCAAAAACATTTTATAAATGATTGCTAAAAGTCTATGATAATATGTGAAACAAGTATACACTCACGCAGGCGGCCATAGTTGCTAGACTGCTGCTTGATTCGGAGGTCCTCTGTGGATCGATTGTAGTTGGCCACCGGCACTGGGCCAGGTGCTCCTCTGGGCCCCACTGGGCGAGCTGACAGGCAAGAGACACGGACAGAAAGAAGAGGTCACATTTGATGCTCTATGGCAAGTCCCAACACCTTGCACACTGGATACCAAGCGGAAAATTGATAACTACCAAGTCATCACACATTAATAGATATTAATAGATTCATTATGGAAACATCTTCATTCACAAACTGAAAGGTATTAGAATAAGAATCAGGTGTGACATTATTCAAGTCACATAATCACTCAGAGGAATGAGAAAAATATGCCACAGCTTGCATTTAATGACGCTAACATTTGGGCTGTAACTGCAATACTCACAGGTGGAGGAACTAGACTTCCCAATGTCAGCTAGAGAGCGATGGATTGGCTTCTTGGTCTGGTGTCGATGTTTCCTCAGCAGAACAAACGTGATCTTCTCTCGCAGCTCAGGCATGATCATGCCTTCTTCTATCTGTCTTTCAATGATGTCATCTGTAAAAAATAGAACAAAGACAGTCAAACATTTTGAGTTACAAAAGGATTTGCTCATACAAATACAGGTGTCAACTTTGTTTACTCACACAGAAAACTGGGGATGCTCATTTACTAACAAGCAGATAACAATCTACACATAAATGTGATATAAGAGTGGAAATGAAGCCGTGACAGCACATTTAAGGTAACTTAAATTTAATTCATCTAAACTTAGTTGATGTAGCGCCTTGTGTTATTGTCAGAGAGTTAGACTTAGAGGCCGGTCAATAAATTGGGGGTGACCTTCTCGATACAGCACAAAAAAAAACTTGGCAACCACCCTGTATATGCATTAAATTCTTTTTCAGGATAGATTAATGAATAACTGAATTAAATGTTGGTCTACAGAGATCAGAGGTCATAAAGGTCAAAATTGCAAAAAAAATGTCCTCTTGAGAAACCACTACTGAATAAAGACTATTTTGAATTTTGAGTTCCGACCCAGAAGCCCAGAAGCCAACAAAATTTCTTCTTCTTGATGGAATGAATATGGACTATACCCCATTGATGTCTATGTAGTACAGAGAAAATAAATTGATTAATTGACAATAAATTGATTGTCAATATAATCGCCTCGTATTTCAATAATCAAGGGATCTTGTACAAATCTTTTGATTTCAGGCGCTCAAATGTACTAATAATTATCTAATTTCTCTGGTCCTTCATGAAATCAGACTGATTTATCTTTTGTCTTTCATCAAAATCAGACATTTGCAAACATTTGCTTTTTTTTTGGAAAACAATGACTCTTGATCCTTGTGTGATATCGATTACATATTGTTTAGTTGCTTTTTAATCACTAAATGATACCAAATAAACAAAAATAATTGCTTGGTAAACAGTAATGGAGATTTTTTTTTTTTAATATATGATATATAAATAATAGTAAAATATTCACTAGTGACAGCCCTCCTGTGTCCTTTGACATTGACAATTTAGTGACAGAAAATCTAAAATGTCATCATTATGATCGTTTTTAAATCATTGGGGATGTCAGCCGTAGTGTATGAACGATGGTGGGAATGGTTACATGAGTTCCGCTGACAAAGTGTGTTTGGGTGGCTGTCTCATTCCATCACTAACATTGTGCAGTGTGAGGCAGCTCTAAAGAGGAGTGGATCCATTAAAAGACAGACCACTCTGCACAAGCACTTTATGTAGAAAGATTATGAAAAATACGAGACATGGAACCTTTTGTCTTACACAAAACAGTCACCCAAGAAAATAATTACTCCCACTAAACATGTAGCTACGCAATGCTAATTATATTATAATGAGGGGAAAGGGGATCTTGAGGAAAATACATTTAATATACTAATTACACAAATCAGGTAAATCATTTCTCATATGTAAGCATAACTATTGTTATACACGTTATTTTAATGAAAAGAAACAAATTAAATGTCGTGATTAATGCTCCATTTGCCTGAAAGACATGAATTCATTTATTCAACATTTTTTCTAATTCTGTTCTAATAACCTAGCCAGGACATACTATATTGAATTAAAAGGCCTGACTCCAAGCCAAATGAGTTATTGCTATTGGCATACAGATTCTTTTTCAGAGTCATTTGTAAGTGGTTCATGTGGAAATTGTGGTTTGTGAAGCTGAAATTATAAATGCCGATCCATGTTATATTGAGCTGCTAATTGATATATTGCTGACTACATACAACTGTCTGCAGATTCTATTTGAGCTTATGTGAGTTGGATTGGGCTAGTCAGCATACCATACTTTAAATCAGGATTGTCATATCGTCTATGTCTTAATAAAATGCTTTTATTGCTTTGATGGTGCGTAGTGCAGCAGAGCAGAATCAATTGGTTCTCAGCAGCATCTTTACCTGAGTTGTTGGACAAACAATAAATAAACGCCCCCGAGCCCAAGAAAGCTTTATGGCATTGCCTGCACCACTTTACTTGACTGCCTTTGTCTTCACCTTGCCTTGTTAATAAACGGCATACAAGTGAAGCGCGTAAACCATGACTGCATATGCCAAACAAATGACTAATATACAATTCCTGATGCCATGCTATTATGAAAAGCTCACCAACTATTTGGGGCAAAGAATATCCATCCAGGTCCAAAAGAATGGTTCCTGTCTGAAGACACGTCCTGAGCTCAAACAGACTGTGCAAGGACAGCGTGGACACGTGCGGTTTGCTCCACCTCTCGCCTCCTTCCTCTACTTTCTCCTCAAACTTCACCCATCTGAAAGGAGACGGCAAACACAGAGAAGGTAAGCTGGTGATGCTGACAGAAGGCTTTTGGACATGGCACTCGGTGAATGTGAAATATATGTAGTTTTCAAATACTCAGCTGAGTTCGGAGGAAACGGCCTCGTGAGTGAAGAACTCTCCAGAGCTAAGGAGGTGTAAAAATCTTCACTTCATCGTAACTAAGCAGTTTATTTCCCTCTAGTATTATCGGACTCAACTTGACAGTATGAAAAAAGAAGCTCCGCAATGAGGCATCAGTTTTCACAGATTACATTGTGATTCATAATCATCAAAAGCATTACTAAAGCATTTATTCTAATTGTTTATTTTGATTTGCCACTTTCACTTTCAAACCTAACATTTTATAAATATTTTCTTGTGGATAGCACATGTGCCTTATTGTTGAGAGGTTCCAGGTTTGAATCTTCTTTCAGGCCCTTCTTTGTGGGGTTTACATGTTCTTCCTATGGTTGCCTTGATTTTCTCTAGTTACTCCTGCTTCCTCCCTCATTTGAAAAACACGCACGTTAAGGTTAATTAAAGACTCTAAATTGCCTGTAGGTGTGAACGTGACTGAATGGGAGTTTGTTTACATATTCCATCTGATTGACTGCTCACCTCTCACCCTTGAGTCAGCTGGGATATACTCCAATTGACTTGCAACTCCAATGAGAATAAGCCGTATGGAAAATTGAGTAATGGATATCTCATTACTCACACATTACAAATACTTTAAAATGTCAATAACAGAGCAATATGCTATGAGAAATAAAAATCTCCAAGGACAAGACCGTCAACCTATTGTATATATATATAAATATTAATAATTCCAAAAAACCTAGGACAACCTTGAATAAATAAATAAATAAATAAATAAATAAATAAATAAATAAATAAATAAATAAATAAATAAATAAATAAATAAATAAACAGACTGTGCAAGGAGGAGGTCTTCGAAGTATTACTCACGACGCCCCGAGTTGAGGTCAGCAGCACACCATCTTCACTGTGAACAATGCTGATGGTGAACTGCTTTCCCCTCCTGAGACACCGGATGGTGGACCAGAATTTCCTCGAAGCCGTCCGGAAGTCATTCTCCATGGCCAAACTCCTCCCAATCCCGGTTTTTAGCCTCAGCGTTCAGCGCTCAGGGTGGGGGGGGGCTAGGGTTAGGGTTACTCCCAATCACGCCCTTCCAGGTCTCACTGTCATTGCCCACGACGTGAGCATTGCAGTCACCCAGTTGAACGATGGAGTCCCCAGAGGGAACGCTCTCCAGCACTTCCTCTAAGGACCCCAAAAAAGGTGGGTACTCTGAGCTGCTGTTCGGTGCGTAGGCACAAACAACAGTCAGGACCCATCCCCCCACCCGAACGCGGAGGGAGGCTACCCTCTCGTTCACCGGGGTGAACCCCAATGTGCAGGCGCCCAGCCGGGGGGCAATAAGTAGACCCACACCTGCTCGATACCTCTCACCGTGGGCAACTCCAGAGTGGAAGAGAGTCCAGCCCCTCTCGAGAGGGCTTGTACCAGAACGCAAACTGTGTGTGGAGGCAAGTCCGACTATGTCTCGTCTGAACTTTTCTGCCTCACACACCAGCTCGGGCTCGTTTCCAGCCAGAGAGGTGACATTCCATGTCCCAAGAGCCAGCTTCTGCAGCCGGGGATCGGACCGCCAAGGTTCCCGCCCTTGTCCGCCGCCCAGCTCACTACGCACCTGACCCCTTTGGCCCCTCCCGCAGGGGGTGAGCCCATGGGAAGGGGGACCCAAGTTCCCTTTTTGGGGTGTGCCCAGCCGGGCCCCATGGGCGAAGGCCCAGCCACCAGACACTCGCCTTCGAGCCCCACCTCCGGGCCTGGCTCCAGAGGGTTGCCCTGGTGACCCGTGTCTGGGCGAGGGAAAATTAAGTCCATATATTGTGCTCTTCATAAGGGGTCTTTTGAGCCGTGCTTTGTCTGGCCCATCACCTAGGACCCTTTTGCCATGGGTGACCCTACCAGGGGCATGAAGCCCCAGACAACATGGCTCCTAGGATCATAGGGACACACAAACCCCTCCACCACGATAAGGTGATGACTCAAGTCTGATTTACGACTTTTACATTAGTAGAGTTTTAATTTGCATTTGCAGTCATTTGCAAATCAGGATGTAAGTATTAATAAATGAGCGCATCCACCTTGCAGACTCTTTCCACTCCAGTTCATCCCCTTCACGCTGTAGCGTGTCCATTTCAGTGAAGAGTGTGGGCGTAGGCATGTCATCATCTTCATTCAGAATGTAACGTAGCCGCTCAGCTGCTGGTGACACTTAATGGAAAACAAAACAGTTCAGGAAGGAGGACATTAGGAACTAAACTGTTTGTTTGAGATGTTTAAGGAAACGGGGTCAAGCATACACCGAGAAAAATTCCAGGGATATTTTTGCATTTAATGAACTAATACTTTTCTCGACTTCCCCTTAATTTCTTTTGAAAGCACATCAGGAAATTTAATCTTCAAACTTCCTGTCATTCCATCAGGCATTACTGAGGATAAATACACAATAAAGCCAAGCATTTATTTCCATTGTGGTCCTTAACACAGAAAGAGACATAAAACAAAAACAATATGAAGACAACACAATGTGAGGAAAGGGGATGCAATTCAAACTATTTCATTGTAAATTAAAGCCCAAATATACACTACGTATTCAGGTACATAGAAACAAAAATTAAAACTTTTTCTTTTAACTGCCAAGACCAAGGTAATGGCAGCAACAGTGCAATGGGACTAGACTTAATACCTTAAAATTAATAAATAGGTACTAATAACAATACAAATTGAAATAATTTGATTTGTGTAATTGAGTATTATCTCATAGCCACCTTTCAGGGAGGTTTTGAAAGATGCTTGGGAACATATGTTCACACGTTGCTTGTCATCCTATAGGCGGATGTAATTATTGTACACGTGTTGTTTTCTAATGTCATGAGTGATCAATAATATTGATGTACTCGGCTGACAGCAAACCAGGGCTTATTCCACTTATGCTATTTTTTCCCTGAACTGAAACTAAACAATTACAAATAACTTCATAAAAACAGGAACAAAAGTATATATATATATATATATATATATATATATATATATATATATATATATATATATACATATACATATATATATATACGTATATATTGTAAAATCTACACAACAGTATATATAATTTTTGCCCAATAGGCCGGTTCCAATGTGTGACTAAAAAATAAAAAACAAAATTTGTAATTGGCTCACCAAATCAGCAGTTACCATTACCAAATGATGCCATTGCTTGTGTAATAGGGTAATGAGGAAAGGTATGTCATAAATAAAATTGGTCGTGGATTGAACATGATGTGAAATAATGCCGGCATAAATCTTTTTTAAAATAACTAAACAATAAATCCTTTGATATATATATATATATATATATATATATATATATATATATATATATATATACACATATACACACACACACACACACACACACACACACACACACACACACACACACACATACACACACACAACTTACTTGTGCGATTTATGTCTTGGAGACTCTGGTCGTGTGAATCCATGATTCCTTCTTCAATGTCTATGTCTCTATACTGGTCAGACTCGTGGTGTCTTTGATGGCTGTAGCGTCTGTCTCTGTCCGTGTTGCTGGTGTCATGACTAGAACGCCTTCGCCTGCGCTTACGCCGATATCCTCGAGGAACTGGTACACCAATGTAGATAGACTGATGATCTGCTGACAAAGATGATCGGAAGATTCACAAATATATGCTGGATTTGCAACATCTTTTGAAATGATTAGCCATCAACCTCTTACAGTATGTAAGATGCATACACACTAAGGAAATAACCCACAACTCCTTCGGGCCTGAGGTGAAATTTGATTATGTTGACCTCTATTTCTGCCAATAATATTGATTATTGCCCATTCATTGTTGAATTTCTCCTTGAGAGGTTATAAAGAGTACAATATTAAAACAACAAATTAAAAAAATAAGATTGGACTGGAGTTTCATTTACACACCTTTCCAAGTCGTAAAGCACTACTGCAATACTGAACATCATCTACTAAAAGTAAAAAAACATAAAGTGTACTATGGATTTACTGTAATGGATTTGAGTTTTTTTAAAAATGAGTTTGAAAAGCTTACACTCACCTTCCTGTTCCTCATAACGTAGGTGTGAGCCGCCCCCCCCTCTGTCTCCGTGCTCCATCCTGCTGTCAACAAAGAGTGACAGAGTTAAGCTAAACAACAGTATAATTTAAAATTATGTTAACTTATTATGTTAACTGTCATTCTATATTTGCGGTGGTAATGATTTTGTTATATCTGGTTTGGTCAGAAGGTTTTGGTAGTTTTTAATATTTGTGACGTTTTCCACATTGAATTTTTGCACAAACTTGATGTATTTTCCAATTAAACGGTTGACAATAATATAATGGAAACATAAAGAAATATACAGAAATGTTAATGAAACTGAAAATCTGCATCACTCCCAACATGTTTTGTGTTTTTGATAGTGATAATGTCTGCGTGTTGTTATTGAATTTATTTTTATTAGTGGGCCTGTAAATACACATGCTAATGCATTGCTCGTGTGTCATTGCTCTGATTCAATGAGAGCGAAACAAGCGCAACAGCAATCATGAATCTTGTGCACTGACCTGCATGTTGACCTTTGCAGGAGATCAATGGGAAAATAATTAAAAGCCAGGCAAAGTCAATGGAAATTTGCATGATTGAAACTAATGCGAGTGTAACTTATCAGTATGAAACTCACCCACTCAGCACAACTGGCAAACTTCAAGAACATTATGGGCAGAGCCTAACTACATTGACTATGAATATTTGCCCCAAAGTAGCGGTGGTTCTGGGTAGGTGGTAATCGGGACCAGTGACCAGCCGAATAAAGATTACACTGGTGCTGTAATTATTAAGATTGTGTAAGAACAACTCCAACGCAAACCTGGAACTAATGTGTGCAGTATAAAAGATTCAACGGGCAGCACGTTTTTTAAATGACTTAAGGAAACAATGGTTGACAACAATCGGGTGACATCGACATATCACAAACTGTAGCTGGTAAAGTACGGCCTTCAAACTGAAGAAAAATTATACTCCGATGCATCATGATTTATGAAGTAAAAGATTACCAGCATCGACTTCAGGAGATGAAGTCAGATGAAGGCAGAAAATGATTACCACAAAAAATATTGAATTGTTTCAAGGTAAGACTTGCTAACTTTATGATTTAGTGACTTTTTGGACTTGACAAATGCGCAAAGAAACAAACAAATACACAAACAAGCAAACAAAACCAAGAAACAAAAATAAATAAAAACAAACTAAAAATACAGCATCAAAAAAAAAAAAAGCCAAAACAAAAAAATAAACTATAATGAAAAATCCCAAACTATTAGAACACTGAATAGCAGCAGCCTGCTAGATCAGGTGTTAATGGCTAATGCTCATTAACCTTACACATACACCCGCACACGCACGCACGCACGCACGCACGCACGCACGCACGCACACGCACGCACATTAAAATAAATGTTATTTAAACACGGTTGCTGAATGCGGTGTATTGCTTTCCACTGCTTTTAACCTACACCTGATGTTTTTTCATAAGTATATACACTATTGTCTAAATTGCATCATTGTAATAATTCATTATTAAGAACGATTAGTAAATTTAATCTAATTCTTAATTTTATTGAATTTTTCTTTTAAAGCCTGACCAGATGCTAAAACTGCAAATTAGCTAATGATGTCGGTACCTTGTCTGACGACAGTAGACTTATCGCCTCGGACACTCACTGTTCCTACCGCTTCCCTCTGTGAATCGCCACAGGACATTTAAGTCACACCACAAAGTTCAAAACCAGCTTCTGCCACTAAACTGTGAAATGCAGGAAGAACTAATAATGAACCCCCCCCCCCCCCTCCCCCCCCCCACGTTCAAAATCTGGGCAAGACTATCTGATGTTTTCAGCCCAGATACCTGAATGTAAATTATTGCTTTACAACCATATTATCGCAAATGTGAGGAATTGTATGTTCTGTAAAAAGGTTTTTATGTGTGCATGTATTTTCTTATGTCAAAGTTGCAAAGTGTGAGTTGCATAGCTGATTTTCACTGCTCCTGTGACAGTGACAATGAAATTGTATTGTATTGTATTTTATTCTATGCATTAAATTTCCCCATTTTAATGGCTGCAATGTATGTATCATCCTTGTGTAATAAAAAATAATTCATGTTATTTTGAGTGTCATCACAAAAATCAACACACACAAGAAAGGAATGCTCACCATATCAGCAATCCAGTCTGTAAATCACATTGATTATAATAGGTCACTATTATGGGCTGGTTTGGCTCAAAATTATACCTGCCGAGTGAGTAGAAGCATGTCTAGCTAAAGACAAACTGTGACAGGGTTTACTTTCTAGTCCTGGATTTGACATCTTTGTCACATAGGAGGATTTATATGTTGGCCATCGTTGTGCAGATTTTTGCTAATCTGCTTGGTTCCCTTCCATCATTAAGGTTGCCGATCCATGATTTACGTCATTATCAAAATTCATAAAAATGGTGAGTCAGCATCAAGTCTCAATGAGTCTTTACTCTTTATTGCCATTCAGGATTGCTCTCAAAATGTTGTGCTTATATACATTATCCCAGTGCCAATGTTCTTTCCATTGTGGACATTCCAGAGGGATGGGATGGGAGAAGGTGCCTGGTGGAGAGTCAAACCAAGTTGAGCTGTACTCGGGAATGTTTGCAGTGGTGGCTCCCTGCCTCAGTAATTAGTGCTGTCACATCAGTGTCCTTCACACCCAGTAGGCAGGAAGGATCAATGGGATCACCCTGTCAAAACTGAACACAAGCTGCACTCAAGCTCACATGCACATGGAATGGTGTGTTCATGTGCTAGGCTGCCTGTATATATAGAGGATATGCAATGTATGTGCAACTCCAAAAAGATAGAAATATATAAAGATACCGATAAAAGTGTTCAATTATATCTTTTCGTGTGCTAATACTAAAGGAATGACACAATGGTACAACGTAGGTCAAACCACATACACTTTGTTTAACAGTGAAAATTAATTGTTCCTGAAAATAACACATACAGCCATTACACTCTAAAAGAAAATCTCCAAATTTGCCCAATGTGTCAATATATTTTGTTGTCACCATTATCTTCCAGCACTATGTTAAAAGGGAAGTCAAGTCAAAAATTGTATTTGCAAAGATATGTTCACAGTTAGGAGGGTGCGGGTTCGATTCCACCTCCGGCCCTCCCTGTGTGGAGTTTACATCTCCCCGTGTCCGCATGGGTTTTCTCCGGCACTCCGGTTTCCTCCCACATCCCCAAAACATGCTTGGTAGGCCGATTGAGCACTCCAAATTGCCCCTGGGTGTGAGTGTGAGTGCGGATGGTTGTTCGTCTCTGTGTGCCCTGCGATTGGCTGGCAACCAGTTCAGGGTGTCCCCCGCCTACTGCCCGATGACGGCTGACGTGACCCCCGAGGGAACAAAGCGTTACAGAAAATGGATGGATGGAAGATACGTTCTGTGCAGCCCAACAAATTGAAACACAGTGTTCTGATTAATATTTTGTTGGTGGAATATGAATAAAATAGGTCAAAACCACCTGTTTTTAATCCATCACAATGGGCGGAGATTTTGTCACTTACTGTCGACTGAAAATGACATCACAGTTGCCAGGTCTCGGGTCACAACCAATCATGGCTTACCAGTTTTCTGAAGCTGCGCTGTGATTGGTTGTGACCCGAGACCTGGCAACTGTGATGTCATTTTCAGTCGACAGTGTGTCAAAATGGCCACCCGCTGAGATGGATAACGACAGGTGGAATTTAGCTGCTTAACTCATATTCCACAAACACAATATGTAATATACCGTGGTTAGACTCATGGGAGCACATACAAGACCTGATGGAGACATGGAAAGTTTTATTGTGCCGTTCTTTCAATAAATTCAATGAATCAATTCAATCTATGCTCTGCTTGTGCTTCAGTATGTCACCGTACATATTGACATGAATGTTTTCCGCAATAAACTGTAGCTCCCCGGTGCCAGCAGAACCCATGCACCATCAGACCATGCTTGATCATTGGCAAGACTCATTTTTCCTTGTACTTCCTCAACTGGGTGCCACCAAGCATACTTGACACCATCTGAACCAAATACGTTTTATCTTGGTTTCATCAGACCACAATACATGGCTACAGCAGTCCATGTCCTGAGCCATTGTTCGATCATGGCAAAGCTTGTTCTGTGAGGAATCAATACTGTGAAACTCGCGTCATTTTTAGTCAGCTCATTTTTAGGTGGTTAGCAATCCAATTGTTATCTTAGCACTTTTTTTCTGATCCTCAGAGAGTTCTTTGACATGAGGTGCCACACTGAACTTGTAGTAAACAATAGGAGTGAGTATGCGCGTGATAACATGTCTAATAATTTGCCCAATTTGGACATTTTCTCCTTGGGAAATGTTTATTTCTTGTTGCCGGAGTTGTTCTATGGATACAATATGAAAATTAATTGTTAAAAAATGTGAGAGTTGTACCCACCTTTGAGAGACACTGCATAACTACTTGGAAAGTTTGTCTTGGCCTCACTTAGTAATTTCTTTATTTTTAAGAGCAAATTTTTTTTTTAGATCAACAATTGATTAATCAGGAAACCTAACATACAGTAGGTGTACAGCCTTTTTACAGCAACCGTTAATAGTGTTCTAATGGATTGTTTCAGGTAGTTATGGTGAAAGGTTAATTGATGATTAGAACCCCCTTGTGCAACTATGACAGCATAACTTAAAACTATTGTGCTATTTACTGAAGCTTTAAAATTGGACTTTAACCTTGCTGAGTATCAGGAGCATCAGCATTTATGGGTTTATTCATACTCTAAGGCCATAAAATGACAACTATCTTTTGAAACTCAACAGTCTCGTTCTGAGAAATGAAAGCAATTACATACAAGCTATTGCCAAGAAATTGAAGATTTCCAACAGGGAAAGGCACAAACCAGAATAGAAAGCTAAGTGGCTAGAGGTGGCAACCTGTGCACAACGAAGCTTGAGGAGAAGTACATTACAGTTTTTAGTTTGAGAAATAGACACCTAATAGGTCCTCAACTAGCAGTTTCAGTAAATTGTACCCTTAAAACGCTAGTCTCAACATCCACGGTCAAGAGGTGACTGGGCCTTCTAGGAAAAAGTTTTTTTTCAAAAAAGGCATAGGAGCGTGGTCACAAAAAAGGAAGGATTTACAGTAGACCAACACGTAGAATGGAAATGTAAGACTGCAAGTTGTGAAGTGTTTGGAGCACAAACAAGAACATTTGGGTGGAATGTGAAGGCTTGGTGAGTAGGTGAGGCACATGACTGCCAGTATTGTCCATGCAAGATCTCACCTCATGCAATGAGAATGATCATGAGTAGTCAGTTGGAAAGGTTGGAAACAAAATGCCCTGCCAAGTCGTTTTCACACTGCACTCGCTCGGCTTGAAAATGCTGCGTGGTACTGCGGAAATACGATGGCAGCAGCGTACCCATATTTAGAAGTGCTGACGTAGCTTCCCACCAGGAAGTAAACTTGGAAACCGTTGGAGACGTGCTAATTTAGACACGACTGCATCTCAACAAGATGTATCATTCACTGCTGCAAAAGAAATTCCTGGTTCTATTCATTTTAAGAAGAAGAAGGTGGGGACCATGGGCGCATCCTTTACTAGGGGCTACAGTTCTACCAAGACCACTTTGAGGTTTAATTCAGGCTGAGCCGGTGCTGAGCAGTGTCTTCTCAAACAGTCACTGTATATGTCATCTTGTGTCTTGTGTCTCCCTTGGGGATTCTCATGCCATTATCTGTAAACAGGTCGGCCAAAATAGCACTAAATCACTGTGCCAGCACCTCTCTTACTGCAGCCTCTCATCTAATGTCACGATGCTGAAAAGGACAATTAAATGTGTGGTGCCTTGCCCCTTGCCACTCAGCAAGGTGTTTGCTCCTCACCACGTACATAGTAAATGGACAGTGCACTGCACCCTGCTAAGTGTACTGTGAAAGGAGTTTAATGGAGTGAAATATTGCAGTGTCGAGCACCCGCAGGGCCCCCTCGCTGAAGACGGCACATGTAAAGGCTTACATTAAGTTTGCTAGTAAACATGTAAATGACTTGGGGCTGGTTTGGGAGAAATGCTATGAAACCAATGTTGATCTATTCTATTTATTTATATTTACATGTTCAGAAGATGAAATGAAAGCAGACTATGACCATGACGATGACCCAAAACATACTGCCTGGGCAACAAAGGACTTGCTCAAGAACAAGCTAATTGAGGTACTGACCTCCCCCCAAGATTGGAAATCCTGTGGGGGCAGTTGAAGCGACAGGTTTTTTAGTGACAGCCCAAAAAATCTAATGATTTAGAGAATTAAATTGGCCATAATCTTTCCAGAGCTGTGTGCAATCCTGGTGACAAGAAATGGGCTTCCCTAACAAATTATAAGTTTTGCTTTTGACTCAATAGAATATTTTGCCCCCTCAATTCATATAATGTGTGCTTTTAGCTGATCGCTGTTATCAATTGAAAAATTTATATTTTATAATTGACTGCAAATCTATCAGGGAAAATACTAATTATTTATATTAGCCAGTGCTTTAAGTGGGCTGGTACTTAGCAGGAGGGAATAACGGCACTTCTCAGTAGCTGGACTTTTTACAGCGTACGGGGATTCACATGAGCCTCCCATCATTTAGGCATGTCAAGGAAGCTACAAACATACTCATATTACATACCATAGCGCAACCTGACATTTTGCACACGCACTTGTGCACTTAGAACTTTGAGTATGGATGATATGATGAACTTAAAATGGAGTGCATATTACTAGCTTTATGAATACAATTTCAAAATGAAGTTTTGTACTTGGCGGCTCGGTGGCAGACTGGGTAGCACGTCCGCCTCACAGTTAGGAGGGTGCGGGTTCGAGTCCACCACCTTTGCACGTTCTCCCCGGGCCCGCGTGGGTTTTCTCCGGGCACTCCGGTTTCCTCCCACATCCCCAAAACATGCTTGGTAGGCTGATTGAGCTCTCCAAATTGTCCCTAGGTGTGAGTGCAAATGTTTGTTTGTCTCTGTGTGCCCTGCGATTGGCTGGCAACCGGTTCAGGGTGTCCCCCGCCTACTGCCTGATGGCGGCTGGGATAGGCTCCAGCACACCCGCGATCCCCGTGGGGACAAAGCGGTACAGAAAATGGATGGCTGGATGGAAGTTTTGTACTTTAAACTGCATCAAATAATGGGCCTAACTCAAAATGTCACTATTTGGAAAAACTAAACTAGCATTTAAGCTCCAATTGAAAAACTTCTATCCTTGACACACATGACTTGAAAACAATAGTCTCAACTGATGCAGCGAGAGAAATGCGCGCACACAAATGTCGATCTAACAACACAATGGAAGATTTGAGCCTGCATTGTTTGGTCCATCAAATCACATTTTGTTTTATGTATATATATTTGTAACATTATTTTATCAGTTTAGGTGGAAGGAAAAACAGTGTGCATTACTGTTATTCCTCACCAAAACAGTTCTTCTGTTGCTTTGTTAACTGTGGGTGTTTTCGAGGGGTTTCTTAACAACCTAATAACTAAACACAACAGCCCACCACCCCCTGAAAAAAAAAATAGAATAAAAAATTAAGCACAACAACAAATTAAAGAACACAACCACAAAACAAATAAGTCAGACAGAATAAGTTCGAGTGCTTGGGTTAAAAAAAAAATCATTTAAAAACTTTAATATAGCCAACTTGAGTTTGTAAGGTAGAACTTTGAGAATATATTCAGATCAAAATGCAGCTTGACATCTTTCAATAAGTGCATTTTGTTAAAAATTGCATGAAGCGATGCATAATACTTTGAATGTTTTAATTTTGTTCACATATTTGTCTTGGTGTTCCATATTAAAATCCTTGATCTGAAAAAAAAAACATCGGTTTACGAAACATGTTGAAAAAAAATGTAAACCAGATTATTAATGGCAAATACTTTTTTTCCGTTCATGCCACTACGAAATAGTACATCATAGACCAGCATGGTGCGTATACAGGGGAGAGCAAGAGGGGAAAACAAAATCACTGGCGCAGTGGAAAAACTAAACAAAAAAACTACACCACTGCAAAATTTAATATACAATAACAAAATGATTTCCTACCTGGTTCAGTTGTCAAGACAGCTGAGGCAAAAGAAGAAATGGCACCTGTAGCTTGTGGTCATATCAGGGAAAACGCACCAGCAGAATACCAGCAAACTTGTTCATAAGATAAAAAAAAGCAAAGAGGAAAGTGCTCCATTCTGTTTGCTTCCAATCTGTCTGTCTGTCTGATTGTCACACTCTCTCTTTCTCTCTCTCTCTCTCTCTCTCTCCGGCTTTCTCATGGCTGGTTCAATAATGGCTAAACTAGGACTGGCAAAGACCTCCAGGCAGGAAGTTATGTGAAAATATACTTGACTTCATCCAGTCATAGGAAACCTCGCGTTGTACTCTGGCAACAGGTCAATATACAATTATGGACAATATACAATTGTGGATGCTTTATTAGGCACACCCACATACTCTTGTGAGCTCTTTCACAGCAGCAGCATGTTTAAATAAATAAACAATCAAATAAATAAATACAATGACAATTATTTTTTTAATGTTTGTGATTGAGGGCTATATAAATGAAATTGACTTGACTAAATGACATAAAAATGTAACCTAGATTATTGATCCCTTTCGTCCTGTGAAAGAATATCAAGTAACAATAATATAATGGAAAAAAAAAACGCTCTTCTTCTCGACTCCAGTGCATGGAAAATTTGATCAACTCATGTTGACCTTTCATATACAATGTGAGGCTGTGGGGGATCAGGGTCATTCGTGCTCCTCTTCCCTAGGTGGTGCAGTGCCTGTACTACCGTCATGGTGTGCCCTTGTGTCAGATTTGCCCAAGGTCCCTTGGTGCTGGGGTGGTGCCAACTAGGGTCTGGTCCCCTGGTTTGGACTGTGGCGGGACCTTGTGTCACTACCCCAGATAGCCTCCTCCTCTTCCCGCCGGCTATTGCCCTCAACTACAGTCGTCTCCTGGTTGGAGGTAGAGTTCCCTGACAACCTTGTGGACTGTAATAAAAATTGAAGTCTAAAATTCTAAATCACACACTTAACACATGGCGACACATTACACTGTATATTTAGGCATAAGGATGGACCGGGCTTCAGCACACAAATGTTGTTTACTGCTCCAGCTGTTGCGCATCTCTGCTCTTCCCTGCCCTGCCTGTCGTCTGATTTTAATGCTTGACACACTCAACATCTGTAACTGGCTTTAACATGCATCACGTGTATATACACTTTGGGAGGCTACGAATCTAGATCAGGAGGCAGGCTGCAGGTCAACAGTAGCCTACTGTGTAGCCTTGCGTCCTCATCCAAGCCAGCTTCCCCAGATTTCATTGTAGTACTACGTACGCCGCCTTTTTGACGTTTGAGGTCTGCACAATAAATGATCTAAAAAAATCAGTTACATTGTATAATCAGTTTAGCTTTGATACTCTGCGCTTTAAACAGAACCCTGAGACTTTCACAGAGAAGGTGCATTTATACGGAGACTTGGTTACAGAAAAGTGGATTAAATTTATTATCATTAGTCATTCAAGGCAACATTGGATAATTCAGAGATCATGACTGAACTGAGTTTGCTGCACTGAAAGTAAAGGGGCCGAAGAATATTGCAAGTCCCACTTTTCAGTTTTTTCATTTGTTCAAAAAGATAGAAAAGACCCTAACCTAGATAAATGTTTCAATGACATAAACCTCATTTTGCAATTTCAAAATGAGAAATTACATTGGTCCACACAGGGTCAAATATGTTGTAAAAATTAATTGCTGCTTACTGCTTACTCAGCAGATAATTATGAAATGTCACCAAGAAAGTGCTATCTATTTTAATCTAATGGATTTGGACCATGAGTGTTCGGTGAGCTTTTACCGTAAATGGAGATGCAAATGAAGTGTGTTGCTGTCGTATGATGTGTGTTATTTTATGTGAAGTGGGAGAAAGTGCTGACTAAAAGACTAAATTGTTTTTTAGAAAACACAGCATATCGAGCAGGGGTATCAAACTCATTTTTGTCGCGGGCCGCATCACAACCATAGTTGCCATTGGAGGGCCATTATGACTGTCAACACCTTATATTATACACAGTATGGGCTACACAACAAACTGATGAATAACTAGTTATAAAATTAGAAACTTCAGTAATTTTAAAATAGAAGTTGGATTTGGGTCAGATAAACAGGAGCAGCGTCTCTTAAAATAGGGTCTGTGCACTGCCTGTGAAAAAAAACGGATGTGGCAATGTTATAGTCTGACTTCTATCATCCTTTTCAGTCCAGTGTATTGTTTTCATGTCAGGACTGATAATCCTATAAAATGAAATGAAAAAGCCCATCCATTGTGCTGATGCATTCTCCCATTGGATATTCGTTGGTGACGTGCTGTTTGCTGCAACACTGACAGCTAAACACATCCATTCACAGCAATTTCCCCAAAACAGAGGATATTGTATGTCATTATATTCGCTCAGTAAATGTGCTGTTGACAACTGGTTCTAAATTTCACAGGGTGGGCTGGCATTATGTGTGCTTTTCTCCTGTGTATGACAGAAAAATAAAAATAATCATAACAATCCTGATTTACTGCGACCCACAGAAAAACAAAACTGCAGTTCATGTATAGCATAAATGATTTATTTAAGTATAGTTATTCAATTTGCTGTTCCTGAACCGTCATCATGAGGGAACAAGAGATAGGAAAAGTGAATAATAGATAACCTGGAGGTGGAGAAGGAGCTGTGGGAGCACTACTGAAATTCAATCAATGTGGCTGATCTGTGATATCCACTGAAACAAAGCTTCTTAAAGACCAGTAAAAACAGAGAATTAAAAGATAAAAACATCAGCTTTTGTGGAAGAATAAAAAGGTATTGTATAGCATTAGAACCATATCCTCTACTCCAGTAAACGGTATACAAGTACATCTATTTGTTGCTCTGTGCCTAATCGACTTGAACAAACACCTTACCTAAAATAGATGCCGCTTTCCAAGAAAACATTATAATGCCACTAGCCTTTCACTAGATGAAAATAAATCCATCCATTCAACCATCCATTTTCTATCGGATTTTTATTTTCTATTTCAATAGGATTGTGGCTCATGCATAAATAATCAATCCATTTAAATTTTTTACTGCACTTACCTCATTCAGAAAAAATGGGGAGCTACAGTCTACCTCAAATGACTTGACCGAAAGGCAGGCTACATTCTGGACTGGTCGCCAGGCAAACATTGGTTACAAATGAAGATAGACAACCATTCACGTCACTGAGTAGAACTAAACTCATGCTGCAGGCATGCACACATGCAATATACCCTTGGCCTATTCCTTGCAAGTCTACAAAGTAACGTGTGGCGTGCTTCAAGGTTCAATTCTAGGCCCCTTTTAAAGGCACAAGTGTTTTACTTCTTCCCACACTTGAAGGGTTGTACCAAACTGAACTTGAACTGGATTCTACTCAATAACCAGGCTGTTGTTCCATTGTTTCCATTTATTTTCTTCCACCTTGTCAATCATTTGTTGTAAGGGTGGTCTCAGTTGTACTTAACAGTTTGCAAGTTAGCTGCAAGTTAAGTGAAAAACCTCAAAGACAAACAAACAAATCCCAACAGTTACCATTTTGCATATTATTTCTAAAATCAGATACACAGAAAAAACCTATGGAAAGTTTTGACTTTAAACACTAATGGAAAAATAGACTGTTTTAAATGCATTCATGTAAACTCATCAAATATCAAAATACAATTTAACCATATGATGAATTTAAGACAGTAAATCCATCCATCCATCCATCCATCTTCTTCCGCTTATCCGGGGTCGGGTCGCGGGGGCAGCAGCTTTAGGAGGGACTCCCAGACTTCCCTCTCCCCAGCCACTTCATCCAGCTCATCCCGGGGGATCCCAAGGCGTTCCCAGGCCAGCTGAGAGACATAGTCTCTCCAGCGCGTCCTGGGTCGTCCCCGGGGTCTCCTACCGGTGGGACATGCCCGGAACACCTCCCCAGGGAGGCGTCCAGGAGGCATCCTGATAAGATGCCCGAGCCACCTCATCTGGCTCCTCTCAACGTGGAGGAGTAGCGACTCTACTCCGAGTCTCTCCCGGATGACCGAGCTTCTCACCCTATCTCTAAGGGAGAGCCCGGACATCCTGCGGAGAAAACTCATTTCGGCCGCTTGTATCCGAGATCTCGTTCTTTCGGTCACGACCCATAGCTCGTGACCATAGGTGAGGGTAGGAGCGTAAATCAACCGGTAAATTGAGAGCTTTGCTTTTTGGCTCAGCTCTCTCTTCACCACAACGGACCGGTACAGGGTCCGCATTACTGCCGACGCTGCACCGATCCGCCTGTCGATCTCACGCTCCATCCTCCCCTCACTCGTGAACAAGACTCCGAGATACTTGAACTCCTCCACTTGGGGCAGGATCTCATCCCCGATCCGGAGAGGGCATTCCACCCTTTTCCGATCGAGGACCATGGACTCGGATTTGGAGGTGCTGACCCTCATCCCGACCGCTTCACACTCGGCTGCGAATCGTTCCAGCGAGAGCTGGAGATCACGGCCTGAAGAAGCTAACAGCACCACGTCATCTGCAAAAAGCAGAGACGCGATGCTGAGGTCCCAAAACCGGACCCCCTCAACGCCTCGGCTGCGCCTAGAAATTCTGTCCATAAAAATTATGAACAGAATCGGTGACAAAGGGCAGCCTTGGCGGAGTCCAACCCTCACTGGGAACGAATCCGATTTACTGCCGGAAATGCGGACCAGACTCTGGCATCGGTGATACAGGGACCGAACCGCCCTTATCAGTTGGCTCGGCACCCCGTACTCCCGAAGCACCCTCCACAGAACCCCCCGAGGGACACGGTCGAACGCCTTCTCCAAGTCCACAAAACACATGTGGACTGGTTGGGCGAACTCCCATGCACCCTCGAGGATCCTGCCGAGGGTGTAGAGCTGGTCCACTGTTCCACGGCCAGGACGAAAGCCACACTGCTCCTCCTGAATCCGAGGTTCGACCTCCCGACGGACCCTCCTCTCCAGCACCCCTGAATAGACCTTACCAGGGAGGCTGAGGAGTGTGATTCCCCTGTAATTGGAACACACCCTCCGGTCCCCCTTCTTAAAGAGGGGAACCACCACCCCAGTCTGCCAATCCAGAGGCACTGTCCCCGATGTCCACGCAACGTTGTAGAGGCGTGTCAGCCATGACAGCCCCACAACATCCAGAGCCTTTAAGAACTCCGGGCGGATCTCATACACCCCCGGGGCCTTGCCACCGAGGAGTTTTTTGACTACCTCAGTGACTTCGACCCCAGAGATTGGAGAATCCGCCTCAGAGTCTCCAGGCCCTGCTTCCTCAATGGAAGGCGTGTAGGTGGAATTGAGGAGGTCTTCGAAGTATTCTCCCCACCGACTCACGACGTCCCGAGTCGAGGTCAGCAGCACGCCATCCCCACTGTAAACAGTGTTGACGTTGCACTGCTTCCCCCTCCTGAGACGCCGGATGGTGGACCAGAATTTCCTCGAAGCCGTCCGAAAGTCATTCTCCATGGCCTCACCGAACTCCTCCCACGCCCGGGTTTTTGCCTCAGCAACCGCCGAAGCCGCGTTCCGCTTGGCCATCCGGTACCTGTCAGCTACCTCCGGAGTCCCGCAGGCCAAAACGGCCCGATAGGACTCCTTCTTCAGCTTGACGGCATCCCTTACCGCCGGTGTCCACCAGCGGGTTCGGGGATTGCCGCCACGACAGGCACCAACGACCTTACGGCCACAGCTCCGGTCGGCCGCCTCAACAATGGAGGCGCGGAACATGGTCCACTCAGACTCAATGTCCCCCGCCTCCCCCGGGACGTGGGAAAAGCTCTGCCGGAGGTGGGAGTTGAAGCTCTTCCTGACAGGAGATTCTGCCAGTAAATCCAATGGATGTAAATATCAAACACCCAACCAACCAGTGAAGCTTAGGATCTTTTTTAACCATATATATTTACAAACACCTTTTCTATAACGTTACGTTTTAGCAGTAAAACAAATACAAGAAAAAGATGCGTGTTTTTAATTGTCTGTTAAATGTCCGTCTCCACTTTATGATTGCGCACAGTCCCATGTATCAAACGCACATTCTCTCACCCCCCCCCCCCCCCCTCCCAGAGACAGATAGTGTTTTAATCACTTGAAGAATATAAGAATGGAATATTGTTTCTCCAGCCAACAGAGTCACTAATGGTTGCTTTTATCACCAATCTGATTGATAAAAGTAATGCTCTGCTTTCGGTTCTTCCCCCCAAAAAGAATATTAAAGGTTACAATTTATACAGAATTTTGTAGCGTATGTGATGACAGGTGGCAGGTCTCAATGTTGAATCTGCCATACCCTAATTAAAAAAAAATAATAATGAAGTCTGGGTTCGAGCCCCACATTGAGCATCTGCCACTTGTTGGATGGGTTGAATCGGCCATACCCTTTAAAAAAAAAAAAGAAACAAAGTCAAGAGGAAGGGAGCCCGGTTACCTCAGTTGGTAGAGCATGAGACTCTTAACCTCAGGGTTGTGGGTTTCAATCCCCACATTGGGTGTCTGCCACTCGTTGGACAGGTTTTAATGTTGAACCGTCCATACCCTATTAAACAAAAATTTAAACAAATGTTCAAGTGAAGCATCCCGGCTAGCTCAGTCGGTAGCACATGAGACTTTTTTTAAAAAAATGTATTCAATGTTTTACCAGGTAAACCAATTGAGAACACTTTCTCATTTACAATGGCGACCTGGCGATCTTAATCTCAGGGTTATAGGTTTGATCCCCACATTGGGCATCTGTCACTTGTTGGCCGGGTTAAATCTGTCGTACCCTATTAAAAAAATGAAACAAAATCTCAAGAAAAGGAGCCCGGTTAGCTCAGTTGGTAGAGCATGAGACTCTTAATCTCAGGGTCGTGGGTTCGAGCCCCACATTGGGCGTTTGTCACTAATCCAGGTTTCAAATCAGTCGTACCCTATTAAAAAAAAAAAAAATGAAACAAAGTCTTGAGAAAAGTAGCCCGGTTAGCTCAGTCGGTAGAGCATGAGACTCTTAATCTCAGGGTCGTGGGTTCGAGCCCCACATTGGGCGTTTGTCACTTGTCCATGTTTTAAATAAATCGTACCCTATTAAAAAAAAAAAATGAAACGAAGTCTTGAGAAAAGTAGCCCGGTTAGTTCAGTCGGTAGAGCATGAGACTCTTAATCTCAGGGTCGTGGGTTCGAGCCCCACATTGGGCGTTTGTCACTAATCCAGGTTTTAAATCAGTCGTACCCTATTAAAAAAAAAAAAAATGAAACAAAGTCTTGAGAAAAGTAGCCCGGTTAGCTCAGTCGGTAGATCATGAGACTCTTAATCTCAGGGTCGTGGGTTAGAGCCCCACATTGGGCGTTCGTCACTTGTCCAGGTTTTGTTAAATCAGTCGTACCCTATTAAAAAAAAAAAAAATGAAACAAAGTTTTGAGAAAAGTAGCCCGGTTAGCTCAGTCTGGTAGAGCATGAGACTCTTAATCTCAGGGTCGTGGGTTCGAGCCCCACATTGGGCGTTCGTCACTTGTTGGCCAGGTTTTGTTAAATCAGTCGTACCCTATTAAAAAAAAAATGAAACAAAGTCTTGAGAAAAGTAGCCCGGTTAGCTCAGTCTGGTAGAGCATGAGACTCTTAATCTCAGGGTCGTGGGTTCGAGCCCCACATTGGGCGTTCGTCACTTGTTGTCCAGGTTTTGTTAAATCAGTCGTACCCTATTAAAAAAAAAATGAAACAAAGTCTTGAGAAAAGTAGCCCGGTTAGCTCAGTCGGTAGAGCATGAGACTTTTAATCTCAGGGTCGTGGGTTCGAGCCCCACATTGGGCGTTTGTCACTTGTCCATGTTTTAAATCAGTCGTACCCTATTAAAAAAAAAAATGAAACGAAGTCTTGAGAAAAGTAGCCCGGTTAGTTCAGTCGGTAGAGCATGAGACTCTTAATCTCAGGGTCGTGGGTTCGAGCCCCACATTGGGCGTTTGTCACTTGTCCGGGTTTTAAATCAGTCGTACCCTATTAAAAAAAAAAATGAAACGAGGTCTTGAGAAAAGTAGCCCGGTTAGCTCAGTTGGTGGAGCATGAGACTCTTAATCTCGGGGTCGTGGGTTCGAGCCCCACATTGGGCGTTCGTCACTTGTTGTCCAGGTTTTAAATCAGTCGTACCCTATTAAAAAAAAAATGAAACAAAGTCTTGAGAACAGTAGCCCGGTTAGTTCAGTTGGTAGAGCATGAGACTCTTAATCTCAGGGTCGTGGGTTCGAGCCCCACGTTGGGCGTTTGTCACTTGTCCATGTTTTAAATCAGTCGTACCCTATTAAAAAAAAAAATGAAACGAAGTCTTGAGAAAAGTAGCCCGGTTAGTTCAGTCGGTAGAGCATGAGACTCTTAATCTCAGGGTCGTGGATTCGAGCCCCACATTGGGCGTTTGTCACTTGTCCAGGTTTTAAATCAGTCGTACCCTATTAAAAAAAAAAATGAAACGAGGTCTTGAGAAAAGTAGCCCGGTTAGCTCAGTTGGTGGAGCATGAGACTCTTAATCTCGGGGTCGTGGGTTCGAGCCCCACATTGGGCGTTCGTCACTTGTTGTCCAGGTTTTGTTAAATCAGTCGTACCCTATTAAAAAAAAAATGAAACAAAGTCTTGAGAAAAGTAGCCCGGTTAGTTCAATTGGTAGAGCATGAGACTCTTAATCTCAGGGTCGTGGGTTCGAGCCCCACGTTGGGCGTTCGTCACTTGTTATCCAGGTTTTGTTAAATCAGTCGTACCCTATTAAATAAAAAAATGAAACAAAGTCTTGAGAAAACTAGCCCGGTTAGCTCAGTTGGTAGAGCATGAGACTCTTAATCTCAGGGTCGTGGGTTCGAGCCCCACATTGGGCGTTTGTCACTTGTCCAGGTTTTAAATCAGTCGTACCCTATTAAAAAAAAAAAAAAGAAATTAAGTCTTGAGAAAAGTAGCCCGGTTAGCTCAGTTGGTAGAGCATGAGACTCTTAATCTCAGGGTCGTGGGTTCGAGCCCCACATTGGGCGTTTGTCACTTGTCCATGTTTTAAATCAGTCGTACCCTATTAAAAAAAAAAAATCAAACGAAGTCTTGAGAAAAGTAGCCCGGTTAGCTCAGTTGGTAGAGCATGAGACTCTTAATCTCAGGGTCGTGGGTTCGAGCCCCACATTGGGCGTTTGTCACTTGTCCAGGTTTTAAATCAGTCGTACCCTATTAAAAAAATGAAAAATAAACAAAGTCTTGAGAAAAGTAGCCCGGTTAGCTCAGTCGGTAGAGCATGAGACTCTTAATCTCAGGGTCGTGTGTTCGAGCCCCACATTGGGCGTTTGTCACTTGTCCAGGTTTTGAATCAGTCGTACCCTATTAAAAAAAAAAAAAAAAAAGTCTTGAGAAAAAAAGCCCGGTTAGCTCAGTCGGTAGAGCATGAGACTCTTAATCTCAGGGTCGTGGGTTCGAGCCCCACATTGGGCATCTGTCACTTCCTTTTCATGTTTAAATGTTGAATCTGCCATACCAGAACGCCCACCAAGTCTTTACACAGCGTTATGAATAAGCAATCACATTTGTCCTCTTAGGTTTGGCAGATGATGTCTGTAAACCAATAGTCACTAATTTCTCCGGCTCAGCCTCCTATGCTGCATTTGTGAATGGGCCATAATGAAAGTTCCCCCACCTTTATACAAGCATTTTACAAAATATTGTATTAAAATATGCAGCAGCTGAGTAAATAAAGGCTCTGAGTCAAAACCTCAAATGGGGAAGTCAACTTTCACCGCAATCCTGTATTATATTACCCATCATATTCAACGGATTAGTCCTAAACAGTAATGAGTTTGTTCTTTCACAAATTAGTATAAATTTGTAGTTTGTAAATATAATAGAAGGCAGTCATACAATCGCAGCCGAATCAGTAGACAAATTCCAGTTTATTAACAAGAGCAGTAGTGTTGGTACAAGGCAGGAGTTGGAGGGAAACTCCAGTGGTTGGAAACTGTATTTGCTTAAAACACTCAACTGTCAAACAGCTGATTTTCCTTTTAGTTGTCCCTTAAATGATGGAAATAACAAAAACTATTTTTAAAAATGTGTAAAACACAGACCTCCTTATTGAAAGCTCACTTTACGAATAATTTAATTCATACACAGTACAAAACATGCATCCCATTATTATTCCACAACTATCAGTTTTACAGTGTACACTGACTACACAAATCCAACTGAGATCCAAACAATTTTTTGAAGCAACCTGTACACATCTGTCACAAAGGCATGACATACGGGCTAGTCCTATTTTCACGACACTGAAAATCTTCCATTATTCTACAATAATTTTTTTACACAAGGTACAAGATTCATCCTCTTCGCAATTGGGCTCTTTGAAACAGCCTGAGGTAAGCTTCAACACAATGTAGCTCAAGTTCAAAGGTAAAATCTAATTAAAATATGAGAATCATATACTAATGAACACCATAAACAAAGACAAAAAAAACCTGATGCTGCAGTTAGTTTGTTCACAGAATTTCTAGTAAACAGAACACTCAAAGTGGCAAAGTACTTTGTATCCCTTTGGCTGAGCAAATTCCCTAAATCAATCAGCAGAGGTTCAACCATTAAGTAGTGCAACACAAATCAAACAAAAATGAAACAATGACGATGTCGCCGAGAAGGCAAGAAGGGTGACAAGACATTTCAGTGTTCCCTTTTCAGCTTGCGGCCTATGTCTACCTCGTCCAGCCCGGTGGCCGACCTGGACTGTTGAAGTTCTCGGAGCTGAGCGTGCGTGCGAGGCGGCTGCTTCTTCAACTTCCGCAGATGAATGTCAATGGGGTCTAGTTCGGGCTCGGAAGCTGGAACGGGCAAGTAGCCGCCGTCCCTCGGCAAACACATACACCAGCCGGCACCGGCCAGGTCAAGCTCACTGTATTTGAACTCGAGCTTCTTCAGCTTGAAGTCCACCATGTCAACAGATTCGCTCATTTCAACCAGAAGGTTCCAGAAGACACAGCTCAGGATGATGCCAAGCAGCTACAGGAAGACGCGCACACAGGTTCAAACAAACACAGGCATGACATACCATAACCTATACATATACTGTATTTTCTGGACTATAAGTCGCATTTTTTATCATAGTTTGGCCGAGGGTGCAACTATAAGGGCGCACTAGGCCTGTGGAATAATTAGCTTCACCACTGACAATGAGTTCCATTCACTGACTTCCGGAGTCAGGAGATGTTTATAACACAGAGGACAGAGATTGGAACAGAGGACGAATATTTTGATGGATTTAATGATTTGGAGTGACATGAATGGTTTGATAAACTTGTTATTTATGTTATAGTTGCGCAGCCAAATTTGCTGCAGTTCACTGTGATTGCCTCCTGTTAGGCTTACCTGTATGTCAATCAAGCGATGGGATTAAAGTGATTCGTGATTGCTTCTTACTTGGTCCAGCAACCCCACTCATTTTGGCTGGTTTTAAACTTTCTTTAGTTTAAAAGAAAAAAGCGAGTGCGTGGGTTGATGCGTAATGCGTTGATTAGCTTCTTAGCTTTGGTGTCTATGTGCTGAGGTAAGGAGGGGAGGAGTCACTGTGACTGCCTCCCGATAGGCTTACATGTATGTCAATCAAGTGATTCTAGCCTATAGAATTTTTTATATTTAAATGTCATGCGATCGACCAGTAGTAGCTTACTGACCACGGTTGCCGTAATGCTGAAAGCGATGCGACCCTGAATTTACTAGTCGTACTAAAACGTACTTAACATTTTGGCAGAGCACTGTGTACAACCAGTATGGATCAACAAATTCATCAACTGATCCATATATAAGGCGCTCTGCATTATAAGGCACACTGTGGTTTTTGGAGTAAATTTTAAGTTTTTAAGTGCGCCTTATAGTGCAGAAAATACGGTAGACCTTTTAGAGCCACTGTAGAACCGCTCAAGACAAACTGAATGAGAAATAAGACAAGCTTTGTTTAACAGAAACTGTTTCAGTGGTGTTTCACTCATGTCTGTTAATTTCTGATTTGCATTTATTACGGTTAGCATTGAAGTACAAGGCAAATAATAATTGAAAGGGTAACCTTGAAGAGGGGGGAAAGAGTTTTCTTGCAGTAATCAAATCTAAGTGCAAATATTTCAACACATTTTTTCTTATTCTACATAAATCTCCATCTAGTTTTCAAAGAAGCAGGCACCATGCCAAAGAAAACAATCTTTCATCGACTTTGGAACTCAACCATAAAGGAATTCTGCAAAAAAGCTTTAGACTTGAAGTTACCTGTGGCAGCCCGATGGCACAGCAGAGTGCGACAGTTATTCCAATGTTGTCACTCATCCAAAGGTTGACAGCGTGGATGCAGCCTCGCACGTGAATCTCCTCATGCAGGCTTTCACGCTGATGCACAGCAAAAAGACAACAAGAGTATACATTTTCTTAATTAAAATTAAACTGCTAAGTGCACAACTCAAAAAAGTTATTAGATTAAACCGCGAGGTGCACAACTCATAAAGGTATTCTTTAAAAGATCCTTCATGCATACCTCCACACACAAAGTTCTAAAATGTTTAATATCAACTGACATGAAAATTGCCGTGTGACCTCAAAACCAAAAAAAAAAAGATGTTCTTGACAAATCGCTAGACCTTTTCTTCTAAATATATTTACCATATTTTCAAATTGTCATGTTTCACAAGAACATTGCACGTCAGTTTAGAAAGAGGTATTCTAAAACGTGTCATTCTTGTCTAAATAGAATTGCATGTATTCCAGTAAACATTTAAACATTGCTTGTCTTTCCCACCTCTATTGCGTTCCCATAACCAAACTATTGTGTCAATGTCCTTCATTAACTGTGATGCGCAAACATCCTTAATGGCAACCACACAATACTGCAATAGAATCGAAACAAATATCTCCAATTGCACATACCTGCCTATCCAGAGCCTTGGAACCGCACAGGGTGTTAATGACCTCTCCTACCTGTGGAAAAAAAACATAATGAGTGAGTCTGAAACTAGACACAAAATGTAGGGACATAATGTATCAATGGCATGCTACTCTTACTCGGGGGTGGTGGGGGAATGGAGAGGTTGGGGGCCCACGTCACCTGCTTGCTAGAGCATGAACTTGTGTGCTAGAAAACTGCAGCCGTAATCGATGAGAACCGATAATGGTGGCAATTTGGCCCATGTTCCACCTCTCTAATAAACGCTTCAATGTGTCCGAGCTTGTGACTGTCAGACAGGGCAACTGTTCTTTATTGCTTCAGCATAGTTGCACCACTTCCAAAGTCCGTATCAGCGCTTTGAGGGGAGGAACAAGGATGATATACCTGTCATTGAGAGCACAGAGGAGCCCCTCAAGGATTACCGCTTCATTTCAAGAGTGAAATGAAGGCGATATACCAGAACATGTCTGGCTGTACGATATGGAACTGGAAATAATTAAAGTCTCTTTTTACAGTGATAAAGTAGAAGCTATTTTGCTGCTATCTTCACCAATGGGAAATAAAGTGAAGGGGGAAAAAAAGGCCTAACCAATATGAGGCCAATCATGCTGTGTATCATATCAATTGAGGATGTGAATGTTTTGACAAATGGTATCATAACATTAAGTTCAAGTTCGGTAGAAAATGACATTACAGAAAGCATACCTAATTTGTTGAGGCCTACACAGTACACACACAGTGTATAACTTTCTTACACTGAACATTTCTTTAGCAATATTGTATGTATCAATACACCTAAATCTCGATTTTATGCGGACTTTGGGGTCCAGAATTTGGTAATCGTGTTAAGCCCAATATATATAGCCCATTGTACAGAAACTCTTGTTTTTTTTTGATAGGTATGTTTTTAGGCAGCCAAAGGGGCCCTTTGTTATGTTAATATAGGCCGGCATGTTGTTGGGCACCCGTTTGCTGTCCATCACCTTGAATTCTCCACAGACATCGAAGTCTGTTGACATTTTCTTAAAAGAGAATCAATACGCAGATGACAATATCAGGTGGCTTGAGTAAGTCATTTTGATGCTATGTGAATTGGATGGAAGAGAGAATAAAGCAGGCACTTATTCTACTACTGTGTCCGGCCACGCTCTTTGACATATGAGTGAGCACTTCCCTCTTTCCAAATCAAAAACAATCCTAGATATCCGTAACACTGCAATAAAGCAGTCATAAAAATCAAACAGTATGATTTATTACCAAACACCTTTACATTTGTCACAGATATTCATCAAATCACTAGCGCTAGTCATTTCGCTTTGTACGGTCCTTATATCATCCATTTAAAATACTTGAAAATGTATTTATGACAAAAAATATTGGGGTTCATGACCAAAGCGCGTGGAATCGGAGTGTGTAAAATCGAGGCTCACGTGTATGAAGTATATTTGGTTCTTTGCAACTTGACAAATGATCTGTTAGTGACACCATGACTAGTGCAGCGGAGCCATATTGCATTCTGAAGACTGAAGGGCATTTAGCACTATTCGTAATGGCAGGTCAAGCTGTGATTAGCAAATTAAAGCACCAGTTTTCCATTTTCACTGTCATGTTTTAGCCATGACTAGCATGAAAAGCCCTAGACCCATCATAATTGACTATTACATTTCTGAATCATTAAACATTATTATAATGTATGTAAATTGTTGAACTCAGAAAAGGCCATCTGCTCTTTCCCCCAAACAATAGGCCCGTTTGAAAATTAAAGACAAGATTGGATCTTCACTGTTGAGAAGCTGACATTCTGAGCATCTGTACACTTTTAAATTTAAAAAACAAATCCAAACATTTTATTGAATATCAAAAATAATTGATTAATACGGGCGTTAGTTATTGATTACCGTAATTGCCGGACTATAAGCCGCGACTTTTTTCCAAAATTTTGGACCCTGCGGCTTATAGTCAGGTGCGGCTTATATAAGATTTTTTTCGTGATTTTTGTGATGACTTGATCACTTTTACTCTTAACACTATTATATACAGTAAAAGCTACAAAACAAACTGACAAATAACTCGTTTTCAAATCAGACGAGTAAAAACTGGTCAAATATTTCTAAAAAAAGCTATTATTAAAAGTGAAGACAATTTGCAATTCTAGTAATGACACACGAATTTGATGCACAATTTGTCTTTGCGGGCCACATAGAATGATGTGGTGGGCCGTATCTGGCCCCCGGGCCTTGAGTTTGACACCTGTGCTCTAAACCCTTTCTCTTACTCTGCCATATCACTCAGAGATTACACAAAGCAGTGGCGCTGTTTGGACAATCTGCATTGTAATTGTACTAAGTTCATCTTGTTTTTCCTTTTTTTAATCACTTCACTGGTTTCTTTTAAATCAAACAAGTTGTTTGATAATAACTTGTTTGATATAAAAGAAACCAGTGAAGTAATCTGCATTGTATTAAAACCCAATCAATCAGCATTTAAATTCAATTCTTCTGACATTTTGCTCACCAAAAACAGGTTGTAATGAATGTGAACTTTTAATGCATTTTATTCAGAAGGTTACTTTGAACCTTAAACGGCGGCGCGGCGTACTTATGGATTTTTACGGCCTCCGGCCTCCAGGAGGCGCTCTAGCAAGAAGCAAGAGCGAGACGGGCGAAGAAGAGATAATGCGCCGAAGAAGACGTGCTAGTTTTTGTTTACATTTCGCGCATCACGCGATCAAGACGGACATTACTGAAAGGAAGCCTTTATACACAAACCGTCATCATGGGGGACAAAATAAATGCATATGATGCAGCTTTTAAGCCAAAGGCAGTCGATGTTGATGACATTATCTTGTGTCTACTCTGGAGCGTACTTATGGATTTTTACGGCCTCCGCTCTCCAGGGAGCGCTCTAGCAGGAAGCAAGAGCGAGACAGACGAAGAAGAGATAATGCGCCGAAGAAGACGTGATCGTCTCGCGCATCACGCACACACCCACATTAACACAAAGACAGGAAGCTTTTATACATAAACCGTCATTATGGGGGATAAAATAAATGAATATGATGCCGCTTTTAAGCTATACGTGTCGCTCGCTAGTTTAATATAATGTAGCACTTCGTGCATGAATAAGATTAGCATGAACAGACCCTCTTCACACTCGAAGAAATGCATAAAAGCGACGACGAAAGAGAGACTGAGAAAGTGTGAGGCGAAGGATATCTAACGCCATTCCAATCGGACACTAAGGAGGAAGACTTGGTTTCAGTGCACAGGAGGAAGATGAAGACGGCTCTTTTTGTACTTTTACTGGTATGTTTTTTTTAACCAGCCCTGTTCGTGCTGTGCTACCGTGTTGCTGCTGTGTAACCGCCGCCATTACCGCCGCGTCTCAGTGACTTTGCTGTGTTAATTCCGTGTTGTTGTGGTATTACTGCCGCGTCACAGGCAGTGTTTGGAAAGAAATGTTAAGGTATGTTATTAAAGCTTTAAAAAAAACTTTCTGTGTCCAGTCTTTCTTTGCTAATAACTCGCGTGCACACTTCCGCGTTGCTGCGGTACTACTGCTGCGTCACAGGCCATGTTTAGAAAGACATGTTCAAGTATGTTATCAAAACGTTAAAAAGGCTTTCTATGTACTGTCTTTCTTTGTAAAAAAATCGTGTGCAAGTGCGGCTTATAGTCCGGTGCGGCTTATGTAAGAAAAAAAAAGAAATATCCCTGAATTTTAGCTAGTGCGGTTTATAATCCGGTGCGGCTTATAGTCCGGCAATTACGGTAATCGTTTCACCTCAATTAATAATCATGCAATATTGTTATTATTATATAAAATAAGAATATTTTTAGGTCAGCCCAGACATGGTTGCATCTACCAACCCAACCATCGAGCTTACAGACGTACAAGACCAAACCTGACAGGGCAGATGGCGGGTTATGCACAAAGATTGATTTTTGCATTACAGCGCTTATGTCTTTTAGTATAATAAATACTGTATTGATCTGCAGAGGCGTAGAAACCAACTACCTAGCTGCTTGTCCCTTTCGACAGTCACTGTCATATTTTTCCTCTTAAAGCCCGGCGCACACAAGGCACCATTGGTGCTCGTTGCCATCAGCCCTCGGCGCCACCCGCTCTTCATATTTTTTTTGAGCGACCAGTATCCAGCGTGTTTGCTACTCCACGCCAACCTCAAGAAAAAAAAACACACGTGGCTCTAATGGTGACGGCAACGAGTGCCAATGGCGCCTCCTGTGTGCTGGGTTTTATAATCAAGGAGTCAACAGTTTATCTTTTCAATGCTCACCAGTGGAGTCTCATGGGACGTGCTGACATCGTGTGTTTTCACGCAGGACCAGTTTTTGTTTGTGACTTGTGAGGCATATTTTCTCATTCCAAAATATACAACCCTATGACAGTTTGATGTAGGAATAGCACTCACCTCACGGCGGACGCAGCAGGTATATGGAACTCCACATGCGAGTGGACCGGTACCATTACAGAAGTGGTATTGGTTGACTCCCCAGTCCTTATATTCATCTCCTCCGCAACATGAAAACTGGACCAAACAACAATTTGGTGAGACTGACTTCTTTATGCATCCGATTTTGAAAAACTAATTGCTCAGTGTGTGATGGCAAATGAAATTTTAATGGAATAAAAGATGATCAAATCAAACTATTGGCTCAGACCTCTCTCAAACACTGAAGGACAACTCAAGTTCTCTAGCTGTATACATAGCATTGCCAAGTTGAATCATTAATAGCACCAATACATTTTCAGCATTTAATACTCAAATAGACAACGTAGGACGAATAGAAAATCCCACACTAACATGAATTGTCAAATGTTATGTAGTTATTAAAACATAGAACTCATACTCTTTGTGGCTAAATGACCCCTCATATAATTTATGAGAATTTAAGTAGGGGCAATAACATCCTGCTCTTGCCACTTAAATGTTGTTAGTCACCTGAACATTGTCAGTCACTTAAATGTTGTAAAGAGTCTGAGATCAAGTGGAGTCAAACTCCTTGTTTGGCATGGACAAACTTGGCCAATAAAAGCTGATTGATTGATTGATTGATTGATTGATTGATTGATTGATTGATTGATTGATTGATTGATTTCCAAGTTATGCACGATGGGTGTGCCAGAATCCTAGATGGATGAATCGCTGAGCCTTGAAAATGCGCAAAAGGCACTGACTTAAATGCAAACGGGAAAATATGCCCCAATGCGAGTTGTATAAATGAGAAATATTGATGATGTTCAAGGGTGCTGTCATTTTGAAATTTTACCTGAGGATTCGTTTTGACTAGTGAGCGCTCAAGGAGCAGGGTATGCAGTATAAATATTTATTTAAATGAAAAAAAAAATAAACTCAAAACTTTTCAAAGCAACACTGGAAACAAGACAATTCTCTGATGTTGGTTTTCATCGTACTGTATAGTTTATGTCTAGTTCCGTAAAATGCATTGAAAACATGCCCTTCAATATGCACTCAGTCATAAATCACTCCCATGTTCATCATTTACTTTCATACAGTAAATCCATATTTCTATATACCTTTTCTTGCACGTAATCCAAGATGTTTTTGAAGTCCAGGTCGTCGTAGTAGTGTTTGATTCCCTCTCGTATGCTGCTTTGAAACAGGGAAGACGTCTGGAACCAATGGCACCATGAAAAGGTCAGTGAATGATGACAAATGACAAAAAGCCATCGTGAGCTCGTTGTGAAGAGACGTGATAATCAAACTTGCTGCCACCAGTTTACCTTCTTCTCAAAAATGAGAGCGATAATGAGGGCGACGGCCTGGAGAAGAAGCAACACACAGAGAACGCAGAGGAACTGTGGAGGCACACAACAAGAATTAGTACACGGAACATCACTTTGCAAACATATTCAACAAACATACTGGCCACAAGTTACTCCAGCAGGAGCTACATAATTTGAAAATAAAATACTCACTGAAATTGTCAGCGACATTAAATAACAATATGTTCGTTATTGTGGCTGTTTGCATTTGAAACTTTAAAACTGACACTGCAGAATTTTTGATACGGCTCTTGCATTTCAGATGAGTGCAGGCTCACAATTGGTAAACTGACAATTCATTTTGCATCTTTATTTTCTAATGCTACATCTACTGCATTTTGACATTTGTGATTTTGCATTAGCGGTAGTAATAGGTCAAACCTCTACATGCGATTGCTTAAACATAAGAATTTTTCAGATTTGAAATTTGATCAAATATTTGATTCAACATCCGAAGTAATGCTCAACATATGACGTCATCATGGTTAGCCTGCTAGACGGCGGCATGTCGGGATGACATCAGTTAGCATCCCAAGAAGGATAACGCAAACAATAGTAGTGGTGAAAAAAGGAAGGTGATGATTTCCTTTCAATTAATACAAGGAATCATAAGAAAACCTGAGCGCGGAGTAGGTGTGAGTGATCTTGCGAAACAATATGGCCGTAAAAACGTGTCAACAATTTCGATGATAATTAAGCAGAAGGAAGCCCTCAAAGCGGTCAAGCCATCCAAGAGGATCACCATCATTTTAAACGTCGCAGCCCTGCCCTAGAAGAGATGGGACGCCTTTTGCTTGTAAGGACAAAGGACAAGGAAAATGCTGGCAAAAAGATCACTGAAACGATCATGTGTGAGAAGGCCAACGCTATATATTGTGTTAATGTTATGTAAGTTGGATAAAAACAGAACCTGAAAAAAAGAAGAATATATATATATATAAAATAAAAAATAAATAAGCTAATTTAGTTTGAACTTCAAATACTGTAAGTTACAGTAAGTTACGGAACATATGTATCTCTATGTGTCGCTAAGGTACAGTGACAATCAAAACCCGTTTTTATTATTATTTCCCTGTAATGTATTTCTTTTTACATCTCTCTCTTATATAATGCATTTGTTTTATTGCTATGTGTAATTAGCTGCAGCATTTAAGGGGTCATTGTTGTTGTTTTTTGCTGTGGAACGAATTAAACGAATTAGAGTGTATTTCTATGGAAATATTTGATCCAACATACAACTATTTCAACGTATGAAGTAGGTCCTGGAATGAATTAAATTCATATGTAGAGGTTCGACTGTACTGTTTGTAACGATGTTTTTGCCTGTGCTAACTGGCTCTACACCTCTGCTTATAACTGTGCAATAGAAAAGACACTTACATGATTTATCTTTAACATTCTTACCATGTGCAGCAGGGTTTTGTTATCTCTGAGGGAGCCAACCATGCCCACAAGTGAGACTGTGAACATTACCAGACCCAGCAGGATCAGCACCACTGCAGGAGCCAGGAAGAGACCCTCCAGCGTTCGGTTTTTCTGCCTTTCCACCTCGGCGTACACCCCCACACAGAGCACACAGAGACCCACCAGCTGGACAAAAAGAAGAGGGTTTTTGTCATACTTTCAAGAATTACTCTACAATGTGCTGTTAGGATTGCAGCAAGAATTTCTTTGCTCTTTGAAAAAGTATTGCTGTCTCTGTATGTAATTTAGCAGCCAAACAGTGATGAATCTCAGGATTTTATACTGATACATTTCAAAAAATACAAAGAAATACTGTTTATGTAAAAAAAATAAAAAAAAAATAAAAACAATTAATGCACATCATTAGATGACTGCAAAAAGGAACTTTCATACTAACAAAAATTCAGCCCTAACATAAATTAAAATCGAAAGGCTTGATGGGCTGACTTTAATTTGAATGCTTAGCTGTCTCTGTGAGTGTCATGTGATTGACAGTCAACCTTTCGGCTTAGGTTTCTCATGCATTGTAATATGCAAGCAAGAGTGCATGTTTTTGGAATCTCGGAGGAAACTTAAGCATCTGTAGAAAACCCACACAAGCAAAGAGAGAAGGTGCACATGCCACGTTGGAAGGTTCAAAGAAAGATTTCACCCAACCCTTCGATTACGAGGCAAAGGCATGACATTTGGAATTCATGTCTTAAATGAAACATAAGCTAAGCAGAAGCCATGTTATAAATATACTGTAATGTGAACATTATCAAAATAACGCTGGTTAAAAATAACAATTGCGCATCCAATTTATCACAGTTTGAGTAATAAAAAATGTATTGCCACTTATTAAGACAGATATTTAGATGTGTTCAAAGCAACTATGCTTTTACTGTCTTGACCTTTACGATGTACAATGGACGAAAATACAATTATAGTTGCAACAACATGGGGCATCCATAACTTTAACACCAAACACTACTGTTTAACGCTTGGCTCACACTGCCTCCTTGTGCATGTGTGTTTAAGTTCATTCATACAGTAACACTTCATGTTACATAAAGTTAAGATCCACACACAAAAAAAACCAACAAAGGCTGTAATAGTTCTTTTAAAGGGTATATGGTGTACGAGTACTACATCAGTAGTTGTCAGTCTTTGCAACATTCCCAGCAATTCAAACAACTTCAAACATCATGACAGATGTTAACTTCATTTAGGTCTTTCAGACATAAACTTGTGACAACTTTGACATGGTAGAATGACAACCAATACCCACCACATATGATATTTTTTGCCAATCAATCTTTTCCTGAAATTGTCCAAACCTCAACAGGAGAGACACGTTCCCTCATTCAAAGACAGGGGGAGGATACCCTCTGATCCACCACCTAGCATGTCTAGTTGGAACATCTCTTCCCCAGCTTGGGGCTTCTTGCTTTCCAGGGAGATAACATTGCATGTCCCTAGAGCCAGCTTCTGTAGTTCCGGAATGGACTGTCAAGGTCCCTGGCTTTATCCAAAACCCAACTCACATTGCAACTGACCCCTATGTCCACTTCATCACAGCAGGTGAGACCATGAGAAGGAGGTCCCATGGTTTCCTTTCAGACTTAGCCAGGCCAGACATTTGCCTTTGAAACTCACCTCCTGGCCTGGCTCCAAAGTGGTACCCAGGTGACCCCCATCGAGAAAGATGGTTATTTTATTCATCATGGTAATCACTTGTCTGGTCCCTCATCCAGTACCGGTTTACCAAGTGTGACCCTGGGGAATAAAGCCCCAGACAACTTAGCTACGAGGATGATTGGGATACACAAGCTCGTCCACCACGTTAAGGTGATGGCCCACAGGAGTAATTTGTTAATGGAATTGTTATTAAATTAAATGTACGATTCTGTCACACATGTAAAGGTGACATTGAACTACTCCTCTCTGTAATATTCTTTCACACACCCACACATTACCACCAACACTGTTGGTCTCCAAGGACAATAACATTTTACACTAGTTTAAGTCTAACAGGTTTAAACGTAATGGAAGGGTGTAACAATGGGGCCATGTTTCTGCCATGGACCAGCTTTGTAAAATGAGATAATTATCATGCAAATGCATTGAGTCCATTTGGTTAGGAAGTCCTTTTTAGTAATCTTGTGTAGATGCATAATAATCAGGTACATTACCAGATGAAGAAATTGGGCAAAGTACAGGTAATGAGATAATCTTTATCTATTTATGTATCCTCAAGGATCTGTCACTTTATTGTGGTAGAGGGATTTGTGTCTCCGAATTATGCTAGGAGCAAAATTGTCTGGGGCTTTATGCCCCTTGAAGGGTCACCCATGGAAAACAGGTCTAGAGCTGAAAGACCAGAGAAAGCACGGTTCAAAAGATCCCAATGATGAACCCTTAATGGAAATGTTCCTAGCCCGTACATGGGTTGCCTCAAGGTTAGGCTCGTAAACAGGGACCTGGAGGTCGGGCGTGCACTCATGGGGCTCGGCCAAGCTCAATGCATTCTGTGCAACAGGTGGGTACACAGGCTGATTGTACTTTCTACCATCCGACAGAAGAACATTTGATTTCATTGTCATAAATAGGAGCCTTTCAATGACTACAATTCTTTTAAAACATATTAATACACAGTCAAGAATTAACGATCCTGCACGTCCTGGGTCATCCCCAAGGTCTCCTGCCGGTGAGACCCCCCCAGAACACCTCATTGGGGAGGCGTCCAGAAGGCATCCTAATAAGATGCCCAAGCCACCTCATCTGGCTCAAGATGGAGGAGCAGCAGAACAACTCCAAGTCCCTCTCGAATGACAGAGCTTAAAAGTTAAAGTTAAAGTCCCAATGATCATCGTCACACACACATCTGGGTGTGGTGAAATTTGTCCTCTGCATTTAACCCATCCCCATGTGATTTTGATCCATCCCCTGGGGGAGAGGGGAGCGGTGAGCAGCAGCGGTGCCGCGCTCGGGAATCATTTGGTGATCTAACCCCCCAATTCCAACCCTTAATGCTGAGTGCCAAGCAAGGAGGCAATGGGTCCCATTTTTATAGTCTTTGGTATGACCCGGCCGGGGTTTGAACCCACAACCTTCCAGTCTCAGGGCGGACACTCTACTACTAGGCCACTGAGCTTCTCACCCTATCTCGACGGGAGAGCCCACACACCCTGCAGAGGAAACTCATTTCAGCCACTTGTATCCAGGATCCTGCACTTTTGGTCACGGGCCACAGTTCGTGACCATAGGTGAGGTTAGGAATGTACAACAGTGAATCAAGATCTTTGCCTTTTGGCTCAGCTTCTTCACCGTAACTGGGCAATAATTCAATATCAACACGTATCGTGATTGATAGGCAATCGATAGAAAATGCCTGATGAAATATTTCTTATAAACAAAAAAATAACTCTGGCATTTGCATGTTGTCGGCAGTGTGTATCTGCCACCAAACATGAAGAAGATGCAAACTTGGTTTTTATTTATTCACAAATATTAGTACATATCAAAGTGTGCTTTTTCGGAAAACTAGGTAACTACATAGCTTGATATGAGTCGAAAGAAAGACAAAAATCAAACTTGAAATAAATTAAACACAACAAAATAACCCCATTTAAACACAAAACGTACTTACCCATGGTAGAAGAGCTAAAGTACCGTAAATAATGTCCAAGCGCGCATCAATGTGAACAAAAGGCAAGTGTGCCTATTGCTTACAAGTAGCTCCCTATAAAGACATTTGTTATCGCGTAAATTCAACTCTTCAGTCTCGCGTGTGCAGATTTTCAGGCACGTACAGGTCATGCACCGTGGCCTGTGTCAATTGGTGTCCGTACGCCTCGTCAGCTACTTGTTAATTGTGCGTGGCTAATCTGAGGATCTTGACTTTTCCTCTTGTGCCGGTCTGACTCGTGTGCATCGGCACATGTTCAGTTGATGTGTGTGGCTCAGCTGCTGTATGCGATCAATAGCAGTGACGCTCTGACGGCCGTGGTGTGTCTGAAGACTGACGGAAACCCCAGCACGTAGTTCGACAGTAAAACCTAGATTTATTGTATATTTTACACTAACATAAAGAACACAAACTAGTCATGCCACCTTCACTGTGATAACCACTCAGCTGATGCCAGAACAGTCTTAAAATGTGACTTTATTCTTATTGTCACAAAGTTCATGGAGCTAGTCTAAAACAGTAAACACAGCTGATTCTTTTGTATTTTAATCACAATCAGTTTCAAAAGTTCATTCCTGACACTGTGTAATTGTTTAAAAACTTTCACTTACATTAGAAAAAAGAAATACAATTAAAAGCATCTTATTTTTTTCCAACTATACAACGAATTTTAATGTAGAACATGCACATGTTTAAGATTTGTGTTGGTGGTGTGTGATTTTCTGAATAAATGTGTTCCTTGAATGAAAAAAAGTTGGGAAACACTACTCTAGAGGTTGTCTTTTGTGAAAATGCTTGCCACTTAAATAATTAAGTAAATAGGGGGAGATGTTTAGTCAGACCTCTGTACAATGCAACACAGTTCTATATCACTGAAATTCAACACATTAAGTACCGTATTTTCCGGACTATAAGTCGCTCCAGAGTATAAGTCGCACCAGCCATAAAATGCCCCAAAAAGTGAAAAAAAAAGATATATGAGTCGCTCCAGAGTATAAGTCGCATTTTGGGGGCAATTTATTCGACAAAATCCCACACCAAAAACAGTCATGAACGAGCAACAACAGGCTAAACGATAGCAACAACAGGCTAAACGATAGGTATGCTAACGTGACAAACACAAACAAAGAGCTGAGAACGGGCCTGACGTAACATATAGAGTGATTAAGGACAACTATTACATGAATAACATGTTTATAAAACCATCGGTGTCACTCCAATTCATTAAATAGCAACAACAGGCTAAACGATAGGTATGCTAACGTGACAAACACAAACAAAGAGCTGAGAACGGGCCTGACGTAACATATAGAGTGATTAAGGACAACTATTACATGAATAACATGTTTATAAAACCATCGATGTCACTTCAATTCATTAAATCCATCGATCGTTCTTTGTCAACAATGGGTGCGCACGGCTGAGGACGCTTGCATTTCAAAATATTCCACAGGCTCATATAACGATAGATAAACTATATTTCAAATAACTATAATACAAGCCAATAATATTATCAAACCATCCGTGCATTTTAATTCCATTAAATCCATCGATCAAATTCCTCGTCCTTTGTCAACATCGCCGCGCGTGCGCCCTGACTTCAGCCTCGTCTTTATTCCACAGATCTACTATATAACTATATTGTAGCGTTAACAAAGTACAAGGATAGACGTGGGTTTGGTAAACGGCTCTTTATTAAACAAAACAAACTTCCAAGCATGTGGCGGCGTGGACTTCCAGACAGACCGGGCGTGCGTGATGGCCATGTCCGAGCCCCGCGCACCGTTCGCGGACAACCACTCGGCCGAGCGCCGGCCCTCGACTCAGTAGAGTAGGACCGGGCGTGCGCAAAAGCCATAATAGTTTTTCAAACCTTCTATGTCACTCCAAATCCTTAATTCCTTCAAACTCTTTGTCCTCCGTGTCACTTAGAAATGATCACCGCTAATGATGCCGGTAGTCCTTGTGTGGGCACGTTTGTATGTAAACAACCGCCGCGCCGCGCTACTGACGTCACTTGAAATAGTAATCCATTGGTACATCACGGTTCTCCAAACTTTCTTTCTGCTGCTCGATTACTGTTTTCAGCTGCATATTTTACAACTTGAAGTTTGGAACCTGCAAAATATGAGTTTCTTTTTGGTGCCATTTTTCTTAAGCCCACCCAGTTGATGAGTCACGGCCAACGGTGAAATTTAGAGCGCCCTCATCCAGTTTCGTCTGAAAATATAATTTTTTTGGGTTGTTTTATCAAAGTCAAAGTCTGCTTTATCGTTGATTTTTTTTTTTTTATATACTAAGACACGCAAAGAGATTGAAATTACGTTTCCACTATCCCTTGGTGAGATAGTACACATGTGCATACAAGCAACACAAAAAAAAACAAGAAGGCACAAACAATGAATAAATAAGAGTGTTGAATAAATGATAAATAAACAAATAATAATAAATAATAATAATAAATATAATAGGAGCAAAAATGGAGCAAGTGTACATACAGCAGACGGTGGACTTGGATATGGTGCTTTAAAGTGTTAATTGCTTTATTTGATGTTTTCTCTATTTTTTATGTTTTGAATATTTTCAAGATAAAGATATAAAAGCATGTGAAGTGATGAACTATACTAAAAATAACATGGGAAGTGGTCAACTATACTTGTAAGTGATGTCTTAATGATCAAGTAAAAATTTGTGAAAAAAAAACATATATAAGTCGCTCCTGAGTATAAGTCGCCCCCCCACCCAAACTATGAAAAAAACCGCGACTTATAGTCCGGAAATTACGGTACACTATTTAGTTAAACATTGTCAAGCCGAACAATAAAAAAATAAAAATACAATTCAAACAGGCTTTTTTTTAAAAAAAAAAAAATAAGAGATCTTTTAGCAAAAGACCCCTGCACTAGTGTGTACAGCCCTGATGTTGTGGCCTGCAACACTAAGCTTATTGAACAAACTTGTAACACAATTGTAAAATATAACACCATTCAGGCTAATTGTTGTATGATGTGCTATTACACAGTAGCTCATGTTTATTAGTATGAACTGGTTAGTGTGTAAATACCCCAAGCATGCATGTGCCGCTGTCATTTTTGTATCGGCAGAACAATAATTGATCCCTTTAAGAGGGTCCAACGCCCTGCACCACCGTGTTGTTCAATAGGCGGTGAACGTGGTGTGAAGCTACGACACCAAATTCCACGAGCATCAACTTTGTATGCTGTTCATACTGTGCATTACCCGGCAATAAATGATATTTAAACATGTTCCCCCTTTCCAAAAGGCAAGGGGTTGCAGTTGGTATATCTGTAGTGAAACGGCATATGTTTGCAGCTAGCTTGCATCCTTGTACTAAATCCCTTTAGAAAATGTAGCAACTTCAGTTGACATTAACAAAGAGTAAATATACATAACGACATGCTTATTGTTGATTCGTTATAGAGTTTAGAGAACATGATCATATTTGCTACTCAATACAGCATCTTTAATCGCTATTACAGCATTTTATACCTGTCATACAGGACTCAAGGCGCCTATCAATAGGGTCCTTGGTTTCATAGAAAGCAGGGATACAATTCAAAAGTGTGGCCAAACGAGAGGCAGTAATACTTATTAGTGTATGCCGAATATTATGTTGATCCATCCTAATGTTGTAGCATATCCAATTATTTGTCTTGAATTGCATAATGATGCATGTACAGACTGGAGTTTAAATTCAGGTATTCTTAAACGAAGTCTGGGTGTGTCTCTGGGTGTTCGCGTTTACAATTTAAGACCCACTTTAACGTCGTTATTTTATTAATCGTAGGTGAATTAAATAAGAATAAATACAACTTACCGAAAACAGCATCGAATAGACATTCAGGGTAAATTTGATGAAGTAATAGAAGTGATTGCTTTTCCTCAATTCAGAATAGGGAGGCATGGCCGCTTGTGTTGTTGAAGCTAGCTAGGTAGCACGCTCACTACCTTTCGTTTAGTTCCCGAATTCCTTAACTACCGATTACAAAAATAAATGGACCAAATTACACCACTAACAACATGTTCAAGAAGTGAACGTTTCTTTTCTTCTTTTCAAAATCTATTAGATGTCATTTCACAGACGATTGAAACGAAACTACTTCCGTGCAACCGGCTCCTATACGCTTTGTTTTGACTTCATCCTTAAAGGGCCAGTGCACCAATGCTGTTCTACAATACAGGATATTTTCGTGATATAATGTTTGCCATTGTGTTTGCTAATTGTATTAGATGGCTAATCGATGTAGAAAATCCTTGTGCATGGAATACACTCAATTGTCTGGGTGACCCCAAACTTCTGAACGATAGTGTATATAGTCAAGCCTGAAATTATTCATACCCCTCGGGTGACTCTATCTTTGTGACAGGGATAGGCCAACAGTCGAGCCCGAAATTATTATTAATTATTAATTATTTTGCATTTGGCTGTACATTTGCACACACAAAGACATTCATACACAATATGTATATATATCACAGCACACTCTTTTTAAGTTTCATAAATAGGTAGACAACTGGGAAGAAAACAAAATCAAAATGTTAGTATGTATCCAATATCAAATATAGTATTTTGGTGCAAACAAAAACATCAGTCATATTACAGGAACTGGATTACTTTTCAGACACTGTGCAAAACTAATCCCGAGCGCTTTTGCTTCAAGTTACACCAGTTGTTGCCACCGCTTGTTGGATATATTTGGCATGCTCATGACTGACGTATTTACAAATGGGTTTATGCCGTCTCAAAGCTGGCCATGTGTCAGGTTCACCCCCAAGAGATTATCAGTGTGGAGTTGTTTTTCTTTTCAGATTTGTTTTATCATTAGGTCACTGCTTTTCCTATCTTATTATTCTGAATCTACAATCAATACTGGACTTGCATTGGTATATTTACATGCACAGTATTATTTCAGATTCAAAGTGCCATGAGTTAGACCTTCATAACATAATGTCAATAAAATTACAGTTGGCACACTCTCCCTTTAAATTCTAAGGTTTGGGCTTCCTGAATGGATTTTGAATGGCTTGGGTTTTCTGCCAATACATCAGCTTACCCCTACGTTCTTATTGCAATGTTTCATTCATAGTAAATTTGTTTCTATGTTTTGTATGCTGTTCACCGCCAAACCTAATGTAAATAAAAATATGTCCATCCGTCCATTTTCTGAACCACTTTTCCTGACAAAGGTCACTGGTTTACTGGAGCCTATCCCAGCTGACCAGTCATTCACTCAACCATTCACTCCCACTCATGAACACAGTTAATGCTGTCAACCACGAAGCTAAATCTGTCTGTTTTGCGCAATACAGTAAGTCATTTAAGTGTCAAGTAGCCTATTCACAGCAAGTTACTCCCTTTTGAAAATATTTGTGAGTTAAGCAGCTCGACAGTCACTTAATTCTTGTTTTTCCCCTCTGTCCACATTCTCAACAAAATGTATCATATTTTTTTATACATACTTGGCATGTTAAAGCTTGTTTGTTTACAAAGAAGCAATTACAGTAGAAACCCACGGTAAATGTGGCTACCTTTGACAGTATGTATGAAGTTCCTGATAATGATGTTTTTTGACAAACACCAATTTGCATTACCTAAAAATTTGATATTGCGGTTGTGGATTTAGTTTGCGTGAATTTGAAATACATTTTAGGAATTCCTTTTTAACTTAAATATGGCCCTGGACCTTCCTAAAAGTATCCTAATGTCCCTTTAAGTTTACATATGTAAATGTGTTATCATCATTTGTATCTTTTGGCCATTTTTCTATTTTTACCCATTTTTGTTTTTCCCCATCCCTCTCATCTGCTCGCAGCCCTTGCATGCACTTTCGTCCACACATCCATTAAGCTCCGCCGAGCCTTAATGGGCTTAGTGCATAGAGCAGATGCTGTTATCGCAATAATACCAGCAGAAACCTACCAACAGAAACCTATCAGACATAAAATAAAAAGTTCTGACCTTGACTTGCTCTAAGTTTAAGTTCTGTTCACTGACTTTGATTACCTTTGCATAATTCTGCATGCCAAACGCCATCATAGTGCTTTTCTACACATTCTTGTTGTCCATGCCCAAGGACATATTTACTCATCTGTGGGCCCAAGTCAAACACAGTCACAGACTCTAGACATCTAACATTTTGAATATTAATGTTTATAATCCATTAAAAAGTGTAAATTTGTTATGCTAAATAAAATCCTTAAATATTTTCTAAGGATTATTGCCTAACAACTGTATCATCTCACCTGTATCAAAGTAATAACTGTACTGAATAAGAACAATAGTTCATATTTGAAGGGGAAATCAGGTCAAATATTTCTTTACAACAATGTTTTATGTGGCCCCACTAGTCTAAACATGGTATTTGTATTAATTTTACATTTGTATAATTTGAGTTGGGCAACAAAATTAAATTTTTATCAGTCTCAAGGGGCAGCCTTTTTTTCACTTGCTGTTGACATCCCAGTGCCTAAGGGCTCATCTTGCGAATGTCAAATGATCAAACCTAGGTAATAAATGAGCGGTTATTGGTCGTTACCTGAGCCCTCATAATAAAGTTACTTGCATGGTAGCATGTGTTGCGACCTCCATATTTTTTACAGATGTTACCTTTTCATTCTTTTGTCCCAGAGGAGACAACATCCATGATTTCCAAAAGCAATTTGAAAGGTGGGCTTGCCAAACCACAGCACACTTTTCCAAATTGCCTCAGTCCATCTCAGATGAACCCAGAGACAACAGCGTTCCTGGGTGATGTTGATATATGCATTTGCAGATGTAGCGGCAAAGTCGTAGTGTTCCTGATCCCACGTGGCAATACATTTGACACAATGATGCCTGCTTTTAATTAATTATTATAGTCCGTACATAATTAAATCCCTTAATTCCTGAAATTGTACATTAAGAAACTGCTGAAGTATTTCCTCTAGCATTTTTTCACAAAGTGATGAACTACTAGGCTACTGTGCTGCTTCAAGCCACACACGTTTAAGTGATGACTTCATTAAAGTGTCACAATATTTTCTCCTTTGCTTTTCGGGGAAAGCGACATCTTGCACATGCACTGGGACACATTATCAATGATAGAACACGAGGTCGAACGAGGTTTGGGTTTAAATGAAATATTGTGTTACCATCAACCATAGAGCCTGGAACATGAGCAGAAAACCATCCATCCATCCATCCATCCATCTTCTTCCGCTTATCCGGGGTCGGGTCGCGGGGGCAGCAGCTTTAGGAGGGACTCCCAGACTTCCCTCTCCCCAGCCACTTCATCCAGCTCATCCCGGGGGATCCCAAGGCGTTCCCAGGCCAGCTGAGAGACTTAGTCTCTCCAGCGCGTCCTGGGTCGTCCCCGGGGTCTCCTACCGGTGGGACATGCCCGGAACACCTCCCCAGGGAGGCGTCCAGGAGGCATCCTGATAAGATGCCCGAGCCGCCTCATCTGTGGCTCGGGCATTTTCACAAAAGACAAGCCCGATCCACCTCATCTGGCTCCTCTCAACGTGGAGGAGTAGCGACTCTACTCCGAGTCTCTCCCGGATGACCGAGCTTCTCACCCTATCTCTAAGGGAGAGCCCGGACATCCTGCGGAGAAAACTCATTTCGGCCGCTTGTATCCAAGATCTCGTTCTTTCGGTCACGACCCATAGCTCGTGACCATAGGTGAGGGTAGGAGCGTATATCGACCGGTAAATTGAGAGCTTTGCCTTTTGGCTCAGCTCTCTCTTCACCACAACGGACCGGTACAGGGTCCGCATTACTGCCGACGCTGCACCGATCCGCCTGTCGATCTCACGCTCCATCCTCCCCTCGCTCGTGAACAAGACTCCAAGATACTTGAACTCCTCCACTTGGGGCAGGATCTCATCCCCGATCCGGAGAGGGCATTCCACCCTTTTCCGCTCAAGGACCATGGACTCGGATTTGGAGGTGCTGACCCTCATCCCGACCGCTTCACACTCGGCTGCGAACCGCTCCAGCGAGAGCTGGAGATCACGGCCTGAAGAAGCTAACAGCACCACGTCATCTGCAAAAAGCGGAGACGCGATGCTGAGGTCCCCAAACCTGACCCCCTCAACGCCTCGGCTGCGCCTAGAAATTCTGTCCATAAAAATTATGAACAGAATCGGTGACAAAGGGCAGCCTTGGCTGAGTCCAACCCTCACTGGGAACGAATCCGACTTACTGCCGGAAATGCGGACCAGACTCTGGCATCGGTGATACAGGGACCGAACCGCCCTTATCAGTTGGCTCGGCACCCCGTACTCCCGAAGCACCCTCCACAGAACCCCCCGAGGGACACGGTCGAACGCCTTCTCCAAGTACACAAAACACATGTGGACTGGTTGGGCGAACTCCCATGCACCCTCGAGGATCCTGCCGAGGGTGTAGAGCTGGTCCACTGTTCCACGGCCAGGACGAAAGCCACACTGCTCCTCCTGAATCCGAGGTTCGACCTCCCGACGGACCCTCCTCTCCAGCACCCCTGAATAGACCTTACCAGGGAGGCTGAGGAGTGTGATTCCCCTGTAATTGGAACACACCCTCCGGTCCCCCTTCTTAAAGAGGGGAACCACCACCCCAGTCTGCCAATCTAGAGGCACTGTCCCCGATGTCCACGCAACGTTGTAGAGGCGTGTCAGCCATGACAGCCCCACAACATCCAGAGCCTTTAAGAACTCCGGGCGGATCTCATCCACCCCCGGGGCCTTGCCACTGAGGAGTTTTTTAACTACCTCAGTGACTTCGACCCCAGAGATTGGAGAATCCGCCTCAGAGTCTCCAGGCCCTGCTTCCTCAATGGAAGGCGTGTAGGTGGAATTGAGGAGGTCTTCAAAGTATTCTCCCCACCGACTCACGACGTCCCGAGTCGAGGTCAGCAGCACGCCATCCCCACTGTAAACAGTGTTGACGTTGCACTGCTTCCCCCTCCTGAGACGCCGTATGGTGGACCAGAATTTCCTCGAAGCCGTCCGAAAGTCATTCTCCATGGCCTCACCGAACTCCTCCCACGCCCGGGTTTTTGCCTCAGCAACCGCCGAAGCCGCGTTCCGCTTGGCCATCCGGTACCTGTCAGCTGCCTCCGAAGTCCCGCAGGCCAAAACGGCCCGATAGGACTCCTTCTTTAGCTTGACGGCATCCCTTACCGCCGGTGTCCACCAGCGGGTTCGGGGATTCCCGCCACGACAGGCACCAACGACCTTACGGCCACAGCTCCGGTCGGCCGCCTCAACAATGGAGGCGCGGAACATGGTCCACTCAGACTCAATGTCCCCCGCCTCCCCCGGGACGTGGGAAAAGCTCTGCCGGAGGTGGGAGTTGAAGCTCTTCCTGACAGAAAGCCAGCTCTGATATTCGATCACTGGAAGTGCAAAGCTAGCGGCCCAAAGAAATTAGTTACCAGACAAATTGTCTGCAAGTGTTCCTGTATTTTTTGAAAAGTCCGACACTCTCTGGTTCAAGTGTTTCCATACATTTTTAAAGTTCTGTTTCAATCCATTTAATTTTCCTCTGAATGACATTTTATGACATTATCAGGGGACATTGAGGCTGCATCCTCAGTGTGACTGAAACATAAAAGTGCATGACACTGCAGTTGCTTGATGTGAGTATGAATCTGTCTGTGCCACACATTGATTTTAATCAGACACAACATTCCAATTGTCGTCCATTCCTTGCCCAGGTTTTAATAGCATTGGCAAAGTGTCCCACAGTTAGGAGATATTGATGTGAAATGACGCTATTTCATCAAAATTCAGCTATTTCATCTAAATAGCTGTACTCTAACTGTGGAATCTATATTAACTCTTTAAACCCCTTAAGGTTGCTGGCAATTGCACTTTTGTTTTCCTCATAGACAATTGGCCATCAATATTTGCACTTCCTACCAATCATCAATGTACTGAGAGGCACATATGTAACAAATTTAAAGGATTTCCCAGGATTCAAAATAATGGAACTAAAGTGGACAAGTTGTTGATTCACAACTTGAACTGTGCTCAGCAATAACCTTTGAAAGGTCAAGTGAAACACGTTTTCCTTTGAAGCTTCTCCTGTATTATAGTTTGTTCTGGTAGAACAATTCCTGATGACAGATGGAGGCAAATGTCTAAAATTTACAAGAAACTAGAAGCATGCTGATTGAGCTGGTTGATATCATCAGCAGAAGTAAACAACTTCATTATAATAAGACACTTCAACACCACCTGAGACTAAACTGTATTTTTTCATTATTATTTGTGATTGGATCCATCCATGCTCTTAAATTACATACTATAGAATCACACAAGAGTTTTTGATGACGTCATACTTTTTTGCAAACATTTTCTTTCCTTGCGTTAATTGATGTATTTATAGCATTTTTATTCAATATTCATTAGGCCATTTAGGTTTTAAAACAGGGGTGTCCGAACCGAGAGCCGCTGTCCTGCATGTTTAGATGTTGCGATGATCAGGATCGTTTTCAGTCTTCTTCGAAGCTTGCTAACGAACATTTGAATCGGGTGTGTCAGAGGGGGGAAGTTCTAAAACAAACATGAGATTATTTGCAGACTTTTTTGATGCTTATAATAACGCATTACAACTATTGTTTATCATTAAGAATATTAATATACTATATAGTATATATAGTATCACAAGATTATGTATAAATAAATAAAGATATAAATTTAAATATAAATATAAATAGTATAGTATAGTATAGTATAGTATAGTATAGTATAGTATAGTATAGTATAGTATAGTATAGTATAGTATAGTATAGTATAGTATAGTACAGTGGTTCTTAACCTTGTTGGAGGTACCGAACCCCACCAGTTTCATATGCGCATTCACCAAACCCCTCGTCAGTGAATTATTTTTTTTTTGTTAAATTCTAGACATATATTTTTTTTACTGGTGCACAAAATGAGCCATGCATGAACATCACCTTGTTCAAAGAACAAAACCAACACAATGCATGAACTCACAACAAATTACATACTGGTAAATCAGAATTTACACGATAAATCAGGTTTTTTCGGACCTCCTCAGTGGAGGCTCTGTCGAACCCCTGAGACCGACTCACCGAACCCATAGGGTTCGATCGAACCCAGGTTACGAACCACTGGTATAGTATAATAGTATACTGCTGTTACAACATCCAAGTACACCATACTCAAATATATTTCTGAAAGGATAAAGTGTAAAGTGAGTGGGGGGAAAACATAAGCAGAGTAAACAAAGAAATCATAAAGTAGCGCCAATAAACCAGTTTGAATTAAAACAAAAGCTCAACTCTAAACGTTTTAAGACAGTGTAATGGCTCACAGAAGATGTAATGGACATCATCTGTGTCTTCATGAAAAATGACACTAATTGAAAATGCAAATTTATCGTGATAATTACCTATATTTATATAGCACCATTCATACAAGTTCACATTTGTTATTTTTCAACATATACAGTTCAAAATATAAGAAAAACTTTTTTTTTTACCTTTAAGTGTTCTATTTTTGTTCTCGCTGTGCATACATGCATGAAAGTAGCATGCTTCGCTTTCATTGACACAAACCATGCTTGCCTGGCTGTCTGAAGACAACAATGTCTATCTTCTAGCATGTCTCATAATCATTCATCAACAATGTTTTAGCATGTTTGTCTCATTTGAACGAAGACAGTGGCATCGGTCACAAACGTATATGAAGATAGATGATGACAGAAAATTGCCTCGAGTGTTTAATTGCGTTTGAGAAAATATAAATACATTTATACCCCTGCAATTTTGCAAATGGAATGCAAACTAAAGAGCCTGTTTTCAGCATCTCCCCACCATCTCTCATAAATTAATTCGTCACAAATGTTTTCAGCTTCTCCCCACCATCTCTCATAAATTAATTCCCAAGAAGTTCTCTCTCACTGATGAACATGTTATTGTGTCCCTTTGTGGTCAGATGAAAATTAATCATATTTGACTGTCTCTCCTTTTACCTGTCATCAAGACTTTGCTCAATTAATTTGGTGGTGAAATAGCTTGTTTTATCTTGTAGTGAGAGCAAGAATCATGTATAGGCAAAAAAAACCAAAAAAACATTTACTTCATACACGCACACACTCACTCACAAACACACTCATACACTAAATCTCTCACTCACCCAAAAACATTCTCACACTCACAAGAAAAGTTTTCATCACTGTTCTCATCTTAGTAACACCAATCTAATAAAAAATTAAGAAATGCCCCAAAATCACAAAATGGCCCAAAGAAGTTCCCCAACCACACACTTACACACACTTACACACTTACACACATACACACAAACACACACACACACACACACACACACACACACTAGTTTGATACGCATTTCTGAAATAAAAAACATGTTCAAAAATGGGCTTCACTGATGGTATTGTTAGGGTCTGATCTATTTAATTATTATTTATCGTGCTTTAAAAATTATTAGCGGGCTGTTACGGAATGATTATATGTTTCTAAATAATTGCCAGTGTACATTTCACATTTATAATCACTACTACAACATTGCGCATCATACAAACTGTTGTCCTATCACTGGCAAGTTTACTTTTTAAAAGACTCCCAAGCTATTTTGTGCTTAACTTGGTGTCCACGAGCACCATGTTAGTGACCCCTGGTTTAGATAGTTATTGAAAATATAACTACTTGAAGAATGAAACAAAAGAACTGTAACTACTGTTATTTTCAACACACATTATATAGGTCCTGGCCAGAGAACCATGGTGAACTCCAGAGATATTAAATATTATATATTAGATATATTAGATTAATTTCAACATTTGAGGCAACAGACATGATCAGGACACTGAAATGGAAATTCACAATTTATACATAATCTTGTGATTCAGTGAAATAAGGCTTTGTGTTCCTGCTACTCCAAGACAAAATCTGTGAGTCAACATTCAACCTTCACCATCTAAATCCATGCAACGGTAATTAAAGACTCTTTACTTCCCACAGTCCTCATGCAGATTTAACATGCTGAACAGGATGTTCCAGCCACCTGTACCAATTTTAAATTTCTGTCCACAATGAGTCGTGCCATTCCTTATTATGTGGACTGGTATCATATTACAGAGCTACACTCCGACACACAGCAATTGGGCATGGCATGTTATTAATCAGTTTATATTTTGTAGACTCGGGACGAGATAGTGTGGTGTAACCGCAACTGCTGTTTTGTTGTTCGTTGTTTGACAGTTACATACCAGCTTGTGGGGGGAGTTGATCCCCGCTTGATACTAATGTAGAGAGCAGGTGTTTGACATAAAGGTGGCCAATGACAATGTACAATTTCATGTTTACATTCTTTCCAAACTCTGTCAACGAAGCCCAGCTGGACAATATCAATATCAATGCCATTTTTTCTTTAGTTACTTCACTGCTAGCCTGTCACACAGCTACGATGGCCATCAAAGGGGATTTGTTCACTTGTTGGATAAGGGAGCAAGCATGGATACGAATGCTCAGATTAGCCTCACTCTAACTAGCAAATAGGACAACACATGCATATGGATTTAAAACTGGACCAAAACAATAACTACCATATTTTCCGGACTATAAGGCGTACCGGACTATAAAGCGCACCTTCAATGAATGGCCCATTTTAAAACTGTGTCCTTATATAATGCACACCGGACTATAAGGCGCACCATTAATGCATCATGTCAGATTTTTAATCCAAATCAAATCATTCTGTTTCATCTTTTTTATTTCAACTTCAGATGCAACAAATTACTTTATAATCACAAAATAATGATCCATAGTCTTTGTGATTCATGATTCATAGTCTTTAGCAAGCCACTTATGATTGATTTCATGACACAATGTGTTGGGCCAGTTTAAATGTAGGAATTTGGTCCATATATAAGGCGCACTAGACTATAAGGCGCACTGTCGTATTTTTAGAAAATTTTAGGTTTTTAGGTGTGCCTTATAGTCCAGAAAATACGGTAGTTCCGAAAATTGGTTGATGGGTGGAAGGGGATCTGCTGACCAATGTATGGCAAGGGATCATCAAGATTCAAATAAGTTATTTTAACCTAAAACTAACACATACGATTCAGGCAGGCGGCCGCCGGCATAGACATCAATACGAAGGCAGGTATTGATGTCTATGCTGTGTTGCGGTGTTAAAGAGGCAGTTCTGCGATGGTCTTTTTGCTAAAGGCCTGATTATAAAATGACGCACGTGCCTTGTATCATAGCTCTGTGTCTGATGTTTGTAACAATACATTACGCGTGAAAATCGCTGTAGAATTCAATGAGTTATAATGAACACGAACACTAGCTGTTGTATATCTATGGCCTCAAAAACTACATCCCAAGAAGAAGCATGCTAGCTAACCCATCGTTTGATGCAAGAACTATTTATCATGAAGATGCTCATTTGTGTGTAACAAATACGATTGTGTTTCAGAAAAAAATAAACATGAGCACTAATGATGTCTATTATGAATGTGATTTGTATCTTGCCATATGTAATGACAGATGAGCTGGCACTAAGCAATCGTTTTGTACAGGATTGTTAATCAACACACATCAATTTCAAAGCCGAATGATTAATAATAATAATTAATAAAAAAAAATAATATGACAGTTAACAAACTTGACTAATCATACTGTGCATATTCATTGGGTCAAAACTTGTGTTACACTCGCTGCATTTTGAAGACATACAGTGTCATCAGGAATCCATTTGATAAACTCTGGTGAGCTTGTTCACCACCTCTCAATTTGCCACTGCATTGACCCCTGAGAAAATAGAATCAGCTCAGAAGCAAAGTGCTAATAAAATGGATAGGGGAGCATCAACTATGAAACCAGTTTTACTCCCTGTGGACACATATGGACACCATTATTAAATGGCGCATATACATCCACAAATTTCTTTCCCTCAGGGAAATAATCCAGACACATATCAATTTTGCCAGCGACGCACTGCACGGACCAATCTCCTCACTCTTTTAAATTTAAGTGTAAAAAAATCTCAAGTTACTATATGTCCAATTCATTTTTACTGTTATCTTCTTGTTTTGTCACATTGTTTACTTCTGTCAAAACTACGGTGCATATCATTGTGTCTCACAATCTCATCTTCCTGTTTATCTCATTACTGATTTTGTCTTGTTTTCGAAATGTTTGTTCAAAATAATTTTTAAAATATCAGCCCACTTCAATTTTTCATACTTTTCTCTGGCTTGTTCAGAAAAGTACACTGCTTCACCTAAAGGATACAGTCAGACAGTTTTTATTGTATGTACTTGGGGTCATTATGGACAAGTGAGCTGGAGCTTATCCCAATGGACTTTGGGCGAGGGGCTGGGTAAAAACCTTGACTAGTCGTCAGTTCATCCCTGGGCAGTGGGTACATAATCATTAATCATTCACAACAGGGATGCACTGAGCCCAGAATTCAGGCCAGGAATTTGAGATGGAGATCTGGTCATAGGGTTTTTTTGTTCCATTGCCTTCCTTTTCCATCCTCTACCCCACTAAATTCACTTCTTTCTCTTCATCTCCATTCTTTAAAACCAGCACCACATCCTCATGTCACGATTGGGGTCACTCAGCCTCTCAATCACGTCTCCGCTAGTGACCTTCATAGCTGATGCTGTTGTTGATGATGATAATAATAATTACAATCATAATTATTAAGTTCTTATTAAGCAATCCATGTATGAAAAGGCCAGATATAAATCATGCGCGCACGCACACACAGACACACGCGCACACACACACTTTTTCTTATGTCAATGTAATCCATTGTTCACATAACTAATAATATGTAAATATTGCTTAACTGATTAAAATACAATGTTAGGTCATGGAGAATTTTCTGATGCTGGGCAATAACAAGAATCAATCATGCAATACATAAGAACTGAAATATTTAACGATATTATCATTAATTCAATAGTGTAATTTTCCAGCACTTTCCCACCGTCGTCATGCAGGTGGAACCCACCTCAGCAGCATCTTTGTTCCCCCCCCCCCCTTTCTCCGCTGAAAAGGTTTGCTCCAAGTTTTCTTAAACTTCAGTGTGTCAGCCATTTTCAATTTAAAAAGTTCCTTTATCTGTCATAAATTTTTTTAATTTTTTTTTTTTGCCCATCTTATTTTTTCCAGCACCAACCAGTTCCTTCTCACCCTCCTTCTTCTTTTTAGAATATTCTCACCTTATTATCTGTCTATATGAGGAAGTTGTTGAAAGGTGAAATTGAGACTCCCTCGAGCTGATCAGAGCTCAAAGTTGTGTGTATGTGTGTGTGTGTGTGTGTGTGTGTGTGTGTGTGTGTGTGTGTGTATGCGTGTGTGTGTGTGTGTGTGTGTGTGTGTGTGTGTGTGTGTGTGTGTGTGTGTGTGTGTGTGTGTGTGTGTGTGTGTGTGTGTGTGTGTGTGTGTGTGTGTGCGTGTGTGTTTCTAGCTCAGGAAAAAGTATCCATAGTGGAATTCCTACAACCTAGTTCTTGTAATATTTTTAGGTAATATTGTGTCCAAATGAAATTATGATACATTAAATTTGCCTTTGAATATGTAATACAACAAATAGAAAATACAAAAATCTATAGTCTAATGAAAACATCAGCGCTGGGTCGTGCCTCCGTCTGCCGTGGGATCAGGGAGTCAGACGACACCCCCTTATAAGATCATGGTTATAAATCAGTTCCAGCCACTCCTTTCAATGAAAAAGCTTCCTATTCTATGTGTTGTTTAGTGATTGCATTATTATTCAATGTCATCAGTTTTATCAGAAGAACTAATATAAGTGTGTTACCTAGTGTACAGTGAAAGCTTCGGCATGGGAATATATCTATTGGGCTTTAAGTCTGCCGCTTAAGATGTTGGTCATGCCACAGAAACAATCCGACAAAGCATGAACATGCTGCACCCTGCGGGCCTTAATTCAGTGTCTGACACTGAATCTGGCCGAGTCACTCGGTCAGCCAAGTGTACGCATTTTTGGCTTTTGCCAGTGCACCTGTTGTGAATGTCTTTGTTGATATTGTACTGGCTACCCTGTAGTATAAGTTGTGCAGTATTTGTTGAACAGAAGTCTGTAATGATATGTTTTGTTCAAAGAAGGTTGTGTGTCTTGGAAAATCTTGGGTCTATTGAAAAATGGGGCCAACACTGATTCACACACATGATAAGCTTCTCTTCAAACGTCTTCAAATGACCAAACATCATGCATGTTTTTGGTAAGCATGACAAAGATTGGAGAAAATCAACTTAAGCATGGGGAGTTTTACAAACCCTACACTTCAATGTGAGGATGATATGCGAAACACTAGCTCACCGTACTGCACTAGGGTAGGTAATATACTATGTATGCTGAATCTCTATGCATGCAAGATCTTTCATAACATTTCTGTGACATGCTTGTCCATGACAAAGATCAATAATTACGTGACTCTGACTTTTTGTTGTGGAGGAATTAACTAGTTTTGGTCTTGTCTCATGTAATTGAGCCACGGCTTACCCTGCCTCTAAAGCACTCCAGCATTTAAGAGGCCACATGACAAGCTGGCGCGTCTGTCGAGGGCCAAGCCAATATGCTAACTTCAACTTTGGGTTTGTATTTACAAAGAAAATGTGCTGCATGTGTAGATCTTTAAGAATTAATGTGGGTGTGATTGGTTGATCGTCTCGCTATGCGCCCTGCGACTGGCTGGTGACTAGTTCAGGGTTCAGGTTCCAGCACCCTCTGCGACCCTGAACAGGATAAGCGGTGTTGAAAATGGATGGATGGATTGATGGATAGAATATCAGTCGAAATCTCCTTGGCCCTCTTTACCTCCACTGTGCAGGAAATAAGAATGTTGCTATCGTTTTTTCCTCATTTCTTTTATTGCGTGATGTTATGGACAATTTATTGTCTTCAATCAACCTCCCACCGATGAAAACCGATGCAAGCACAGGGAGAACATGTACTTTCCAAATAGGAAGGTCAGAGTCAAGATCTGAAGCATAAACTTCCAAGCTGGAAAGTGGCCACCATAACACTACCAACCTTCTGATTCGATTAGTTTTGTAACATTGCGTTCATTTAACTTGTTAGGACACCACGGTGAAACACAGGTTAGCACATCGCCTCACAGTTCAGTGGTACAACACTCGATTCTGGCTCCCGCCTTCCTGTGTGGACTTTGCATGTTCTGCCCATGCTAGTGTGGGTTTCCTCCGGGTACTCCGGTTTCCCCCCACATTCCAAAGATATGCAAAGTAGGCTGATTGAGCATTCCAAATTGTCCGTAGGGGTGAGTGTGAATAGTTTGTTCGTCTGTACGTGCCCTGCAATTGGCTGGCGACCAGTTCTGGGTGCAGTCCACCTACTACGCAAAGACTGCTGGGATAGGCTCTAGCGCGCCCGCGACCCTCGTGAGGATCAGCAGTTCAGATAATGGATGGATGGATGGCTCCTGCTTCGAGTTTTTCAAGTGTAATTACACCAAATGTCAGAGTGAATAATTGTTTGTCTATACGTATGTGCTCTGTGATTTACTGGTCTGGACCAGTCCTGAGTGTAATCTGCCTCTACCCAAATTCACCTGGGATTTGGCTCCTGTTCACTTATAACCCTGAAGAAGAGGATAAAAGGTAGAAGTGAATGAAATGAAGATTTTTTTCCCATTTATTTCTTTTAATTTTTGACACAGTGTAGATGTGTGAACTATATGTGGACTACAAATAAATAAATAAATAAGTAAATAAATAAATAGATAAATAAATAAATAAATAAATAAATAAATAAATACTATCTATCTATATATCTATACCTATCTATCTATCTATCTATCTATCTATCTATCTATCTATCTATCTATCTATCTATCTATCTATCTATCTATCTCTCTCTCTCTCTCTCTCTCTCTCTCTCTCTCTCTCTCTCTCTCTCTCTCTCTCTCTCTCTCTCTCTCTCTCTATCTATCTATCTATCTATCTATCTATCTATCTATCTATCTATCTATCTATCTATCTATCCATCTAAATGACACATTTCCTTTTTTGGGGGGGTTATAATTATTTTTAAAAAGGTCTATCGGTGGTACCACAGGGGGCAGCAGGAGACAGGTTATAAATGTCCGTGGGATTATTTTCTCCAGCGTGTGTGCAGTGTGTGTTTGCAGCGTGTTGGAGCAGTCAGTAGAAGAAGCACCATGAGTCATATGACAGCATGAGCAGAACTGAGCAGAACTGAGCAGTGAGCAGAACTCCTCACATCATGGAAAGTCCGCATTCCTTTTGGTTGTATGGAGACATGCGTAAAATACGCGCAGCTCTTTACCCATCTTGCAAATTAAGATCTCGCACAGATTAGATTCCAATTTAATCCAGTATAGTAGAATATACCTATACGTATGAGTGTGAAACTTTTCATCGATCAGACCGAATTTCACAAGACCTCTATCTGGTGAGCGAGACTTTTACTCCGAAGTGGTAAGATGGACCCAATTTTTGATGGCGCGGACGAAGTCAACTGTACCACAAGTAACAACGGCACCAACAACGGGACCGTGTACTGGAACCAATTTGTGCAGCCAGCCTGGAGAATATTCCTGTGGGCCATTGCCTACTGCAGTATAGTCATCGTGTCGGTTCTTGGGAATGTGACGGTGATTTGGATCATCATGGCGCACAAACGCATGAGAACGGTCACCAACTATTTCCTGCTCAATTTGGCGTTTGCCGAAGCTTCCATGTCCGCCTTCAACACGGTCATCAACTTCATCTACGCCGTGCACAACGAGTGGTACTTTGGACTGATCTACTGCCGCTTTCACAACTTCTTTCCTATCGCGGCTGTGTTTGCCAGCATCTGTTCCATGACCGCCATCGCCCTGGACAGGTAACATGGACCTCGCAGTACTGTTGCATTCCTCCAGTGGAATTTGTGCTTTCGTGATGAGAATGAAGAAAACAGTCGTTTAAAAATAACTGCATATTCTATTAATTTTGTTTGCAAACATTTACAGGAAAACTTGACAAAATGCATTCACATTCTGATTTCACATTTCCCTTTTGTGCGACTGCTCAAAGAAATGCCATCTTGTCTTATCTTATTTAATTTTAATAACGCTCCCCCCGATTCCAATTAGTCTAAAACAGAGTGAAACGTCTTGTGGGTGTTCATTTGTTCCTGCCTTATGTTTTTTATATTTTGTGTGATGCCGATTCATCAATGGGGATGTTCTTTCTGTCAGTGAATGAATATGAATGGATGTAAATGTGATGCGCAAAAGCTACAGGAAGCTTTTCTCTATTTGCACAAATTGTAAACCATTATTATTTTAAATAATAAATAAAATCATAAGCCCTCACTCCTTTTCTTAGCAATATAAGTGCAGGGCACAAACATGCGCTCTCAGCAGTGTCATCTGCTTTCCAGTTGGATAGAGAAATATTACTCAGTAGTGTGTGTCGTTCTTTTGGCCCCCTATGAAAAAACATGAACCATGCTGCTGAGGTTATGGATTTCAGGGCAGGAATAAAAGATATATTTTGTATTTTGAATATGATGGTGTGATTGACATTTTTACAATTGATGTCTTAAGAAATAACGTAATGCTGGCAGAATTTTCAAAATGGAACTCGGAAGAGTCGATTGCCTAACCGTATCTGGCGTACATGACACAACGCTCGTAGTCCATTGAATGTGTGTCAAACCCAAGGCCTGGGGGCCAGATAAGATCACCACAATATTTTGTTATGATCTTAAACTTCAAGTAACCACTTGAATTGAATTGACCAAAGCCTTTAATTTATTATTATTTGTAAAATTATTTTATATTCATTTTAGTTCATTAAATTATTCTGCTGTTGCTGAATAACACTCAGATTATGTAACTACTTTTCTGCAGAGGATTATACTGTTTCTTAAATCCACATAACTGCCGGATATTTGTCGTTTTTCTAATATTTTGCTTAATAGTCTTACAGCTCATTGCACGCTACATGCTTGTTGATTGCCAGTAGTTCTTGGAGAAATACAGAGGTTTTGCAATATGTGACCATTACAAGAAATAAGGCACTTTTAATTTTAATTAGGTATGAATATTATTGTGCAGCTGCTGAGAATCATCACACTTTGTCTGTAAACGTTTTTTTTCTTAAGAATTATTTATACATAGTGTGCAATATGTCTCATCCAAGTTTAAAATCATTATAGAACAGTACTCAAATCAGAGTGACGTCATCCTTTAAGAGTTCACTTAGATTGGTCTACTGCAGTGTTTTAGAATGGGGACCAAAGGGGCGGTCGTGTTGGGTGGTATTTTATTGTTTTGTCCTCTCCTGACCTTGTCATGATATGTGTGTGCAAGAATAGAATAGAATAGAATAGAATAGAATAGAATAGAATAGAATAGAATAGAATAGAATAGAATACAATACAATAGAATAGAATAGAATAGAATAGAATAGACATTTACAGAATGTAGTTTGTTTGACCTAATTTCTCCATTACAAATTACAGGGCAGCTATAAAATATTTTGCAAAAGCTACAGTACATTCTAGAAGCTGTGATGACTGTGAGCAAAATTTTGCATAACTTTGCAAAAGTGAATTTATTGTTAGCGAAGATGCTAACACCTTTGTGAAATCAAGCCACAGTCATCAAGTTACACTATGTGCACACTTAGATTTGTGTACGCAAGGAGGTAAAATGTTGCATAATCGCGGGTTGCCTGAGACTAGACCCATCAAGGCCTAGATGAGGGGTTTCAAAATTCTTACCACAGATGACCCATTACATAAAAAACCTTCAATCGGTGGGAAGGTGGCCAAAGCTACATTTATTGCATTGACAGGAGACCACCGGACAGCAGTAAACCACTATAACTATCTCGGGGTAACAGCACCCCTGATGGATGATAGTTGATGTCAGCACTCATTTGTGCTAGGTGTTGTAAAGAAGCATGTGCTTGTCACGTTCTTGTTGCTAAGAAGTGGCAGATAACAGAACAAGGTACCACAAAAGGAACAGGCAGCAGCATGAACTTTACCATTTGATCATTTGCCATGTGTCATTGTTGTTACTGTTATTTAAGGTTGCAATTCATTGTGAGTAATGTAAAACTAGGCATTTTAATTAGTTCAAGCTTTGTACTGTTACACATCTTATTTTACAAACCAATATGTGCATAAATAGAGAAACATTTTTGTTCCGGATTTTCTATTTCAAACTCCATACCTTAAATCTTGAAAAATTCAAGTAAATTGTAACATTTTGACTAATAGAAGATCACATTTTTATTGGTCCTAAGGGAAATGTGTGATTATTCTAGATTAATCACCCAATAAACAAATGATTGAAACAATTTTCTTAACCACCTGAAAGGATAGCTGTGTACCATTTAAATAAAAAGCTACTCACGCCACGCACTGTTAACCGCCAATAAAGTTGCCAAAAAAACCGGAAGACTGATAGTCAATCAAAGGCAATAACGAAGAGCAACAATGTCAGCCCTCGGCATGAGGATGCCAACAATTTAAATAATCTGTTCCAAAATAGAGATTCTGAGATTTAGTAACTTTCTCCACCTGATTTATTTCCTAAATAACAATTTTATTATCACATTTATGATCTCACCAAGTGTTATAGCTTCAAAACATTTGCGGCACATGTTTCTCCACTCTTTGTTCCTCTCCAGCTGCACCACCTTAAAATGTACAGTAAAATCATCACCCAATTGTCTCTTTCAGACAAACGATTAATTCATGCTTCTTTTGTCCATATGCGTGATGTACAGCATTTCAATAACCAGAAATGAAGGTTGCTGTGTTATTCTTTATAGTCATTGTAAAGAATTCGTCATTACTCCCAGCAGTTGGCCCAGTCTCTGCGGTGTTCCATTAAACTGTTATCTTTGTCAGAAGCACTCACCGTGTATTCGATATAAGTACAATAACTCAAGGTTAAATTGTACTACTGAGAGTGCGACATCGGTGGTTGGGGAAAAACAACATCGCTTAGATGCCAAGAGAAATACAATCGTTCAATAGTGAAACCATTTAGTCATTTCTATGGTGACTATGAAACTGTATTAATATTATCGAGAGAAAATTAAAACTACTTAAATCATTTATTCATCTGTTGCAACTAAATGGGAAGGCTATGTGTTTATTTTTTAGATCACATCATCATAACAGATGATGACCTTTGTAATATATCAATGAAAATCTCATCATTGTCTCTCTTCTGATTTTCATTCCTGAATTTCCATGCACTTCTCCCTCTTCATCCTTTGTGCTTTTCCCAGAGGGATCATGATGCATTATCATTAAATGATAGGTTGGGGCCTGACATGCACATCACATCCCCTGGATTTGTAGGCTTGTACATCACTAGGGAAAATGATTCCACATTAATCACTCAAAGGGCATAAATACAGAATTAATAGCAACGCTGCTTAGATACCTTACAGGAGCGAACGATACTCACGGGTTAATGAAATGAGGGATCTCTTGTATCACTTTGATCAATCTATTCCCCAAATGTACTATATAATGCAGTTTCACAGAGCTCAAAATGTATGCGTAACACCTTTAGTTTGATTCCAGTTTCTTCCATTTGTATGAAAATCTAGTCATAAAAGGAACAACGCATTGATACCGTACAGCACTGGTGTCAAACTCAAGGCCCAGGGGCCAGATACGGAGCGCCACATCATTTTATGTGGCTCGCGAAGACAAATTGTGCATCAAATTCATGTCATTTCTAGTATTGCAAATTGACTTCACATTTAATAATATCTTTTTTTTTTAAATATTTGACCAGTTTTTACTCGTCTGATCTGAAAACAAGTTATTTGTCAGTTTGTTTTGTAGCTCTTACTGTATATAATATGAGGTGCTCATACATTTATTTGGGTTGACACCCCTGCCTTACAGGGTCTAATAATATAAAAGGCTGAATGAAACGGGCAATGGTAACACGTTAGAAATTGGTGTGTTATGCTAATATATCAATTGTTTGCAGTAATGACAGTAATTGAACACCATGATACTTTTCTGTTAATTAATCTGACTACAGTTACTTTACAGGGTCTCTATTTGTTACTGCATGGCAATTAACAAATAAAAAAAGCACACAGAATCCTATTACTTGCCATTCTCTATCAAGCGGTAGAGCCGCTGACTGCCTCTTATATTCTGGTCTCTTCCAATCTGTCCCTTGTTGATAAAAAAAGAGCCTTGGTGCATCAGTCCAAATCAGAGTCAATGTCACACACTTGGACACGTTTAAACAGCTGCCTTGCAGCCATGTCACCTCAAAATGAATAATAAAAAGAGACCAATCAACACCAGCTCACTGTAATTATTGAGAAAAATCAAACATGATTGGAGCTTGATAAATAGCCTTCAGGCGAGATGGACATGCTTTGCAGTTATTGCTGTCACAAACAATGACTTCTGAGCCATGTAAGCTGCTGACTATTGAGTAAAGATAATTGAAGCATTCAAAAATAAAGGTATATGGACTGTGTAGCCATCTCTAATGCATGATTTCTGCACAGTACATCGTTCCTGCAATAACCGGCAGAGGAAAAGTTCAGTGGATAACAATCCTGAATCTGCGGAGAGCATTTCTTGATAGTGATGGCGAAATTAAGCCTTCTGTACCGCTGAGGCTTTCCAGATGATTAGTTTGCACATGGTTTGAAGTGTCATGGTGCTTCATTGGCTTTATGGGGCCATCAAGTGATCAGGAAAACAAAGGGGTACAATACACTGAGTGCCTTTTGATTGTAGGCCGAACACAGACAAGATGGCCATAAGTAGCAATATCTCAGTTTTAGCAGTTGGCCTGCGCTGTAAATACAGCTTAGTAAGAAATAGACCATCGTATAAGAAAATTGTTTAAGAGTATGAATAAATATGAGCAAGCAACTAAGCCATCATGGGTAACCAATTTTTCCTAGCTTTTCACCATGACCACAAGTTGTGCCTTTTTGACCCACTTTGGATTCAGGTATTTGCCAAGGAACGTTCCTTCCCATCCCTTCTGAGAGAGATGAGTAATGGCCACATTAAGTCTTCTGAGTTATGAACTATGTTACACTGAGTACTATAGAGTCACACCAAATACTACGTTTATTCATTCGTTCTCTTCCGAACTGCTTTTCCTCATGATGGTGACCAACATGATTGTGAGTGAATGGTTGTTTGTCTATGTGTGCCCTGCGATGACCAGTTCATGGTGTACTCCGCGTTCTACCCAAAGACTGCTGGGATAGGCTCCAGCACGCCCACGGCCCTCGTGAGACTAACCATTACAGATGATTAATGAATGAACACCTGCAGCTATAACAGAACGCAAAGTACATATCGCAATGGGAAAACCACAAACTAATGTCTTACTACCTCTATATATCTGAGCAATGAGACTCTTACCTGTCCAGCGCCCAACCCATCCTAAACTTGGAGACTCTTCATCTGAATCTTAATTGAATAGCATTCTTCCTCATCTGTTTGTCTTTGGACCTGTCAAAGCTTTAAAAGTCATCATCTAATTTTCTTCCCTGCTTTACTGCATTTGGGTTTCAGACACACCCAGGTGTTTCTATTTATTTGTTCTCTTGTTTACCCGAATGAAATCATAAAAATATTGAATGACTCGCAATGATGTCGTGCAGTGCACTGCAAACTACCATCGCCATAATGAACATAGAACCAATAAACATTGTGAAATGAATGCCTCCCTTGACAGTGTTAATCAAAGGTGGTGAACATGATTATCTCAACTCAACTTTATTCATATTACACTTGACAGCAGATGTAGCTGTACCAAAGTTGTGAACACAAAACAATAATGACAAAACAATCAGAAGTAACCCCAAAAAAATGGTTTTAATCCAAAACACGTTTTTCAGCCAATACCTGTGGATTGGATTCTGAAAATAAAATGCAGATATTGATTTGATTTCACAGGGTAGCACAGGGGCATCTGCAGGTGATTGACGATCTCAGCAAGCAAAAGAGTTGTACTTGGATATTTTGCATAAAGTGTCACATAGACTCCCTATAGGCTCCGCCCCAGCCATTCTCCTTCATGGTAGTTTTACGAATCCTTCTGTAAAACAAATAAAAAGCAGTCCTGAAAGGCCAATAAACTAGTGGAAACATATGCTTGATCAAATTTCCGCAAACTTCATTCAAACATAATTTGCAAACAAAAATAAAAAGTAAAGACTGTGAGGCATGAAGCCAATTTCCACAGTTGCTTTTTGTGGTGGATTGCTTTTTAATCACTTAATCACACATTGCTTTGCAGGAATGCAGCACGGCAACCTCATGATATTTATATTGAACCACTGCCTTGCCATTGTAGGTTAGGTGCAATCCATTGATAATTGAATGTGTATATCACCCTCACCATCTAGTAAAAGCTGACCATGTTTGGCCTTGCTTGCCACACCAAGAGAAGAAGCCATGTATTACCCATTATTTGAAATACAAAGACTCAAAACTTGGTGTTTGTGAGATGTGAATGAAAGAAACACCATAGATTGTTCTTTTTTTTTACAGCCATTCTACACAAAATGCTTCTCCCAGCTGCTTTGTTGTTAAATAAAATCTTTGGGGTTATAGTTCAGTTTCTTTGAACACAAGAGCAACAGCAACATTGAAAACTGATGGAGTTGAAGGTAAATGGCATAGATATGTCCTTAGGTGTACACAACTACTTAGGGCAAAGCAAAATAATAAAAGCCTCAAATCAAGATTATTTCCCCACACATACCAGTACCATCTGCTTGCATCAACAAGACACAGCTGGTTTTAAATATTTAACAAGGCAAAATGTTGTTAATAATGTGTGCAATTGGTTCTGACTGCAAAATAATAAAGAACAGCGAGCACTGAAAGACGATAAACGATTCCCTTTATTACCGTAGTCAATAACGGGTACAACTGATTGATGAAGGGTGTTCCTGACATCCAATCATCAGATTGAGAGGCTGGTCATCATGTTTAACACAGATTGGTGGGACAATTTTGGGGATCAAAGACAGGCTGTCAGCAGTGCCAGGCAATTCCAGAGTGCCAATCTGGATGCAGAACAACATAGAGTATAGCAAATGGCATTAAAGATTAAGGCACACTTGCATTTTCAGACCCCTTTTGTAATTCATGTCTACCTTGCATTCCTGTACAGTACAGGCAATGCTTGCATTCCTGTACAGGCAATGCCCGCCGCATTAGTCTTGGGTTGTTATAATACATTTATGGTAAAAGCACAAGTGGATTAAGAGCTGTAAACCCAAAATCAGACAAAGCGTTAAAGCCTAGATACACTCAGATTTGAACAAAAATGATTAATAATAATAATAATAATAATGTGGCACAGTCTTCTACATCTTTAATCTCTCACTGACTGTCAACAAGTGAGTGAAGACAAATGAGCAAAAGAACAAAGACAATATCCAGAAGGAAAATTCTAAACAAAAAACTAACAGGGTCCATAAATCAATGTAGAGGCGCTTCAGCGGGCAGATGACCCGTACAGCGCGAGTTGCCGTCAATGGTGTGAACTGATGGACTGTGGTCGCCAATCCTCACAAAAACAGGTGTAGGTTGAGGATATAAGGATAAAGATGAGGGCACGAATCTCTCACAGGGGGCGCAACTAGCAAGGAGGAGGATTGAGGCACGTTGGTGGTTTGCCACATCTGGGGTCCAACAAGGATGGCTAGGTTGGGCCGGTCGTGACTGCGACGTGTAGCTATCCTGAAGCATCCGGTTAGCCACACTCAGAAGGTACCCGTTGAGGCATCGGCGTTAGGTCTCGGGTGGCGCCGACTGTTTGGGCCAGTCCCGACTGTGGCGTACAGGTGTCCTGAAGACTTTGAAAACCTGATTCATAGGGTACACATTGAGGCGCTGGCAGTAGGTCGCAGGGCTGTGTCAACTGGATGGGCGCACGGCTGAGTTGGGCCGGTCCCAACGGCGTTGCAATCCTGAATCAGTGTCATCCCGGCCTGCTGGTCAGTGGCCATCTGAGTTGCCTTAACTGATACTAGCGAGCACGCAGTACTGGCAGACGACCATGGTGGAGCAGGCGGCCATGGCGGGACACCATCTAGTGTGCAGCTGGTCTTTGTGAAGGTGCACTGCAGCCATCCTTGGCAAATGGCAGGTAGTTATTGTTGGGCACACAACACGGTATGTTGACTTACGTCAGGAGTCACCAATGTGGAAGAAGGAAGAATCTCTTGAATATCTCCATGACTGACAAGTGAGTGAAGACGCGAGAATAAAGGAACAAAGAATATTACGCAACAAAGAAGATATGTATCAACCCGCTCGTCATTTAGCAGCTCTTTCCAGCTACAAACGATGTCATTGTCATGTTGGAAAAAAAGCTGTGTGGTGTCAGTCATCTTTCTCCTGATATATAACTAGACAAAAAGATATGGTGTTTTTTTTCTTCACAGCAAAAATGGAGGCCTGCTAGCAGGCTAGAAGTGTCTCCTTAACCTCTGCCCTCCCCACATTTACTCCTACGTGTCTTTTTAGAGTTTCTTAAAACTTGTCTACAAGTTCTGCAAGAGCCTCTCTTGACCCCCCTTCCTGTCCTTCAGTCAATTCATGACTGACATTTATCTTTTCACATGGCCGCTTCTCTCAGAATGATCGCTCAAGTGTTGTTAGAGCATTGCAATCGAGTGTTGCAAGTAAAAAGTACAACGCAGACAACCATGATTTTAATGCTTACTAGTCTTAAAATTGCTTTTAAAAGTGTCGAAATGTAGCTGAGGCCAGACTTTGCACATCCCGGACTTTGATGATAGCAGCACAGATGGGAATTGTTGCTGCAAGCAGAGGTCGAACATCTGCCAGGTGTGATTTTGACATCCACAACGTCAATGGCTCCTCAAAGAAAAGCCACATGGCTTCCTGAGCTGTTTGAAGCCAGGACAAAGCAAATCTCTCACGCTCTCTTTTTTAAGCACCCCATTGACCAATTTAAAAGGCTTTTTGTCCTTGAAATAATTAGTGTGAGAATTCCATTAGCAGATTACTGTGGGTTGTTAGTGGGATTAACCTGTCAATTAGACTTTTTCTGTTATCCAGAATGCTTCAAAAAACAAATTGCACCATAGTAGTTGTTGATGCATTTGTATACGGTTCATTATAATATTCAGTTTAAGCCAGCTACATGCATTTGCAAATACTCAGATTTCTTGACGTGTCCCGGTAATGTGCTTCAACAGAAGAGCAATACTAATGCCAGGAACGGTAAAATCTGGTGTTAAATAAAAACCTGGCTTGCGAGAAGCTATGAATCAAATGCTCCAGACAGCCTCATTTATTTTCCTAACAGTAAAGGGCAATTCATTATGGCAGCTAAAGTGTTTGAAACTAATTTATTTCACTAATGAGGTGCAGTACTAATAATGTACAAGGTTGTTGTTGTTTTTTTTACATAGCTATCATCCGACGAGGAAGCATTATTATGACAATTTGTCACTTGATGAGGTAAACTGCCTTCAAATCCTCCATCATTCAAATAGAAAAAGTACTGCCCCTCTGGAGTTCTATTCTCATCAGAATCTTTTATCACCGTTGGCTAGAAAAAGGTGATGGCTCGGGATCTGAAAATGGGAAGGTTATTCTTATTCTCACGGGTTCACTTGGGGCTGCTGTTAGAATTAGTACCCCCTGTAACTTTGCTTAGGGAGGGGGGATACTATTCAAATTTGCTACACTTGGTGAAAACATCCCCAAGAAGACACAGAAAGAGTCAGTTGATGTCTAGAGTTCACCGTTTTAAAATGGGAGGGGTGGTACCTATTTTTACGGGGTGACTTATTCCAGTAGGACTTCTGTTAGAATTGGTACCCGCCTGTAACTTTGCATGGGGAGGGGGGGAATCTATTCAAACGACCCCCAGCAAGACACAGTCTGTTGATTGGTCACAAAATTAACTGGAAAATGAATCAATGTCTAAATAATACATTAATTTTATTTTTAAAAAACATCAGAATTAATTTCCATTTCCAATTTTACGGACCACCAGGATTATCACCACGGACCACTAGAGGGTCGCAGACCACCAGTTGACAATAGTTGGCATAAATGATAATTGAACACTAAGGTATGCCACTAATTGACACATTTTCTGTCATGATTCTGTGTTCTGTATTTTTCCAGTCCTTGAGCCGGAGCGTCCAGCACACGCCTGTTTGAAATCTCTATTAGCTGGCTATTGTAGTGCTGAAGAGATAAAAGCTAGTGGCCGGGCTATTGCTTTTGCTTGTTGCCCTGATCGAATGTGTTATATGCAGTGTTGTACCTGAATGAGTTCAACAAAAGTTCATCAATTTGTTCATATTTTGGACGGACGTGAACTGAACGTAGTGCATGTTTGCTTCGTGAACATTTTTGTGAACGGGCTCATTGTGGGACCAATGAATGGTTTTGACGGGAAGTTCATTTTTGTTCAAGGATGCCAGGTTTTCACTTCTTAGACTGAATAAAACCCCGCTAAACGCACTGTAAACAAGGCTTAATTAGGCGTGGAAAAAATATTTGGCAACCTTTGCCCCAAATAATTGCACGGCGTGTGTGCCATCAAAATATGACGTGTGCTATTAAGAGTGAAGAAAGCGTGATGACAGACGGTTCAGTCGATGAGCCCTTTCTTGTCAAAGAGCAACAATAAGGCATCAATCATCCTATGAGAGCATTCAGGAATTTTAGGAGACATTGTAGTGGTCTCAATGGTGTTGAACCACAAATTACTCTTAATGAGATTGTTTTTTGTTCTAATAATTTATTTGGGCTCTTTGTACTTTTATGTCTCGAATTATAAGCATTTTCTGCTTCTTTGGGCAAACAAGTTAAGAAATAATATGTTCAATAAAACGCCTTGGGATACCCCGGGATGAGCTGGATGAAGTGGCTGGGGAGAGGGAAGTCTGGGAGTCCCTCCTAAAGCTGCTGCCCCCGCGACCCGACCCCGGATAAGCAGAAGAAGATGGATGGATGGATGGATGTTCAATAAAAACTTCATTTGTCATTCTTAGTTTCCTACCTCAGTCTGGCACCTACAGCAGATTGTTTGTTTTTTTGGACCACAGTCATGTTTCATTAAAGAAACAAGTCAAGCAATTTTCACTTGTATTTGAGATTGTAAGATGATAGCAGCACCTGGATATTTGTGTGGATGGGATGGATGAAAACAATGAGAAAACGCCAATATGTAAAAGCTCGCAGCAACAAAATTTTTGATCCGGAGGGAAGAAAACAACAATAAACTTTTTGGAGCGATGAACTAAGTTAAAAGAAAATTCAATTATGAACTATGAACTGAATAAGTTCATTTGAAAGTTTATGTGTCAGTGTCTGTGTGCTCGCCCCTCCCTTCCTGTGTCTACTCTTAATCTATGTACTAATCACAGTCACCTGTCTTCGTTACCTGTCGTGTATATAAGTCCTGTCTGCGTGTCACACCCCTGTCGGATTGTTCTCGTCTCGTCCGGCGTCGTTGTTCCGGTCTTTATCTTATCTTTTTGTTCAGTTGGTCTTGTCCCTAGTCGAGCTTCTTATAGTCTTTGAGTTCTCCAATAAACCCTGGTCCAAGCTGCATTTGGTCGCCCTGCTCCATCCCATCCGTGACATTATGAGCTGAACCATTGAACTAGTTCAGGTAGAAAACGAACTTTCCCAACACTTATCTGTTATGTTTATCTAATACCACTCATGTAAGTAATTCCAGTTCTCCTGTTTCCTTTCTTGCTTTAATTGCTTACCTTTCTAGTTTTTTTCATAGGGCTGAGTTCTTTTCTTCACCATTTTGTGAATCTGTTATTAGATCGTTTTTTTTTGTTTTGTCCGACCGCCCACCTGCGTTTGCGCCTGTTTTTCGTCTTTGCCTTTTGCTGATGTAGTTTTTCGTTTGTGTTATTTTACCTGCTCACGTTCTCCAGCTTCCCTTCTTTGGATAAAAATATAATATTGACTCTTTTTGATTTGAGGTTCAACTTCCTGGTAACACAATAATGCCAATTTCTAGGCAGTTATCCGATATCCAATAAGATATGAAGCCAGTAGCCTGGAGATGCAGAGATTCAGTTAACTTTGCCATTTTTGAGTGTTGGAAAGAAAAAAAGGCCACGTTCAATTTCGGTGGTATTTTCTTTGGCAACATTGTGCAATTTGATAGGTTTGCTGATAGCCTATATTTATGATGAGTAAATGAATAAATCTTTTGCGTGATTTTTAAACACTAACGAGATACACCAGGTGGATTGTTTTATGAAATAATGCTTTCGTAAATCCTTTCTGAGAGACTAAAAAAAATTGCTTGCACAAAAGCAGGACCTTGAAAATAGGAACATTGTCCAAATGTTGTCCGCCCTATTCATTAATAGTAACTGGTCTTTCACTTGGATAGTGCTTTGCCACCTGTTAAGGCCATCAAAGCGCTTCACAAGTAAATTTACCTACTGATGACTGAGCAACAGGAGCAACTGGGGGTTCACTATCTTGCCCAAGGATACTTGGTCACAATGGCCGGGTATCAAACACTGAACCTCTTGGTTGGGAGACGACCACTCTACCATTGATGCATGGTATCTTTAATGGCCAATAGGATCAACAAGCAGACATATTGAGACTGCTACTATTACATCCCAATAAGTCTTATGTGCAAATATTTACTCCTAATTAACAATTAGTTTGTGATGAAAAAGTAGCAATAACAGTACTACGATGTCATTGTTTAGAAACTTGGGGCTACTACATCATTGCCACATCTAAATGATACTGTCCTATTTTGCTATTTTCTTTTCATTTAAACCTTTGCAAATGAAAGAAACTCCTTTGTAATTTGGCTTTGCATGCACATCGAGCCTAGCAAAAACGTATCTGTCAGAGATTTATTGTGGCATTAAAAAAAAAAAAAATCTAATTCCAATGTGCCAGTACCCCAATATGCTCGATCACAGGGCCTTTTATAGCTGCTCACAGCTCAAGTTTTTTATATATATATATATATATATATATATATATATATATATATATATATATATATATATATATATATATATATATATATATATATATATATATATATATATATACTTGTATTTTCTGGGAATTATACAATATAATACATCTATCTTTTACAACATCTTTCACTGTAAAAAAGTGCTTTACAAAAACATAAAATAATACAATAGAAAATATCACTGGAAATTACTGATTTGTATTGTTAGTGTGAAATACCCAATAAAATAAACAAATGTGGTTCCTTGACTCTTCGACCCGAATACACAATATGTGACTTTAGGATCAAGGAACCATATTTGTATTCTCATGTCACGTTAGATAAAAATCAAGAAAATGAATTTGTTAAAATGAACTGTAAACCCAAATGCAAAAACCCTTAATGTCTTGTTGTATGTTTTTATTGCAGGTACATGGCCATCATCCACCCATTGCAGCAGCGCATGTCATCCACAGAGACCAAGGTCGTAGTAGGAGTGATCTGGGTCCTGGCTCTGCTCTTGGCCTTTCCGCAGTACTACTACTCCAACATAGAGCAGTACCCCGGCCGTGTGGTGTGCTACATTGACTGGCCTGAATACACAATATGTGACTTCAAAAAAATGTGAGTCTGAAACAGCTTTTTAATCAGTCACCATACATTTGAGTTAACAGCTCAGGGAGTAAACAGTTTGTATTCAAGTAAATTGGCCAGTGCAGCACTGAAGCTTATTGTACTTTCTCGTTACTAAATGAAAAGCACATTGAATTTATATTGAGACTGAAAAACACTGGTGGCCAAACAAGATCAATGTTTAGATATGAGTGAATCCTTTGTCAGCATTCATTTTTCGTTTGGTAATTCATCGAGTAATGCTTTCATATTTGGCACATGGTGCGGTACTAACTTCTCTAACTTTGGAATGTAAGCAGCAGGAAGAAATATTCTGAGCTCTGCAGACGTGTGGTAGATGTAATTTTTATTTCATTCATAAATATGATAACAGGGTGCATCATACAATCTGAATCACTGCAGAAATTAATTGTGACCCCATGGAACACGTTAATTAGGATACAATGTTATGCTGAAGTGTACGTATTACAATTTTATATATAAATGATACTATTCATAGTCATTGAAGAGAGTTGGGGGAGGGGGTGCAAAATATATTCTTCTTCCTGCAGGGCCATAACAGAAAATAATTGAGAATTACTGAACCTAATGTGCATGGTTTGGGATGTGAAAGGTAATGACACAAGCACAGTGTGAACATGCATCCTCACACTGGAAGGCCAGAGCTGGCATTGGAACCCCAAAGCGAGTTCATGCTGACCACTAGCCCACCGTGATGTTTATTTATGGCATTTTAAATAAAAAATATTGCCATAGAAAACAGAGAATTAAGAGAATATAATGGCTATTCTATTTTGGTTCTGTTTGTCAGTCTTGCTTTTTTATGAATTCATTCTCCTTGGGCAACACAGTTCTGCTTTTCACACCTATGTTAGCTCATCATGTGAGCCTTCTTTCAAATCTCCCTTTCAGCTAGCTGTTAAAGGTGCCTCAAGGTCTGACAGCAAACAGGCAGTTATGGTCTGCCTGTGTAACACCCAAACAGAATATGACACGAGTGAAATGCCTAATCAATTTGACAGTTCTCTGGTAATAAAATGGTGATGATGTTCAATATCCTGTAATGAGATCCTTGAAAAGTATATTTAGTCCCATTACTGCAACAACCTTTAGGTGACGGATGAATTTATTTGTTCTCTCAATTAAGAATTTATTTGTTCTCTCAATTGAGAATTTATTTGTTCTCTCAATTGACGTTATCCCCATTGTTGGGGGTAACTCAAAAGTAACACGGTATTATATTTAGGCAGTAACAAGTTAATATAACAAGTTATGTACATCTTATGGTTTTGTGATATTGCAGTTACTGAATCTTGTAACGCGTTGCAATTTCGGGCGCAACTCAAAATTATTTAATACATTCTGACAGGAGTGCAGTCCGCTACATGTCATAAACTGAATTGCATACTATGATAATCACGAGAAATAATATTTCCTACTGACATGGGAAACCCATCACAACGTTATTGGCTGTGACCCCTTATTATTCACTCCTTGGGTGGGCTTTATTTATTTTTACACCATAATCAGCAGAAGTCATTGTTTGTGACACCAATCACTCACATGGTTTCATGGAATAAAATGGAAAATATTTCTTCAAAATACAAGCAAGAACAAAACAAAGTAAAAAGCAGTGATAAATTGTGAAGAAACAAGAGTCTTTGTGCTTTTTAGATAGGATTTTAATAAATGTTGGGCCAGCAATTGCAGTATGTACAGTGGGGCAAAAAAGTATTTAGTCAGCCACCAATTGTGCAGGTTCTCCCACTTACAAGATGAGAGATGGCTGTAATTTTCATCATAGATACACTTCAACTATGAGAGAGAACATTTTTAAAAATCCAGAAAATCACATTGGAATGGAACTTTCAGTTTGACATTCTCCCAATCCTCTTCTGGATCATCCAAATGCTGTCTAGCAAACTTTAGACGGGCCTGGACATGTACTGGCTTAAGCAGGGGGACACGTCTGGCACTACAGGACTTGAGTCCTTGGCGACGTAGTGTGTTACTGATGGTAGTCTGTTACTTTGGTCCCAGCTCTCTGCAAGACATCCACTAGGTACCTCCGTGTTTTTCTGGGGTTTTTGTTCACCGTTCTTGTGATCATTTTGATCCTACGGGGTGAGATCTTGTGTGGAGCCCTAGATCGAGACCATTATTGACCAAATACTTATTTTCTACCATAATATGCAAATAAATTCTTTAAAAATCAGACAGTGATTTTCTGGATTTTTTTTAAAATTTTTGTCTCATAGTTGAAGTGTACCTATGATGAAAATTACAGCCATCTCTCATCTTTCAAGTGGGAGAACTTGCCCAATTGGTGGCTGACTAAATATTTTTTTGCCCCACTGTAAATGGTGAGCAGAGATCATCCTAATTTGCTGAGCAAGGAAAATGATCTTCTGAGGTCTGTTGATATTTACCTGCTTATTGAGGCGTACCTGATGAAAATCCGCTTCAGTCAGCGGTGTGTCTGTCAGTTTTTCAAAGTTTCAAATCATTTTCCATTTACCAGCCAATAGAATGCTGGTGTTTTGTTTGCATATATAGGACTAGGTATTGCATATGTTTTAATCCCTAGTTATAATTTAGTAAATGTATACTGTATAGTAAAAATGTAAATGAAAGAATAAGATAAAATATAAAATCAAAACATATAATGTCTGTTTTGAAAATTTATGAGGCTTCTGCTGCAATAAATGCACTCACAATTATTGGTGGATTGATTGCTATGTGTGTGGTGCACCGGAGTTTTGTATGCATAGATGAAGATAAAAAGCTAAAGATATTTCTTATGTTTCATTGCATAGTCTTCATTAAGTAAATGTACACTGTCATAAAAACAAAATGAAGTAACAATAAAATAAAAATGTAGAATATTCATTTTGAAAATGTACAAGTTTTCTTCTGCAATAAGTGCACTCAACATAATTGCACTCAAATTTTGGGCCCCCATACATACTGTATAGAGAGTTTTACATCGCAGGAACCAATTCAGGAACTTTCCCCTTCCACCCTGGTAGTTTGTGTTTTTCCCTTGTTCACACACAAAAAAGGTTCCGGGTCTGGAAGGTTCCACCAGCGTCTTTCCAAGTGCCTACCTAGCCACGTCTTCGTCTATGTATCCAGAATGTTCATGGGGGCGTGCTGTGTTGACAAACGCTGATTGGGTCATTGAACTTGGGGTGTCACATTGCCACCGCTATTGTACACCTCAAGATTTGTGTGAAGTAGGTTTGGCAACAAGAACTGGGAATCAAGTGGAACAAGGTCTATCATCCCAGAATCGTTCAGATTTTACAATGTCGGTGCTAAAGTTTGATTTCTAGTTAGCCATGCACGGTAGTTAGCTCCTCATTGTCATCAAAACTGCAGTGCGGATGCGTGTTACCTCATCTTCACTGGCTGCTCCTCTCTGTCAGCCCCTTATTCCACTCTGGTCTTAACTCATAACGTAACTCGTACTAAAGGTCACAAAGAGTGAAAAAAACATCATGAAAAGAGAAGAAACAAAGAGAAGTTTATACAATTTGTCTTTTTTTGTTGTTATTGAAGATCGGCATTAAGAGTCTAGTGTGCAGTCAATTTTCAGGTTCACAGTTTTTTCAGTTTTGTCCAAATTGAATAAACCACATCGCCTACTATTGCTCTGTGTGAACACAAACTAGTGGGCCGCACATTCTCCTACTCGCGAGAACACCTGCTACCAGAAACTCAAAGTTCCTGGGCTGTTCGGTTTCCCAAAGGGCCCACTGACGTACCTTAAAGCCACCCCCCCCACACACACACACATACACACATGTATCATGGTCTAGCCTGAAGTTCTTTGAGTTCATATATCAAAAAGCATGCCTCTTAATAACAGCCAAAGTATACAGGAATAAACACAACTAATGTTCTTCCTACAGGTTATGTGCACGCATGGATGTGAATCACTCCAAGCATGCGGGGTTTGTTGAAAAAAAATAGTATATTTACTGAAACACACAGTACAACGACAGTTACAGCCAGACATGACAAAACTAACTGCTTACTCTCGACTAATTTGTCCCAGGTGCCTTATTCAAATCCCCAGATATTAGGCATACAGTAATATTTGCATATGACATGTTAAGACATATGGTCACAAAATGATAATAAAAAAAAGAATAGATATGTCGGGGGAGTATGAATGTCCACCCAACATTGTCCCACAACAATACCACCATGGGCCCCACAGTTATTCTAAGAAATTGTGAGGACTACTGTAAAATAATTCTTTGTTTTGCTTTTACCTCTGAGGGCTGGAGCAGGTTGAAAGCAGTGTATTGCAATCATTATTTGTCACAACAGTTTTTCTCAGAATATGTGAAAAGGGTTCATTTCTATGCATTAAATTTTCCATTCCATTATATTTTAGATCTCATTTCAAGTGTTTTCATGTAACTTCAGGGTCAATTATTTGTCACAACAGTTTTTCTCAGAATATGTGAAAAGGGTTCATTTCTATTCATTCAATTTTCTCTTCCATTGTATTTTAGACCTCATTTCAAGTGGTTTCATGTAACTTCAGGGTCTTCATTTTTCCTGCAAAAAAAAATATAATTATTATTGAGTTGAGATGTATTTTAATAATAACTAATTGAAAAGTCTTTACAACAACCCAGAGTGCCCTCTCTTCTTAGGGCCTTGATAAATTGTTCCAACCCACTGTAAGAATATTCTTGCCCATTTCTGCTCTTGTTGTATGTGGTATCACTTCATGTTTTGAAAATTAATATTAGAAATTGTCATGTCCATAACTGGCTCAAACCTTTAATTCAAAGAATGGTTGTTTTAAAAAAAGTAAATCTGATGTTTTAATCTACTTTTAAATTAAAACATATATATTAAATCACATTGAAACTGTACTATTCCTTGGCCCATATATGAGCACTTTTGTGCCCATTTCTATTTACCTACAAAACATAAAACATAAAAAATAACATTTTGTCAATGCAACTGTTGTGATTCAACAAGTTTACAGATTGATTGATTTCTGACACGACTGCAGCTATTCAGGGTTCACCTTTACTCCAGATATCATATGTCCACAGGCTGCTATAAATAGAACCATCTGGTCTCATGTCAAATTGGGAGAAATATCCAAGCCGCACCATATCTGTCTTTGCAGAGAAGATAAAACAAAACTGTCATTGCTCACAGAGGCACAGCAGTGCATCTTACCTTGTCACCATGAGCAATGTTCAAAGGGAAGCTCGGTGATGTATTACTGTGCAAATGTCGGTGTTAATCATGCTTACACACCTGCTGCGAATCACCAACTTCTGTAGTTTGTTATAGATAAACAGAATCATTTGCAACAAGCTTGAGAATGATTTGTTTACGGGTTGTGCCACCCCTGTAACCTTTGCATTTCTTTCATTTGTATTTCTGTAGTCTCACTACTGTCACCATTAATGTACGCAGGATGTTGTATCAGCATGAATACTTTCACACAAATACACACATTAGAGAACACACATCCATGCAATGATGGGCAAAGCAGTGTTGCTCTGATCACAGCTCTGCTCATAACAACTTCTCAGCTCAACCTTTCTTTGCTACTGCAGCCAGCCAGCTATTTTACAAAATGTTAGATTTCTCCATGGAAATATAATTTGTACCGTATTGTCCCAAATATAAGACGACCCTGATTGTAAGACGACGCCCTCTTTTTCAAGACTCAAGCTTGAAAAAAGACTTTTTGAACACCAAAGTAAATTTTTATACAGAAAATGATTACATCTGAAACAAATGATTATAACAATATATTCGAGAGAAACAGCATGTTATTTTGCCTCATTCAAATCATGCAAAAACTGTCTATCACATCTTAATGTCTGAACATTTAAATATATAAACTAAAGTGCAATCACATTTGTAAATGAATGGCTTCTGGTTTTTGAAATGTAAATAAACCAATCTACTGTGATAAAACAACAAAATTGCCATAACTGCATTAACCATCAAAGTAACTATAACTGTAGTCTAGAAACAAATCTGAATAGAGAAAAATATTGCAATAAAATAATGCAAACTGCTACCGCTATTGTTGGGGAACCTGAGGACTGTATAGGGGGTTGGCTCGAATGGTTCTGCCCTTTTTGCCCCCGGGTGTCGGTCAGAACACAGGAGGGAAAACGTGGGTCAGTTTTGATTGCTTGACTGAATTATTGGCAAAAAAGTAACGGGCACTATGGCTCATAGGGGCATACAGGCAAACTGGCAAAAGGGTATAGGCACATTTTTGGTCGTAAGGATGTGAGAGCTGGTGTGTGTGTGTAGTGTACATGGGTGAGTCTTTGGGTGTGTGAATGTGATTCTTGTGTGAAGCGCGTGAAGGGTGTGTGTGGTTTGTGGGGTGTGTGTGTGTGGTTCTGCAACAGACAGAAATAGAGCACGTAAGTCAACGCTCAACTTCTGACGTCACACAACACTAGTAGATGGCACACATTACATAACTAACTGCGTGTAACAGTTCCGCCATACTAAATAACCATAAATGAAATACTCTCGGCAACACACCAAACATTGCATTTCAATGCAAAAAACATCGTCTTACATTCGGGCCAATACGGTAATAAACTGCGTGACAGAAGTTCAATTGATTGTGATTGTTGCACTTTTGCAAAAGGAAGATGAATGAGAATGCAATCTTCTGCTGAAACGGTGTAGCTGATAACACAAGCCCAAGTCTCACATCCTCTCTTTTCAGGCACTGCTCTGCCTCACCTTAGGGGTCCTTTGCTGTCAGTACTTTGTGCTGATGGCACTGCAAATTAGCCTTCATCAAAGAACTATATTTTGGAAAATGATGTTTTAATTGCTTGTGTACAAATATTTGGTTCTCTGGAGTGCCTGCTCAAGAGTGAAACCGTATAATTCTTTTATTATCCGACTGTTTATGAAAATGCGCTTGTTAGTGAGACCTTCCACAATTGCACAACGGTGGGGGTAATTTACATAATGATCAACCCGGGAGACTTTATCCACACACATCATCAAATAAGTTGAGCCATTCAATATGAAATATTTGTACGTCAATGCAATGTCACGGCATGTGCTCGCTCTTTGCCAACAGCAGTCGAGCACACCAACGAGTCGTCATGGGTGAGGGGATGATTGCCAGTCTGGCCAGCAAGACCCAGTCTGCTGTAAAATACACTGCCTGGCGAGATGACACAAGGCGGCCTAAAAAGTCATCTATGAAGTAAATGATTCACGAAATTAGCAGGAAAATAAATCAAGTCTAAATAATGGATCAATTTTATTTTTAAAAATGTTATTATTTTCCAATTTCGTGGACCGCCTACAATACTTACTGCCTTGGGTCATTAGAGGGCCGCGGACCACTGGTTGACAACCACTGCTCTATGCCATGATGTCAATTCAATTCAACGTCAGTTTTTTAGCCTTGCCGCTTTCATATATTTCTCCAGACACTCTGGAAATGTTTATGATATTGATTGCAAAAATAAAATTTGACACTGAAAATAAACGTGTTGAGCTTGAAAAGAAAAATTATTCAAGAGAAAAATAATTGTATGAAAAGTTTTTTCGAATTGAAAATAGTTTTGCTTTGCTTTGGTAAATTATTTTAATAAACTATTCATTTTCAGTTTTTACCTTCATTTATATTTCAAGGTTTGAGGTCTTTTTTTTCAGTTGTATGTTTTATATTTTCGTGAATCTGAAAATCTCTTTTTTTTCATGTTCAACTCTTTATTTTTTCAGATTCTGATCTTTTTTTTTTTTTTCAGATTCAAATCGTTTTTTCAAGTTGCATACTTTTGACCCAAATCTGGCGTGGGGGGGGGCAGGGGTCACGAGCTGAGCGGGGCGTGGAATCACGAGTGACAGCTGATTCCACACCCGTTCAGCTCGTACCACACCAGATTCAGGTCAAATGTGTGAAACTTGAAAAAACTATTTGGACCTTTATTTTCATTTATTTTCAGTTTCAAGTTTTATTTTTTCAAGTACACAATTCATCTTCTTCGCAAGTTCTTGTTGTCGCAGAGTAGTAGTAACTATTTTCTTTCAAGGGCCAGGAAGATTTTTTCAAAATGTTCTGAACTTTCATTTTTGTGAATGTGTAATGCTTGATAATGACTCTTGAGGAGTGGTTGGCCAGCCAAGTTCAACGAACAGATTCTAAATACAAACTTGTGTAGAGCATTTTCTCCTCATTTTATGCAGTGTAATTTACTGAACAATGTCAATTTGCTAGCTCAAAAAATATATAAAAATTTTCTGTAGCAGTCAATCGACTCTTGGATTTTTTTAGTGTTGTCCTAATTGGCACCTCAAGCACTGAAACAATCAAAACATGACTGACACTGTTTTTGTACACCTCACATATTTTGACAGTGGAATGTAAATATCAACTGAAATATTGTAATTGATTCAAAATGGCTTTGGGAGAGCAAATTAGCTTTATTGTGACAGTGTTATTTGAGTATTTCTATTTTCTTCGAAATTTAGGTGGTGAATGACCCCGTAGCATGAGCTCATGCACAAGTCTGAAGGGACTACCGAGCATATTTGTGCACTTTAGCACACATAACCAAATGGTCCCTTGATGAAATGCTGTCTTGACTCGCTCCAAAGTGGTTGACCCGTTTTGTCCCCCTAGCCATTATACTCACTTTCAACTTCTGCCTTGTCAAAAGAAATACAAGAACTCCTAACAAAATGAATCAGTCATGCTGAAGAAAGACGCTAAAGTGTGTACAATAGTCGCACATACATACAGTAAATAGACAGATTGATGAAATCATAGGCTGAGCATCTTGTTCTGTGATTTATCCCCATAAAATTTGGCACCAGATAGCATTTGCCCTACCTTTTTTTTTTAGCAAATGCCTCTCCTTCCAGATCACACACTCATTAAGTATGCAGAAGGATACAATCACATGTTTAAAATTGCCATTTCAAATGTGCATATGAATTTACCCATCATTTATATAAAGTGGCGTGAAGTTTAATCTGCAAGCCTATTTGTCCATGTTCCAAACTATAGTGCCATTTGTTGCCAAACACTTGAAGTGGTGTGTTCACGTTGGGATAAGAGCCAAAGCAGCAGCTCCAACTTAGTGTAATTTTTCAGTGGCTCTGTGGTATGCAGTAAGAAAGGTTTTATTGATTCAGCTTGAGTGGCAGTCAGGCAGTATAGTACATCTTTTCTGCCATGACAACTGAAGGAGACGACTTCAACCGAGCTCGCTCCAAAATAGATGACAGTTCTGATACTTACAGATTTTGTGATTTTTTTTATTTATTTTTTTTGCCGCAGTTTGACCTGTGGGACTATCATCACTTATAATAATTTGGTGAACAACGAATTTAAAAAAAATCGATTGTAACATAAAGTCGTCTAACTACATCATTGTGGTCCATTTCTTAGAGTAAACACGCAATGCATTTGGAATTAAGAACACAATTTACCACGTTCAATATATATCTGTATTTAAAGATAAAATAATGTGAAAATGTCATCCTGAAAATATCACGAACAAAATGATCAGGATTATTGGTGTGATCACACAATTCTTAAAAGACATAAACCACATATTGCCACACATTTTATTCTGAACATAAGAAATATAAAATCAACAACCCGATGAAAGTTACATCTAAGACAAAGACAAGAGTGATATATTTAATAGTAGTTATTAAAACAATCTTTTGGTTGTGAATTATTCCAATGATGACAGTTTGTGTTCTGTCCTTTTCTTGCGCGTATGCGGAGATGGCTGGTCAGGCCAGTTCTTAATTTGCAAACGACCACAGTCGGGGGCAAGGAAATTGGGTATACCGGATATGCCGCCTTTTGTGTGCATGCATCAATCTCATCTAATCATCTCTTCGCCTCAAAGATGTCGTGTCTGGGTAGTGAGGGTGTGCCAGGCTTGCCCGTCCATGTGCCTGCCATCAAATTGAGCACGCAGGGGCCTGAAATGGAGAGCCTGTTGAGCAGGTTGCTGAAGGGTTCTCTCCATCGTGCATTAATGCTGCTCTTCTCCTATAGCAGCACTGAGCCAGCAGGAGTGGGGAAGTGCATGGATGGCATAAACCTCTTTTATGGTGCTGAGGAACATCTTGGGGTTCTGTGTCGGGATATCTCTGCCTTCTTCACCGACGATTCATTTGGTTGTTTGGGACTGCTCTGGAGGCACTTAAAAGAATCATGCCTGGAAATGGAGGAGGAATTGTTCCGCCCCTCATCAAATGCCTTTGTCTTATCAGCCAAAAGTGTGATTATTCTTCTCAAACCAGTCGTGGCGCAGTCATTACCTTTACTGCCTCCGTCACTATCGATTTGAATTGTTCCCCAATTTATGGTTGGGCTTCCAGTCAGGGGTCCGTAGCTGCAAATTTGTCGCTGAAGTTGTTCACGTGAGGTGACTTTGAACACCGACTTCAGAAATCGGTGTTCACTTTTTTTGAGCAAAAGAAGTATGCTGATTGGAATTCTAGACACGATCACAAGTATAAAATATTACCTCGGAGACTTAATAAAAAGCTTGTATCACACTGAAAACAATTTTATCGCTGCGGTCCTCCATAATCATCATTTTTCAGGAAACCCCCAAATGACACATTTGCTCAACCATTAACATTGCATTGTCATTGAAAGCAAGTCATTTTCAACTCTTTAGATTGGTCAATAATGTGTAAAACTAATACCCCAAAGTGTCAACTGGCCAATAGAAAAATAGAAATGAGATTTTTGGGGGAAAAAAAGCATGAAAGTGACCAAATTATGACATAGACATTTTCTCCTTGATGTCAGCATTATGTTGCTTTTCCTAGAATACAATTTAAGGCCTGCAAATCATCATTATTTCATTTAAAAACATACCTCACTTTGATTTTGTCACACAGTATATATCCCATCAACATAAGATATGAATTTGAAAAGCCACTGCCTTTTACTGTATGCTGCTGTCATATTCATTTTGCTGGGTTGTACAGTACAGCCTTCAGATTAAGTCCACTGGGCTCCAAGTTTGCTTTTTCTTCCCTTCCCTCTTTACAGTGTACAACTGTGTGTGCGTGCATGGTTGTTTTCACCCAAGTGAAAGCCAATGGGAGTTTCAAAGGCGTTAACATAATTGTACTTATTAGCTACGGAAATGGCCTGTGAGCTTTTTCTGCAGAATTTACTGAGGAGCAAATAGATTATCTTTGTGCAGGTCAAAGTCACTGTTCCAACATGGTGGTATTGGTACAAGCATTTTATGCATTGTCTGAAGGATTTTTTTTCATTATTTTCTTCTCCTTTTTTTCATTTTGCTCAGACAAAATGAAGAGACGCTTTTTCATAGACTGCTGCATAATTAGACATGCTTGTTTCCCTACGTTAACAATGTATCCATAATGAATTATCCATGAAAAATATTCTAATCACTGAAACTGCTACATTTAATGATATCGTAAAGTGTTTAAAATCGCTCATCAGTAACTGGATGAGTGGTTGAGATTATACTTTAGTAATATGAACTCATCATAAATAATAACTCTAAATTAAAAGATAAAAGATATTAGTCTTGAGCGACAATTAGAGTGAGTGTTTTTGCAATGTTATGAAGACAGTTCTGAACAAGTGAACAAGAAAAAAATTCTGAACATTGTCACTCAATAAAAACATTTCTTTGTACACAACATTATCAGTTAGCAGAGTACTTCCAGTTCAGACGAGAGGTGCTATTAGGATTCGGTGATGTGATGAGCTTCTCCAGCCCCACATGTATCCTTCGACCATGTCCATTGTGACCAAATGTTTTTTCCGATGCCCATTTTACTTATCACTGAAGGCCAATCTTAATAATTCACCCTTCTGACAACCTCCTCTTAAAACTGCTGGCTAATATGCTGATTCGAACAATTGTAGTGTTTGATGTCAGGGTTAAGGTTGTCTCAGTAGTGGGCTGCAGTGATGATGAACGGATATTCAAAGGCTCCTTGATTAATGAAGCTTGCTTGTTTTCCATAGGTATTATGTGTGTGTGGCCATCCTGATCTACTTCCTTCCTTTGTTGGTGATGGGCTGTGCTTATCTAGTAGTGGGACTGACCCTCTGGGCCAGTGAAATCCCAGGAGACTCTTCTGATCGCTACAAGGAGCAGCTGACTGCTAAACGCAAGGTACGCTCCCCCTGAGCCACCCACAGCAATTTATTTTATTTTATTTGACAGGTTCCTAATAAAGATTCGAACAGAGATATGACTTGATTTCATGTCATGCCTTTGAACAACAATAAACTATACAGACGGACCTTGGTCGAGCCAAGTCAGGCAGCTTCATTGTTCAAGTGACTTCGCTTTATGCAATGCGTAGAAAAGTACATCAAATCGTACAATATACTATTCATTTCTAATCCCATTGTTCATGAATAATTGATGAAGTCTGTCCTGCTGTGAATAGCTCATTTATAAAAGTTGACATTTGGTTGTCTTCCTGTAGCTCTGTGATCGCCATAGACCTTACAAATTTAATGAATGTACACATCGGAACTGATTGTACTTATTTGATTATGAGAATTTGAAGGCAGTATAGAATATATTTGCACTAGGCCTCTAAGTATGTGTGATGCGCATGTGCATTTGTGTCAGTAATGTCAAATAAGATTTATTTGTGTGGAAGCAAAATACAAAATACAACGTACAACTGCCACAAACTTTCCACAATTCTTGTCCACAAACTCGCCCAGACTCTGAAAAAGTATCTGGCCTTTTCTCTCTTACTTTTTTCCATATTTTTTTCCATATTAATGATTGAGATTATCAAACAAATGTAAGTATCAGACACAACATAGTTTTGAAATGATACATTTGCTAAAGAAAAAAATACTGTTCAAAGCTACTTGGTCCTGTGTGAAAAAGTAATTGAATTTTTAGGTGAATTTTGGTGTGGAGAAACATTGGAGCCCTCATCTGTGTTGCAGGTGGTGAAGATGATGATTGTAGTGGTGTGTACGTTTGCTATCTGCTGGCTGCCCTATCATGTCTACTTCCTGCTGCACCAATTTTTTCCCGATATGTTTGAGGAAACGTTTATCCAGCAGGTCTATTTGGCCGTCATGTGGCTGGCCATGAGTTCCACCATGTACAACCCAATCATCTACTGCTGCCTAAACGACAGGTAAGCATGTGAACTCAAATCATATACCATCTTTTGATGTTTTCTTACCTATTAGAACAGTTCAAGTTGAAGGATTTGATTCTACAGTTCCTGAAATAGTAGCATCAACTATCATCGCTGCCAGGCAAAATCCTCTGTCACGGATGAGACAGCGCAACACGACCTTCTTTATTTAAGGAAAAGGGAAGAGGGAGACTGGAAAGAGCAGCAGATTAGGTCTGGCAGAGAACAAAACAGCGAGCAAACCGGCAGACAAGACGTAGAGCGGAGACGTGGTCAGAGACAGGCAGAGTGTGGGGCCGGGCCACGTTCAGGGATGGTCGGGTAAACGGGCAAGCTAGGTTGGCAAAGGAAATCAGAACAGGTACCAAACCGACAGGTAGCAAGCCAGACGAACCAACCAGGAGTGATTGGAGTGCAGGGTTTAAATAGCAGCGTTAATGAGTCGGTGTGTTGATGAGCTGATTTCTTACGGGGTGTGGCTGAGAGCAAAGTGCGTCACAGGTCAGGAGGGGTAGGAGCAGCGAGACAGAACTGTCCAGGGTGCTGATTGCGCTGACGTGATAGGGTATAGGTTTTTTTTGAGTTTTTCCTTGCCCTTTTGGGAGCTTAAGATCAGGGGATGCTTTGAGAATAATTGTCAATTTTGGCTATGTGAAGCCCTTTGAGACTGTTTGTGATTTAGGGCTATACAAATAAACTTGACTTGACTTGACTTGACTTGACTTGACTTGACTTGCTACCGTAATAATGACATTGTTTCTGTAATATTAATGTGGCTCAAACCTGGATCCTGGAGACAAATTTCTTCTGTTTTTAAACACAAATGACCAATAAAGATCATTCTGTTCGATGCGCACTAACATGAACAGAATACCTCCCTATAATTATGTTTAATTGAGTCGCTAAAAAATATATATATTTATTATTCTTAATTGATTCGAATGGTGCAGACAAGTATGCATTAGGTACGCATACCAGTGTAACTGGTGGTAGTGTTCCTGTGGCAGCAGGCTATCTTCTTGGCGTAAATCAAGGAAATGGGCGTGTGCAGGGGAATTTTTGGCTGCATCGCTTAAATAAAAGCCTACATCTGCCGGCCAATCAGATGACAGCAAAGTTCAGGCCTCCTAACCAGGTTGCAAAAGGTTATGACGAACGATTCAACTGTGACTGTCCAGCCTTGAAAGAATTGCAGCCACACAGGGCGGAGCCAGGCTGTTTCATGGTAGAACCGGTGCAATAGAAAAGAGGCTTTATAGTGCTTCAAGGTTGTCCCAAAAGTTTCTACAGCTAGTTTAATTTACTGCAGTGGGGTTTTTTTTTCAATGGCATCAGTGCAGACGACTCATCCAGACATGAATTATGACTATTTTAATCAAAGGTAGACCGAAATGTTTTTTGAGGTCCAATTCAGAATATTGTTAGCCAAGGAGGCCGATAACCGATATTTGGAGCCAATATTCACTTGCACTAAAAGAAAAAAGAATGGTATCAAGCTTATAAAGCAAACTCCCAAACTTGACTTTGTTTACACAACTGAGCATATTTTTGCTAAGCAGATTCTCCAATTAGCAACATGTTCAAGGTTGTTTCAATCTTGGAAAATATTGTGGACAGCTTTGATTTAAAACACTAGCAAAATGTACAAGGAATGAATCTTTAAGTAGCACTCGGCAATATACGTACCTTATTAAAGTAATTTTGAAATTGTATTTTTACCAATTAAATGTCCATGTAGCGCTTTTGCCGGATTTGTTGGTTTAATGGTATGCACATAGAGAAAAATGTATGTGACCATGCCGTGGAGAATTCAATTCAAGTTAGGTGGGCTGAGCACATGGCAATTTAAGATTGCGGCTGATAGTTTGACTTCTCCTGAGTAAGCGGCATTGTTAGTCCTTCATACTATATAAGTTTGTGGGTAGAGCACCAATGCAGCCATATGTACTCTTTCCTGCTTACTGTCACTCTACTGCACAAAACTAATCAGATAATGCTATGGGTGGCCATCGGAGGCAAAATAATTGCTTAGTCGCCCTCCGATGATAAAAAAGATCTGGGGATTGATATGTGCCAAAATACCAATAATGGTCTATCATGAGAAATAAACCTTGTTACTATCACTAAGCAGGTCAAGCATTGGACTGTATTAAGATTGAAAGAACCCTGCAGGACTGTTTTGCTGCGAAAGACTGGAATGTGTTTAAAGATGCAGCTACCCTGGAGGATAGTTGTCTGCATACCATTATGCTGGCTATGTGACTGGGCACATCAGCATTTGTGTCAATATCATTGTGCCCCTACATAGTACACCATGTGAGGTTCCCCAACCAGAAGCAGTGGATAAAGTATCATGCTCGATTTATGGTTTCTTGCATTTAAATCAGGTAATGAGACAGAGTGCAGTGCTGCTAACTACAAACTGAGGAAATCCTTTACATCAGCTAAGATATGTAGTACAGAGAAAAACTGGACAGCATCGACTCCGCTGGCGACTCCATGGGAACGTCTGCAACACATTGCAAACTACAAGACCACCATCATCATCACCACCACAGACATCCTGCCAGATGAATTTCATATCTGCTTCAAGACCTCCACCTGGAGCACAGAAAAGAGGCCAACAAAACCAGATCACCCTCCAAAAGTCCACCAAGGAACACAAAGCATTGAGGAATGTCAACCCCTGCAAGACAACAAGGCCTGTCTGCAAGGCCTTGTTTGGCCTTTCCAAGAAGGAACTTGTCCAGGAGCACGAAAAGCATCTGCCAACAAGTTGATGTCCATTTTCCCCCTCTCCTTTTGCCAAAGCACTGTTCCCCCACGATTTTAAACATTCACCATCCATCTCACGAAGAAGCATCTCTGTGTGAATCACCAGAACGACCGCTATGTAATGTAGATGCAGTGTGGTGAAAAGCTGGGAAAATCAGTAAGATTCCATTACATTTTCTGGAAAGCATCTACCACCTCACGGGAGAGCTGTCTCCCACATCAAAGACCCCTCTTACCCACTGATTGGACTAGTCACGGTTCTATCCATTTCAATACAGCCATCAGACACTTAAGCAGCTGACAGGAGTAAGAGCATGCAAATGAAGCATACACGCAGAAGATCTGTGTACTGGTTAGCACGTCCGCCTCACAGTTCAGAGGTGCAGGGTTCGATTCCTGTATGGAGTTTACTTGTTCTCCCCGTCCCTGGTGGTTGTTTGTCTATATGTGCCCTGCTCCCAAAAACTGCTTGGAATAGGCTCCACAACCCTAGAGAAGATAAGTGGGGAGGAAGATGGATGAATGAATGAATTATCTATCAATTTACAGGCAACAGAAAAGATTTAGAGCAGACTAAACCCAATTAGGCTAAAAAGTACAACGTGCTCAACTGCTCGCACTCAGTGATTTAATCTCACACCATGACAAAAAATCAGCATGCCTGTCACATGGATTTTGTTTGACAAAAGAAGACAGATGGTGCATGTTAGATTCAATCTACCCTCTAAATGCTGTCTTTCTTCTACCTGTTAACTGTATCCGTGCTGTTTGAAAATTTACATTTCACATTTGGATGTTTTCACTATGCAATAATCTGAAAATATATGAGAGCACTGATGCAAACTGAGATTTAATCATCCTTCCTAAAACAATGATTGCCTTTCGTCTCTGCCAGGTCAGATCCTTAAAAACAAATGATATGGTTTTCTCCCTTATCTTCCATCTGAAGTATTCAGATACAAAGATGAGCATACCAAAATTTTATATTCCCCTTTTGTTGATTGTATGTAAATTGAACTGTCGCTCTCGGTTTATGTGGAAGAAATAATAAATAGTAGTAATGTGTCACGTAAACAAAATCCTTGGTTGAAATCTGGACGGAGACACGATAAGCAAGTTTTCCCATTTTAGCAAGTTCTTTGCTTGGTCAGTTCATACATTGTGATAAAGTGTGACTATGTCCATACCAAAATAAACAAATCAAATCAAATTAACATTTATTTTTCTCTTCATTCACTTATCTTCTCATTATATTACATGTTTTCCTCGTGACATCAAATGTTTCCTTCTCAGATAAAATCTGACATTTGTATCAGTGATGTGTCTATTCTGTAGTTGCTTGAAAATGTTAAAATAAAATAATTTTACTAATTGTCATGCAATCACCAGAGAGCTAAATGACTGAGTTTGCAAGGGATGTAGAAGAAAAATGAAACCGGAAGTAAAAACAAAAGCCATTAACAAGAATGTTTACCTTCTGTTACTTTTGTGGCGATGTGTATGTGTGGATAAGCAAATTAAGTTGTCTATACTTCCCCTACAGGTTCCGTGCAGGTTTCAAACAAGCTTTCCGCTGCTGCCCCTGTGTCCCTCAAAGCTCCTACGAAGGCCTGGAACTCAAGTCGACTCGCTACTTTCAAACTCAGACGAGCATTTGCAAGGCAAGCCGAATAGAGACCACTGTGTCAACTGTAGTCCAGGTGGGCGATGAAATGGAGCGCTCTAAGGCCAAAGTCACGCTTGGTCATGGGCCTGATGAAACCGTCATCGGGGCAGGACCACAAAGCTGTTCGCTGGACCTTACATCAAATGGTTCTTCCCAGAGCGTCTCCAAAACCACAGCATCTAATTTCTTCTCATGTAGCAACCTCCAAGAGCAGATGTTAAACACAAGCAACTTTTTGTCAGATAGCCAGGAAAGAATGTGAGTCAAGGCCTGCGAAAACCTTTTAGCCTGAATGAGAATCTAAGAATATTTGTTCACTCAACACTTTCTTATGTGAGACTTGTGCTACTTGCCGTTACCGTTTAGTTTAGTGTTAAAAAGGAATGATGAACACATGACTGCTGTAAACTGAAGCATATGTGATGCCTCGATTTTTTTTTTTTTTTTTTTTTTCACGGCTTCTGCTTGTCACACCAGCTCTGTCATTTTGCATGGAGGGTTCACACGTTCTCAATCCCACCAGTCTATTTTGACATTGAGTTCAAACATGAGAACACCACGCTGCTAATCCACATTGTTGTCTGTTAAGCAGCCAACTGGATGAACTTGGATTCTTTTGAAAAGTGCTTTTTTTTTCCTTTTGAACTTGTCAATCACAGGTGGAAGACAGGTAATATCTTTCCAAGCAGGATTTTGGGAACATGTAAAAAATGAGCGCTTGTCTTGTGGTCAAGGGACTTTCACCTGTTGCTGCTGAATGTTCTGCCAATTACTTGATGGATAGTTATGACTCATGTTTTACCAGGCTAAACACTGACTTGGAACAGCTGCTTTCATCATCGACAGGCTCCCAGGCTGTGAATGTGCCTTGAACAGAATCGACAAACACAAAGCAAGCGTTTCTGTTTTGAATTGTGCATTTCAGACTACCGTATTTTCCGCACTATAAGGCGCACCGGATTATAAGTCGCACCTTCAATGAATGGCCCATTTTAAAACTTTGTCAAGTCAAGTCAAGTCAAGTTTATTTGTATAGCCCTAAATCACAAAGAGTCTCAAAGGGCTTCACATAGCCAAAAATTGACAATTATTCTCAAAGTAACCCCTGATCATAAGCTCCCAAAAGGGCAAGGAAAAACTAAAAAAAAAACTGCCAGGGGAAAATGAGAAACCTTGAGAAGGGACCACAGATGGAAGGATCCCCCTTTCAGGATCACCAGGTTGTAATGGATGCAGAGAGGGCACAAGTAATACATAATATGAAAATCAATGAAAAAATGGATGTCGGAGGTGCCCTCGATTGTCCTGGCAGTGTCTTCAAGGAGGTTGAGCTGCAGTTTCTTCATCTTGAATTGGTCCCCGAGAATCCAGCTAGCCGCTATCAGCTTTTGCGCCACCTAACCCCCTCCCCAGCCAGGGAGGGGGTGGGCAGAGAGAACAACACAAACTCCGGCCAAACTGGCCACTCCAAGTTAGTTAAAGGCCATCTCATAGAAATGTGTCTTTAAACGTGTCTTAAATGTTTCTACTGAGATAGTAGTTCTAATATCCATTGGTAGGGCATTCCAAAGCTCTGGAGCCCGAATAGAGAATGCTCTAGAACCTGTCCATATATAAATCCATATATTTGGACACGCCTGCCGTAGTGGCTCAATATTGGTCCATATATAAGGCGCACCGGATTATAAGGCGCACTGTCGGCTTTTGAAAAAAATTTGAGGTTTTTAGGTGCGCCTTATAGTGCAGAAAATACGGTAGTTATAGGGGCAAGCTTCATTTCACACAGAAAGCAGATTTAAATGTTTTATTTACACTCCAACCTCTGTCAAACACACATCTAAGTACCCTACATCACTTTTATACACAGTGTTTCAGCATGTTGGGTGTATGTATTTTAGCTGCCTCATACCTCTCAGATTTTAAGAGTTTAATGGTTGAATTATAATATCAAGAAAAATTGGGTTCAAAACCAAAATTAAAAATAATCAAGAATTTAAGAATTTTTTTTTTTTTAACATATTGAACACTTATTTGAGTTTTTATTTCTGTTTGTTTACAAAGAAAAACAAAATCAAATGTGGCTGCACCAATGTTGTCAACCTGTTCAAAATCATTTTATCCTTGGGGTATTAGACAAGTGCAGAAATGACTTAAGGTTGTAGACTTAAAGTGCAATCTATTGATTTTTGCTGTCCTAGTGTATTTGCTTTGAACACTTTTCTGTGTCATCTAGTGTATGATGATATTGGCCTCGCTGTGTAAACATGTTATTGTGAAAATTTGCACATGCGTCCTTCTCTAGTTGAGGCTCTAATGTAGAGTGATGCGCCACGCTGCTTAGCATGATTGTGAAAGGACAAGGGAAACAGAGAGGCAGCTCGCTCTGCTGGAGTCCAGGAAAAAGACAGTTCGATAATGTGTGCTGCAGACGCCCACCGAGATCATTTAGGATCCTATAGGCTTCACACATGCACTACAGAAAAGAAAGTAGCCATTGTGTGAAATGGCAATCTATATAAATTTGTCTTGCAAATTCATCATGCTAATTAATTGCCATAAGTGGAACTGAAACATTGATAAAATCTTATTTTTTCAGCGTTAAGCCGAGCTGATTTGTACAAAGAAGGATTTGTGAACGTCCACTGATTGGATTAGTGCTGGGTTTACGCACACATCCACCAATGCTGAACAGGCAACGTGTTTGGTTTTGTGACTTGTTGCTTGTTCGTATGTTTGCACACCCACCTTCCCAAAAAATACATACACACACACAGCTATCACCTGTTGAAATGCATCAGATTCATTAACCCCGCGGCTCCCTCGAGTTCATCTCGTGATCTATTCTCAGCTGCTATTTAAAATTCCAACGTCATCTGATGTGAAACTGAGCAGCAGATGCGAATCAGCATGACTCTTTGTTGTGTTACCTAATGGCAGCATCTTTCAACTGGAAGGTTCCTGCATACTCTGCTTTCCAGTACACTATAATGTATCAAGTGTATTGATGATGGTGTTTACATGGTCAAAACATTTTCTTTGCTCTTAGTTTCTGGCGAAGACATTAAGTTTAAGTGAGTAGAACACTAAATTCGGCTCGGTGGCGCACTGGTTAGCACGTCCGCCTCACAGTTAGGAGGGTGCGGGTTCGATTCCACCTCCTGCCCTCCCTGTGTGGAGTTTGCATGTTCTCCCCGGGCCCGCGTGGGTTTTCTCCGGGCACTCCGGTTTCCTCCCACATTCCAAAAACATGCTTGTTAGGCCGATTGAAGACTCCAAATTGTCCCTAGGTGTGAGTGTGAGTGCGATTGGTTGTCCGTCTCTGTGTGCCCTGCGATTGGCTGGCAACCAGTTCAGGGTGTCCCACGCCTACTGCCCGATGACGGCTGGGATAGGCTCCAGCACGCCCGCGACCCCCGTGGGGACTAAGCGGTTCAGAAAATGGATGGATGGATGGAGTAGAACAATTAATGAGCTCTGCTGCCCACAATTGTTTCTGCAACTCTCCGCTAATAGAATTGGATAAGTCAGTTGTAAGTTGTACCGGTAGAGTGTCCATCTGTCCTGAAAGATCACTTTGACGACATGCTGTCTATTACACAATGCGCGTTCCAAATGTGTGACTGCACTGAAAGGTTACGATCACACACCAGGTCAATTCAGATTTTATTTTTCATGCAATCTGAACAGTAGTATTAAGTTTTCTTTTTTCGAATCCATATGTGGGTATAAATTGCATTTGTATCCAATACACACTTAGGTGACGCTCATCCAACCTACACATCATCAAAAGCCAAATATCCGCTTGAAGGTGTGGAGGACTAATCAAAATCCATTTAATCCCACTTAAAAGTATAAAGTGGACATTTGTGAAGATAATTATAATAGAGCCACTGTGACAATTCATGTGTTAGGCGCAACAATAAAGTGAGGTCCTAGGGAGATGGAATAATGATTTGTCTCATTCACTAAAGTATTTGTCGCTCCTCCTGCCTCGCACCTCTGTCAATCTCCTCAAATCCTCAAAGGAATTCCTGGTGGGGTACAAAGCATGTAAACAGAGAAGGGAAGTCAAGGCCATATTTACTTCCATAAATACTGCACTATATGACGTGTTTTGTTTGTCCATTAATGTCGTCATTTCGCGGACATATTTGTTTTGCATAAGAAGTCGCATTTGTTTTTGTAACTTGAACAACTGCATAATAATATTGTATTTAAAAAAAAATCAAAAGTTGGCTTCATGTCCTGCAGTGTGAACGTAGCCCAAGGTGACGTTGGATGTCTACCCAAGTGCACGATGCACATTGTACAATCAAAACAGTGTTATTGAATATGGGTCACTTGAAAGTAGATTTGGCTTTTTTGTTTATTATAGCATACAATTTTATGCTTGCGAATTTCTTTTTTAAAAGTTACTGGGGTTTTTTACATGCTTCCGTATATGTTGTGTTACCACCGGTCATGGGTGGATATGGAACCTCTGGAATGTGTTACATATTGTAATTTGAAATATGGATTTTTTTCAATTTGAGCCTCTTTGAAAATGGTTTCATGATAGTTAATGCTCACCCTGAGATAAAAATATAGTAACACTAAGCTTGACTTTTACCTTATACCCCATAGATGCTATTTCCATCAACTAGTACAAATCTATATGTGCTCGACTGAACATATGCAAGCTTACTTGGGCTTTGGTTTTGTGCTCTATTGTTGTGTCCATTATGCAAGGTGGCGATGGCTATACAAGTTGGATGGATTTAAGTTGTCAAGCGTGACCAAACACTTTGTTGATTGCCTGGTGTGAGTGTGCATTAAGACCCGCCTACTTAACCTTAAGCCAAAGTTACCGTATTTTCTGGACTATAAGGCGCGGCTTAAAACCTAAAATGTTCTCAATAGCCGACAGTGCGCCTTATAGTCCGGTGCGCCTTATACATGGACCAAATTCCCAAATTTAAACTGGCCCAAAGCATTGTGTCATGAAATCAATCATAAGTGGCCCGCTGAAGACTATGAATCATGAATCAAAAAGACTATGGATCATTATTTTGTGACTATAGAGTAATTTGTCGCGTCTGAAGTTGAAATAAAAAAGATAAAATGGAGAATAATTTGATTTGGATTAAAAATCTGACATGATGCATTAATGGTGCGCCTTATAGTCCGGTGTGCCTTATATAAGGACGAAGTTTTAAAATGGGCCATTCATTGAAGGTGCGCCTTATAGTCCGGTGCGCCTTATAGTCCGGAAAATACGGTAACCTTTCTTCCAGTACATAAATCACGTATAAGAAATCTTTTGGGTGAAATTTGAGGATTAAATATACGACCTAACATCCTTTACAGAGAGGCCCCAACGCTTGACATTCTTGAAACAGTTGGAATGTGCATGACATAGATGTTCAATGTTTCAATCCAACTTTAAAAAGGAGCTGAGCAGCAAAATTTACAATGGATTTTTGACGAATCATTTGTGAAGTGATTTGTGAATGACTGGACTAATACATTTCCAATGGCATCTACCTCTATGCCTTTCTGTGACTCTTCCTGCCGCTCTGATGATCATGCTCTCTAAACACAGGATTGCCATTGCCTTGTTAAAGAACAGTAAGTTGTGTAAAATTGAAGAGTTGGACTCACATTAGAAGTTAAAAGAAAATGAGTTTACTTGTGTTCCAGTGCATATTATTTTGCTCCAGAAATTTCTCCCAAACGGTGACTATCCCCAATTTTTTCTTTCTAAGCGGATATACAGTATCTGAAAGAGCAATCTGCATTTTCCTCCTGCTTTACCATGTAGCTCGTGTTTAATACAGCCACTCTTTGTGCATGTTGGACAAGAATTGCTATCAAAATAGAAAAGGTACAAACAGAGTAATTACAGTCCTCACACACTGGATGAAGTGTTTTTGTGCCCCTTGAACTTTCCTGTTTAAGCAAGACTGTAGCCAGTAATTTATTCAATCTAGATTGAATTTATTCAATCTAGAAGTCCACCAAGCCGAGGGACAATATTTAGGTATCATTCGCATGACTGGATTGGCAAGCAAGCCTTGTCACCAACAGACAATTCCATGAAGAAGGAAGGGTTGTTCTAATTAGAATTATCTGATTAGACTCTGAATCCAACCTGGCTCTTGATGCCTCCTTTTCGGAGCGTTTGGACACAGCTGGAGCTGGGCCTTGGAGTGTCCCTGACTGCTTGTGTTGTTGCATTTAAATGAGCTGTTAAATATGAGAATTGTTTGCTTGTTGATCCTTTGCAGATGGTGGGACCAAGTGTCTTCTCGGCTCTAAATTGAGCATCATTGACACTCACTCTTTGTGTGATCCTGCCTATTGTCAGAAAAAGAATCAATTCAATACACCATGTTCCATTTCCAAGGACTCATAAGTGAAAATTATAAATGTTTCTGATCACTGTTCTAAGTAGGGAATCAACAATCAAATTTGATCAGTACAATTTTAAATTTGAATTCCAACACACCCAAATAAAATGTTAGGGGCGCATTCAGCCCAATTTGATATACTGTAATTTTGTCGATTGTAGTGGCGTTTATTTGTTGTGTTTAAAAAGCCAAACACAATTGAATACAATTCTATCATTTGACCAAGTCGAATTATGCAGGTGAGGATTCTGGGCCTTTAGAGAATGATTGATCAACTTTGTTCAGGAGTGCTGCCTAAATGAGCCTGCGGTAGGTTGTCTCTCTCTCCAACTCACACTGCAGTCTAAAGGTTGTTGTTTATTATGGAGAGGCGCCAGGCAGGCTACCCAGCAGGGTGTATGGTCTCATCAGCGTCATATCTTCCTGTGGTTCTGTCCATCTCTCACCATCCAATCATGCTAATTACAGACTAGAAGGGGGAGAACACAGGAAGATATGTGCACTCACGCACACGGTGACTTGGGTGAATCCTCCAGGTTGTGTGTACGCTCCACTGGATCAGTGTGTTTGTTTGTGTAATATTTCATTAGCAGGGTGAAACCTGCAAAAATATGAATCAAGGCAGCAGGCAAACACATTTTCAAGGCACCGAGGGATTTTTGAAATTTCAACAACATAACATAACTTGTAAAAAAAAGGAAAAATAATTGTATAATTAATGCACTAATACAAGTTAGAGATATGAATCTGTCACTTTGTGAAATCGCTTGAGTTGTACAAAATCATACCTCGCTGGTGTTACCTTCTTTAACTGTAGCTACTTTGAATGTGTAATGTGGCTTGTGTGCTGTAAATAGAAGTAACCTTGATATCTGAAATAAAAATACTTTATGTGTATTGCAGTGAATAATTACAGTAATGTATGGTGTGAGCAACACCAAATTACTGATTGATGACAACTCTCTGATCAAAGAGTAAGAATCAATAGTTTCTATATCAACACTTAGAAATACATCTTTTATATTCTTCCTCGATCAATAATTGCAGAAGCAATTGAAATCATTCTGGGAGATTTGGACAATTTAATAATTTTAAGGGAAGTCATTTTTGTGACACTGTGTTCATTTTATATGTACGTACATGTGACTGTACCACTTACGTGTATGTGCAGGTATGTGTTATGGACGCTGTTAGGAATCAGTGTGGACCTGCTCCAAGCCTGTTCACCCTCCAGCATTGTTTTTGAAAACCTTGTCATACCCTTAAAGCTGCAAATGATCTCACTGACCAAACCATGCCTTTTGTTATCCCTTTTTCAGTAGAATGTACTGTACATTAGTAAGAGAAGGAAATGTGAAACTTGGCCGAGTAGAGATTATGTGGTTACCATCATGCTTGTTGTCATCAAAGCAATGTAGCAAGTAAAATTAACTGTTTCCTTGGTACTGTGATGGCTTTCTCCAAAACCACACGATCATTGTTGTTGTTTGAAATGGAAATATTAACTTCTGTATGATTATCAATGTTTTGAAATGTGCTCTGTATGTATTCCCACCTCCACTGTTATCTGCTTTTTACTGGGCTGTGGCTGTTTTATGTGTTCTGTGGCAAAATATCAGGGTGTAAATGTGTTAATGTCCTCAAGTATTTGAAAAAAAGAAGAGATTACAGTTTCCTTTCACACTTCCAAATTGTGCTTGCATTGTCTTGTTTTACCTTGTGTGTCTCCGATTGCACAAAAAGTATTTAAAGGTGACCGACTTCCGTAATATTCAGATCAGAGTGGAAAAGATTTGTGATTTACTTTGTTGCTGAACTTCGCACAGTGACTGATTTTTTTCATTTTTTTTTTTCAAGCCTGACCAGCACAGGTGCAGAAAGCAAAGGAGAGAGAGAAAGCAAGAGTTTGCATTTCAGCTGCTGAAAACCCATCAGGGGAGGCTCAGTCCCTGGTTACAGTTAGTAATAGCCAGAAAACTCTCGATTACAAACAATCTGTCTATCTGAATTCCAAATAATACCGTTATCCTGTATGACATGAGTGGGTGCTATTATGTTTTCATTTCCTTCAATAAGGTAGCAACAAAACAAACGTCGAACCGTTTTCTACGGCACATCAGAGGTGTAACAGTCGAGCTTTAGTAGGAATTATTAGCCTGTCCTTTTTCACCTCTTGCCTACCACACAGCTGTCCTCTCCACATATTGAGATTATTATGGCAGCGTCAAAGTGGTGAAAGGGAAAGTAGCTTTCAACACAACGGGACTACAGTGCTCAACTGAGACTCTCTATTATTCTCAATCAACTCAACCTTATTTATAAAGCATTTTAAAAACAACCACAGCTGCATACAATGAGCTGTAAACAATCAAAACAATAAAACACAAAACAATGGCGAGGCTCATGCTGCGTTGAAAGCCAAAGACTACAAATGTGTGTTAAGACAACAAATGACGGTGGTGTCTGGTGGAAGAATGCTGCACATTGTGAAGGTGAGTTCAATTGAGAATGTAAAGCTCCAGAGTTGTGTGCCCCCAGCGCTTCTCAAGCTTATAAATGTCTAACAAAACATGTAACCACAATGTTACCATAGAACGTATCAATCTGGCTTGTAGGATTCATCTGCCTTGCTGAGTTGGCGATCTGATATCAGGCAGAGGATTTTTTTTTAATTCTGACTGAGCTGTGAAAATTCCAGCATTTTTTTGTGAAACTTAAACACATCACTAGTTGTAGCACAACATGCGCTAAGCGGGTTCCACGTTCGCCCTAACTGAAGAGAAACATTAGTCCTCTGTTATACCGAAAGGTTTTTTTCGCCTTGTGTGGTGGGGATGGCTCGTGCTCTTTATGAAACTCGGGGGTGACCCCTCCTGTCCCAGTACCATCTGCGCCCATGTTTATATCATAGGTCACAGAAATGGTTTAAAAAGTTTGGAAATTGCCAATGATAAAAAAAAAATTCTCAGTCTATTTTGTTTATATAAAAAAAAAAAAAACAAGCAACTTTTTTATATAGGTATTTTTTTTGTACACATACAAATTTGTGATAAGAAATCCCAAGAGTGAGAAAGACAGTGTACATGCATGCATATGTGACATTAGCATACATTAGCTCCAGTATGCAATTGCCTCTTGGGAGGTAGTTCACATACGTACTGTATAAAATTAGGAGAGTGGTTTGTAAGTGAGGCATGATTTACTCTAAGTTCCTTGATATGAAGATCAGTGCCGTGGGGTGGCATGCACCAATGACTTAGTGAAAGTGAATAAAAAAATTATACAATATTTTCAACAAAGTGCAAGAGAGCTGCCAGGTGACAACCGCACAAGCTGGCTATAGCACTAAAACTACCACGGTTCTCAAACGTCGACGTGCTGTACCTATTATCATTGTTCCTGGCCTTTTGACCTTTAAGGTCTCTGTATATACACCATTCCCATGCCTCATTCGGGAGGTTTGGCAAGTACAGGATGTATTACTTGGCCGTGAAGAAGAACTTGAGCAATGAGCATTGGAAGCCATAGCCACTGAAGCTTTTTCACGTAGATGTGTGTATCGCTCAATTTCCGTCTAAGCGACCAAAATATGTCAAATTGTTTGTCAGTCATGTGTTTCCAGTATCAGTCATGTGCTTCCAGTATCACGTAGGGGTAAGCTACCAGCTCATGTTAGTGAGGAAGGTAAGCAAATTGCATTTCGGTTTCATGATTTGTTTAGTTGCATTTAATTACTTTTCATAGTGAGATTTTTCTTTGGGAGGGGGGGAGTGAGGGGGGCTGGTTCAACCTTTTGTTAGATTAACTACAGCTTAATAGTAAAAGGACTAATTGTCAATAAATCATTTTTAGTAGAGACACTTAAGTGTCGCAGTGCCTCCTTGGCAATTGCAGGAGCTGGTGACCATCTTGGAATAATAAACATTGGAAGTAAGTGGAATATTAATATAGACTTCTTAGCACCACTAATTATTGTCACTATCAGCTAGGCAGGAGATAGTGACGGTGCATTCTCTGCAGTAGGACCAGAATAATGGTCAATACTTCCTCTCACTTCATTTCCAAGTCCATAATTTCTGGGGCTCTCTGCCTCCCACTGCTTAGTTCTTTCATTCTGAAGAACAATACAACAATAGAAACAACTTTGAATTTAAAAACTTCTGGCAGAGCTTTGGACATTGATTTGTGCAGTGTGCTTAGTCATCATGACTTTTAAGTGAGTACATTCCCAAAAGAAATGGAGAGGCTAGTAGAGGACATAGGTAAATGTCAGGAAGACAAACTACCACACTCTCAGGGGCATTGCTGAATCTGTTGTTAATATGATGAGACCACAAATATTGAATATTTCCAACATAAAATTTGGCCAAAATAAACTGTGTTTTCAGTTTACTTGTGTAATTTATAGTAAATAATCATGAACGTAAGAATGATGCTGTTTTATGAACACCATATTACTAAATTGTTGACCAGTTTTTATACTGTATCTGATTTTGGATACTGATACAAAAACCGTAGACCATAGCATACATGACATCCTCTATTGTAAAGCTGTTAATAACAACGTTATATAGAGCATTGTGAAACAATGTAATAGATTAAAAGCTTTTGCAACCCCCAGCGAATACAACTTTTCTATTTTCTCAGTGCATTTTATTGCTAAGAAGCACTCTACTATGAAGTTATTCAAAGAGAAATAGTTTTCCAACTGAGATGATAACACAACTTGTGTGGTTGTTGTATTTGTTACGCTACTACTGAAATCCATATGGAATACTTTACTTTCAGTTACATTCGAAAGTACTCGCAAATATATTCAAACGTACTCACAAAAACATTTAAATGTACTCGCAAACACATTTGAACATAGTTGAATGCGTTTGAACGCATTTGCCTGTCAAAAATCTTTAGTCCACATTGATGGTTTCATGACTCTGTCGTATGAAAGCATGCTCGCGTGTCACTTTATAGTGTGTGTGTGTGTGTGTGTGTGTGTGTGTGTGTGTGTGTGTGTGTGTGTGTGTGTGTGTGTGTGTGTGTGTGTGTGTGTGTGTGTGTGTGTGTGCGTGTGTGTGTGTCTGTACGTGTGTGCGTGTGACTTTAGTGTATGAGGTGGGAAGTAAACGTGGGGTATATTTTTAGCTTTATTTATATTTCCAGGTATTAGACATTCTCCATAACCACATCTTAAAAAGTCATCTCGTGTGCTACATATCACTGTCTCTTTACAAAGATATACTGTTTGAAAGATTAGTGGTGCTTACAAGTTATTGGCCCATCAATCTGTTGTCATTATACAACAGCCCATAGTATATTGCCATCCCTATTATTATGCTCTTACAGATTTAAATCCAATCTTGCCTAGAATTGTGAGCTTTGTTTCTGTATTTATTTCAATATTTTAAAATATTAGTCATTTGCTTGCCTGCTTTGCATTGTGTTGCATTCTTATACCAGCAACAAATCCATCCAATAATCCATCCAGTCATCCATCCATCCATTCTAGGTAGTGCGCTCTTATCTGGTGGCAGCAACTTTAGCAGTGAAGCTCCCTCCAGCAACTTCATTCATCTCTTCCGGCGGTGTTCTCAGGCCAGCCAGAAGACGTACAGAGTCTCTCCAGTGTGTCCGAGGTTATCCTTCTGAGACGTGCCCCAGCAAAACCTCACGAGGGAGGCTTCCTGATCGGATTCCTAAACCATCTCATCTGGCTGGTCTCAATCCAGGGGACCAGCAGCTCTGCAAGTAGTGAATGCAGTTTCATTCAGGGTTCTTTCAAGGTCACAAGCAGTTTTGAACAAGTTCCCAACAACAACAAGAGCTGTTTGCAATAAACTGGTGGCGAACAGACTTATAGAGCTTTTCTAAACATGCAAAGAAAAAATGTTCAACTACATTTGTAACAAAATCTTTCTTTATGCCTCATGAATTAAAAATTTGGAACAATGGTTTGTTAAAATAAAAACAAGCGTGTCTGCTATCAAAAAACAATTATCATCTTTTTGCATCACCGTGTTTTATCCAGGCTAATCTGTCTTCATAAAAAATGACCCTAAATAGCACAACGGCAATTTCTAGTACTCCCAATCTCCCATTTAGTTAGTAATTTCATGCAATTTTCTAAAAAACTCTGCCCCAAACATAATTAAACCTTTTGATTGGTGGGACCAATTTGGGCACTAAGATAGATTGTTTGGCTACATTGAGGATACATTTTGGATACATACGTACATTGAGGGATTTGTGCTTTTTTGTTTTCTCCAGTCCCCTGGTCTGGTGGTTGGGCAAAGCCTCCAGGCAGCACCTGCTCATAAATATTGAGGCTTTTAGCACCCTAATTTTGATGAAGGATGGTGCCAGGACAGGCCAGGGAAAAAAGTACCTTCGAACCATTTTGTGATGAGGTCGCCCTTTCATCTCGGGTAGTGATGTCGCTCATGCACTGAGTCACATTTTCAGCCTGTGACTCTCGTGTACATACCAATAAAGAAAGTTGTTTGCATTTTCAAGCTGGAGATACAGTCCCTAGTGAGTTTGTGACAGTTTAAAATACTAAAATGTGTTGTACAGTATGAACTGTAAAGAGTGTTTTTTCTGGAGATTGAAAACAAATGTATAAATTCAAAGAACATTTGCAGTCGCAGCACAGTGCATCATTTAGTTCTACCATGTCTTTTGAAAAAAACACTGCTTTCATTTTATATTATATAAATATAGAAAATTATGTATGTTTAGTGAAGTCTAGAAACATTTTTGTTTTTCAATGAAAACAAGTAGGGCATTTATGTTAAGTGAGATCCAGAATTACTTTTTTTTAATATGAAAGATATTAGGGCGGCTCGGTGGGGCACTGGGTAGCACGTCCGCCTCACAGTTAGGAGGGTGCGGGTGCGATTCCACCTCGGGCCCTCCCTGTGTGGAGTTTGCATGTTCTCCCCAGGCCCACGTGGGTTTTCTCCGGGCACTCCAGTTTCCTCCCACATCCCAAAAACATGCTTGGTAGGCCGATTGAGCACTCCAAATTGTCCCTAAGTGTGAATGCGATTGCAAATGGTTGTTTGTCTCTGTGTGCCCTGCGATTGGCTGGCAACCGGTTCAGGGTATCCCCCGCCTACTGCCCGATGACGGCTGGGATAGGCTCCAGCACACCCGCAACCCCCGTGGCGACTAAGCAGTACAGAAAATGGCTGGATGGATGGAGATCCAGAATTACTTTTTTTTTTATATAAAAGACATTCATGTGTATATATTTATGTAGAAAAGGCTGTCTTTATTTTATATTTACTCTATAATAAAGACCTTATCCTTATAGTGTACTGTTAAAATACAACCTGTTTTCATTATTGTTATGATGTTAACCAGAATTGTTGGCCTCTGAGAAAACTAATACAATAACCTGTAATCTAACTTAGTTTCTGATCAAATCACATGATCAGTAAAGTAACGAACTTTTTCAAGAAAGCTGTAGAAACACTGTTGCTAAGATACAGCCCATTCTATCCATAAGTGACTCTGAGGCAATAGTCGAGTTGTAATATTTTGCTTTCTCATCCTCCCAATTCTAATAATCATGCGGCACATTAAAAGGAACGAGAGGATCCACTTTGGTTGGAAGCAAACACATTGCACAACGCTTTTTTTCACCACTCAGGTCTGCAATTTTGAAACAGCCAGTCCAACCAATCTGCATATAGATTTGCGGTGCGGCTCACGCCAGACTTGCACCGGTCACCAAAGTAGATCTCTCTATATCATCTGGGATCAAGCATAAGATGAGTACACTTTAAATAGCCATCCAATTACCATAGAGAGTAATTGATACATGCTGACCGAGTAAATTAAATGGCTGGAACCTAATGGCTTAGGTGATATAATGGAAGATTTCTCTTGCTGACCGCTCCGTCCTGTATCTTTTAGCAAGATAGTAAACCACCATTCACTTTTCTTGCTGTGTCATCTGTATTTGAAATTACTTTGCTTTGACTCACTCAAGCAGTTTGGAGCTTTTGGAGCAAATTTACTATAATGATATAGGAATGCATTAGCGATGTTTTTGCAGCATCTACTTTGATGGTCAACATGGCCATCAAGGGTTCATTGCAGGGCATACAAAACTGATCCACACGCTGTTGGTTAAGAATAAATAAATCATAGAAACTGACCCAATTATTCGAATGGTAATGGCTGTTGAGAAAAAGAACAAGATCCTGGACACAATAAGGTTGAATGAGTTTACTCTGCAGGGTGTTCGCGCTCTCCAATATTGACAGGGAGAGAAACTCAGTCATCGGGAAAGAGATTCAGAGCAGAGCCACTGCTCCTCCATATTCAGAGGAAGGAGCCAGATGAGGTGGCGTTGGTATCTGATCAAAGTACGTCCTGGAAACCTCCTTGCTGAGGTTTTCCAGGCTTGGTCAACCAGGAGGAGGAATAATCTATTTATAGGAGAAAATAATCTATTTCCCTTATATTACTTTTTTATTCAGAGGTTCTTGTTTTTTCAGCAAAAGGATGATAATCGGCACAAGTGCGCTCGGTATAAAAGTACTAAAATTGGCCAACGAGCATTCAACAAACTACTACTAAACTGAATGACCACAGAGCAAGTGCATCATCTTTAATCTAAAGCTCAAGTACCGTAATTTCCGGACTATAAGCCGCGACTTTTTTCCAAAATTTTGAACCCTGCGGCTTATAGTCAGGTGCGGCTTATATAAGATTTTGTTCGTGATTTTTGTGATGACTTGATCACTTTTATACACTCGTAAAAAGGCTGTGGACCACTGTTGTGCGGTATCTTGAAGAAAAAAACAACAACAAAAATACTATTTTGAAACACTACTATGGCTGCTGCTTATTCTGCCTGTGTTGCTTGTGACTTTTATGAGCTTTAGTAGGAATGCACGCTAGGTGACCTGCGTCAAAGGGCTCTAAACCCTTTCTCTTACTCTGCCATGTGACTCAGAAATTACACAAAGCAGTGGCGCTGTTTGGACCATCTGCATTGTATTAAAACCCAATCAATCAGGATTTAAATTCAATTCTTCTGACATTTTGCTTACCAAAAACAAGTTGTAATTAATGTGAACTTTTAATGCATTTTATTCAGAAGGTTACTTTGAACCCTGAGGCTTAAATGGCGGCGCGGCATATTTATGGATTTTTACGGCTTTCTGTGTACTGTCTTTCTTTGTAAAAAAAAACTCATGTGCTCGTGCGGCTTATAGTCCGGTGCGGCTTATGTAAGAAAAAAACTAAAATATCCCTGAATTTTAGCTGGTGCGGCTTATAGTCCGGTGCGGCTTATAGTCCAGAAATTACGGTAAATGAAAGACTCCTCAGCCTTTGCCCTCTTCTCACCTTTCCTGCCCTCTCCTGGCATACACATTAACGTGAGAACACGACTATCAAGGTGCTGACCTTTTTACTGTCAAAAACGATTGAAGGTTCTTGTACATCACACATATTCTATGTGCATTTTAGTTCAATACTGGCAGAAACATGACCAAGGAACTACAGACAAGCAAGAGTGCACAGCTTTAAGTGTATAAAAATGTTATATTAAGCAATGTTCACAGTGTAATTGTAGATGAGTACCAAAGACCAGGTAGAGGAAGCTTGAATGAAGAGTCTACTCTCCACATCAGTGATTAAATGGCATTGAGATTTCATACATTATGAGGAAATGATTAGGAATAAGATGAGAGTCAATTAATCAACCTATTGAGTTGATGAAGTTCCCATGCCACTCACCTGGCATACAAATGACCGTGACTGTGTTTTTATTTCAGCAAATCAAAGTCCATGTGTTCCATCAAGAACTGTTTAACTCTTGAGGCAGACTTTGCTCCACTTTAAATGTTAAGTTAGTGCTTTTTTTTTTATAATTGACTATATGCTGTGAAAGAATTTGAGTTGATTTTCCTTGATGCAAAACTATTTAACACACTTGCCTATGCCTCTGTTTGTGTCTTGGGAAGACAACTGAATGAAACACTTGGTCTGTAAACAAATTAGATTAAAGTGGAAGTCAATCCTAAGATTTTTTTGTCCACTAATATGCTGTATGCGCCCCCCCACTAGTCTAAACACAGCATTCTGGTGAATATTGTGTTTGTGGAATTTGAGTTGAGCAGCGAAATTCTCCCGTTAATAGCCAGGGCACACCAATCACGGTTTAGCTTCAGAAAAGACACTTATTTAAGCGCACCTCTCCTGTGTCAGTTTTTCCGTGATCCTGCCCATTTACTCACACAGACTGAGTCCCGTTGCCGACCTTGCCCGCCTGTTTTTCCGACCATTCCTGAACTCTGCCCAGCCTGACCCACTACCTGTTCCTGATCACACTTAACAACAACATGCCTGCCTGTTTGATCGATCTGCTCCGAACTCTGCCTGGTCTGACCTCCTGACCATTCCCGGCCGCAAATTCGTCTTGCCCCTGTCTGATTCATCGTCGCATGATGCCTGCTTGTCTACCAATCCGTCAGCCTGCTGGGTTGCCTGTAGCTGTGCTCAGGCACCAGTTGTCCGCCTGCCTGGCTGCTGCTTCATTGCTGCACCTGCTCTGCTAGAGTTCCATTTTCCCCACTTTCCTTTGCCCGAAATTCAATAAAAGCCTCATGCTGCACTTGGTTGCTCTGCCTGGTTTGTCACAGACAGCAAGTGGCAAAATGGCCGCCCTCTGAGAGGGATAAAAGCAGGTGGATTTTGCCTTCAAATTCCAAAAACAAAACACTGATCAGAACACTATCAACTAATTGCACTGCACAGAACGTATGACAAAGGAAAATTTGGAGGTTGACTTCCCCTCCTCTCTATATAAGACTCTCTTGCTTAGCACATAGTAGAGTTGAAATGAGCCATATTCCAGGCATCCATTATTCTTGGCACTGTATGAAATGAATAACCTGCTTCCGTCTGGTGGTTGTAGTGTATTTACCAAACCTCAGTCATGGGAAGTTAAACAAAATGGAAAATCAGGCCTGAAAGCTGGCGTAATCCAGCAAAATAGTAACAAACATACTTTTTCCTGCAAAATAATCTGAGATGAAATGCGAAGAACTCAGTAACGGAAAGTTACACACAGAAAGAATTTTAGTGGTTTTTCAATGCAATGATTCAATTCTATGCAATTTGCTAGCTTTTATTTCAAATTTCCAGTAACTCAACAGTTACTCTAGGTTAGAAAAGAGAAGACTGGACTCACAGTGTGGCCTTGTTGCATGTGAACAGAGAGATTGATATCACACGGCGGCTGGCTTGAACACACTTTCCTTCCGTTTCTATTGTATCAACACTTGTTAAAAAGCAGTGATGGGCTCTGCATGCTCATTGATATTTGTTCCAAACAAACACATTGCTGTAGTACAATAATGGTCTCTCCTGCGGAGAAATTCAACGTTCCCGAGTATACTTGCCAAACACAGTAGTCTTTTATTCTTTCACTGTTTCTGTTCCTGTTGAGCTCTTCAGCAGCATAAACTCCTAGGTTGATGTCAAATGTCAACATCTTTCCGGAAATGTTGAGAGAGGTTGACAAGTTGTTTTAAAGCTAAATGAAAGTATTTATTGGTGTTCAACCATTCACTCAAAACGTTTAAAAAGTTCTGTAAACATCTATTGACAGAAAGCATATGTTATTAGTGTTTACCAAAATCACAGAAGGGTAGCTCATCCAAAATGAGTTTGAGTTCTGATAGATAAAAATGAAAGTCTTTTTTGAAGGGATACAAGTTTGTTTCCTGACTACTACAAGATGCCTTTGAGCAAGGCATTAAAATGCTCAGGGATGATGTTCCACAATGCAAAGTAACATTCTACTTAAGGTCCATTTGGAACTAAAATCAAAAGGCTCATTTTGGTCAGTGAAAGTTTAATATGGCACTATGTGGGAATGTGTCAGGATTGGAAAAATATCATTATTGTTTAACCATGTTGCCTTTTTGTGCTGAAAATCCCCCCTTGGATTTTGATTGATACTGTTTATGTTGATTATTTAATTGATGTAATTATGGGCTAATTTAATCTCAAGTCATATGAGCTTCAACAAGCAACCACCACCTGAAATCATTGTAATAATAATGATGATCCACGGATTATTATTTATTTAGTTTGAAGGTGAACATGATAAATTGTTGTCTTTTAATAAGGTATAAAATGTAACATTTTTATCCCGTGTGGTAGGTAGAGAATAAAGATTTTCTTCAAGTAACTCTGCCATTCAGAAAAATGAATTTAGGATGCTTACTGAGTGTGTTACAGCTCATAATATTGTCTGGCTGTTAATCTCTAAATGCTTGTGTTTGTAATCCGTGTATGCCGATCCTCAGATGTGCTGCCACCTCCAACTGCTCCTCCCAGATTGATGGTCCCTCGTCACCAATTTGAATCGTTGTTAAGGAAAATAGCCTGATGGATGATGGAAGCCGAGGAAGCTGCTCCACCCACAAGCTGCACTTGTTACACACCATTAAGTTATAAAATGACTCTATTTGTGTCTCATGCTGGCTGGTAATGTGAGCAGGCAGACTCTTGCATGTAGATAGTTACTGATGCTTCTGTTGTTCAATGCAGCTGAGTGGAGAGATGGAATTGGTATGAGTATTTAACTATTCTTAATAGGAAGCATGTGTACTGTAGTCTCTTCTGCGTGTCATGAGTCGTCCCCGGGATCTCCTGCCGGTGGGACATGCCCGGAACACCTCCCCGGGGAGGCGTCCAGGAGGCATCTTGATGAGATGCCCGAGCCACCTTATCTGGCTCCTCTCAATGTGAATGAGCATCGGCTCAACTCCGAGTCCTTCACAGATGACCAAGGTTCTCACCCTATATCTAAGGGACAGCCCAGACACCCTGCAGAGGAAACTCATTTCGGCCGCTTGTAAAGGTTTTCATCCTAAGTCACGACACAGCTCAAAAGTATGGTAGGCTACGCTAGCAGCTGCGGGGTTTTGTCAAAAGGGATGTTGACTATTTGGGGTGCATGAGGCGTTACTGAATCTGTGTCCACTGATAGTGTTTCAAACGTGTGTAATCGCCCGGAGAAGTGGCTGCTGTGACAGATGAATGACTTGCTGTGCAGCGGGGGCACATTGCGGATGAACTTTAGTTCCTTCTGTTATACAGGTGAGTAATTAGGCCCATTCATTTTTATTAATTTTAATTAATTTTAGATTTTAATGGCATGTAGCACAAATCTAGCCTGATATAAAAGAAAAGTCAAGTCAAAACATTTCTTTACAATATGTTCTATGTGCCCCCACTAGTCTAAACATGACATTCTGATTAATGTAGCATCTGTGAAATAAGAATTGAGGAGCAAAATCCTCCTGTTATAATCCATCTGAGGGGGCGATCATTTGGCCCGTTGCTTGTAGACTAAAAATGACATCACCATGCTGAAGAACTCAGTCAGTTTACCAATCACAGCTGAAACCCAGAAAAAAGGTGAGCTGTGCTCTGACTATATCTGGCAAATATATATGTGGGGATAATTGCTTATCACCACTGTAAACATCTCCAAAACATTCAAGAAACTAGCTAGTTTTGCTTGACATATTTCTTCCTATTCCCATGTAGAGTTAGAGAATAAATGTTTACATCATAAAGCTGCATCGTGTATCATGTGTGTGTGAGTGTGTGAATGTGTGTGTGTTTTCAAAACAAACTCAAACTCCTTAACTATAGCAGCCTTAAACACCTCTTCAGACGTTTTAAGCCACAGGTGTCAAATTCAAGGCCTGGGGGCCAGCACGGCCCGCCACATCATTTTATGTGGCCTGCGAAGACAAATCGTGCATCAAATTCGTGTGTCATTACTAGAATTGCAAATGTCTTTACTTTTAATAATATCTTTTTTTTTGTAAATATTTGACCAGTTTTCACTCATCTAATTTGAAAACAAGTTATTTGTCAGTCTGTTTTGTAACTTTTACTGTAATATAATATGAGGTGTTCATACATTTATTTGGGTTGACAGTCATAATGGCCCTCCGAAAGAAGCTATGACTACAATGCGGCCCACGGAAAAAAATGAGTTTGACACCCCTGCCTTAAAAACACTCAGATGCTCCTAGTGGTGGTTGAGTGTACTTCAGGCAGTAAAATTCCACCGCAATTAATTAGTTGGCATTTTCATTACAATATGTATTTCTGATGGAACGCTATGCATGATTTTAATGCATTTACTGTAAAATGTATGACTGATGGGCTGGAGAATTATTGCCTACGTCATTTCCAAGTAATGGCAAGCCAACAGCGGCACTTTGAAGATGAAACTCATGCAAATGCACCATAGACCAAGCCAACAGCAAACCAGTGTGAAAGCAGAGGACCTGCAGGTGGGAGACAAGAGAATTTCCGAGACACTTTTTTTTCTCCCCATTGTGAGCTAGTCGAAGATTTATCCAATGCTAAATGAATAGGATTTGGGGAATTTATTGAACATTAGTATAGAGCTCTACTTATGTCGATGTTCTCTTGGTAGGTTAATTCTCCAATACTATGCTTTAGCTCTTAATACAGAAAATCAAAAAGCTTTGTTAAGGATGCTTTCTTTGCGATGAGAGGCAGGAATTGGACCCAAAAATGGACACTGACAACAAAGTCACAATACATAAGACTCATTGCACGAACAACTAAATCACAAGGGTCTCTTTTTTGTACTGCCACTATTATGCTTGCATGTATTAATGACATTACAAAGCCTGTGGTCTAAAAATACCTGAATATGAGCAGGCGCTTCAGTTTAAAACGTTCCCTCCAAACATGGCAGGTCACATTGGGACAGGTCACATACTATTAAGCTCATGCTTAATAGATCTTGAGGGTAGAGCATCCTTTTTTCTCCGTGTTTCTCCTCAGTGTCGAATAAAAACACCATGTCACGACACAATCGAGCCCCACCTGAAATAAAAACATGACATTTAGCATTAACCACACCAGCTCAGTGGCCTAGTAGTAGAGTGTCCGCCCTGAGACTGGAAGGTTGTGGGTTCAAACCCCGGCCGGGTCATACCAAAGACTATAAAAATGGGACCCATTGCCTCCCTGCTTGGCACTCAGCATTAAGGGTTGCAATTGGGGGCTTAGATCACCAAAATGATTCCCGAGCGCGGCACCGCTGCTGCTCACTGCTCCCCTCTCCCCCAGGGGATGGATCAAAATCACATGGGGATGGGTTAAATGCAGAGGACAAATTTCACCACACCCAGATGTGTGTGTGACGATGATCATTGGGACTTTAACTTAACCACACAATTTTTTTTTCCATGATGGGCTGATAGTTGGTATATCATGAAGAAGAGGAATAATCTTCACACCATATCCTAACTTGCAACCAAGTTTTGACAGTTGTCAGCATTCTGAGGTAAAACGCTACTCCTTTGCAACAAGTTGGACATTGTGTACACGCTGACGAGGAGTCTTTGCAAATGTAATGTGCAATATACTGTATTTTGCCGTTCATTCTGTTACTAACACCCCGCCCAAACACACACACACACTACTGATTTAATAAAATAGAGTTTCAAGTTAGGACATACATGAAATAAGAAGGCACAACATCCCTTAGGCCATTATTGGCAATCAAATATGTTGATGAAAAGAAAAGATGGATGGATGGATGGATGGATGGATGGATGGATGGATGGATGGATGGATGGATGGATAGATAGATAGATAGATAGATAGATAGATAGATAGATAGATAGATAGATAGATAGATAGATAGATAGATAGATAGATAGATAGATAGATAGATAGATAGATAGATAGATAGATAGATAGATAGATAGATAGATAGATAGATAGATAGATAGATAGATAGATAGATAGATAGATAGATAGATAGATAGATAGATAGATTTGGTTTTCCAACAGCATTCATACCGCAGAGTGGGTATATAAAAGACATACTGATGACATGAGCGCAACTCAATAGGCTTCTAGAAAAGGCTGCCACTCACAACGGCGCCACAAAAGAAAACCAATAAGTGCGACAAAAAGAAAATGTTGATTTTTGTGATTCCCTGGTTGCAGTGATATAGAATTACAGTGCAAAATACCAAGAGGAGTTTATGACCCTGGAATGATGCATTGTGAAGTTTTCAGGTCGCTAGCTTCTTCTCCTCTTTTCACCTCAGCAATTAATGGTCAAGTATTGTCTTGTGTAGACAAGTCGACAATACCTGCCTTTCTCTGGAATACACAGTTTCAAGTTAGGACATACATGAAATAAGAAGGCACAACATCACTTAGGCCATTATTGGCAATCAAATATGTTGATGAAAAGAAAAGATGGATGGATGGATGGATGGATGGATGGATGGATGGATAGATAGATAGATAGATAGATAGATAGATAGATAGATAGATAGATAGATAGATAGATAGATAGATAGATAGATAGATAGATAGATAGATAGATAGATAGATAGATAGATAGATAGATAGATAGATAGATAGATAGATAGATGGATGGATGGATGGATGGATGGATGGATGGATGGATGGATGGATGGATGGATGGATGGATGGATGGATGGATGGATGGATGGATGGATGGATGGATGGATGGATGGATGGATGGATGGATGGATGGATGGATGGATGGATGGATGGATGGATGGATGGATGGATGGATGGATGGATAGATAGATAGATAGATAGATAGATAGATAGATAGATAGATAGATAGATAGATAGATAGATAGATAGATAGATAGATAGATAGATAGATAGATAGATAGATAGATAGATAGATAGATAGATAGATAGATAGATAGATAGATAGATAGATAGATAGATAGATAGATAGATAGATAGATAGATAGATAGATAGATAGATAGATAGATAGATAGATAGATAGATAGATAGATTTGGTTTTCCAACAGCATTCATACCGCAGAGTGGGTATATAAAAGACATACTGATGACATGAGCGCAACTCAATAGGCTTCTAGAAAAGGCTGCCACTCACAACGGCGCCACAAAAGAAAACCAATAAGTGCGACAAAAAGAAAATGTTGATTTTTGTGATTCCCTGGTTGCAGTGATATAGAATTACAGTGCAAAATACCAAGAGGAGTTTATGACCCTGGAATGATGCATTGTGAAGTTTTCAGGTCGCTAGCTTCTTCTCCTCTTTTCACCTCAGCAATTAATGGTCAAGTATTGTCTTGTGTAGACAAGTCGACAATACCTGCCTTTCTCTGGAATACACAGTGAGGTAATCAGTGTTTTCATTTTTGACAACACTCAAACACGCTTGATACTTGGGTTTGCCTAGCCCGGATCTCTAATATCAATACTTCTATTCTACTAATGTACTTTTTGACACATCTGCAACTGAAATCACACTCGCAGTATCTACTGTTCTGATATATTTTCTTGTGTTAAGAGCGATGAACAAGAAAAAGGAGCCTGCTCTATTCTGAGGAAATTACATTTGTATGTAGCTTAGACATCACAAGCAAAATAAGTCTTTTTAGTTGCTACTAACTGCAGCTGTTTTGTACCCTCATTCTAAGGGAGGAGGAAAAGGTTGCTTGATGGATTATAGTTTTATTTTTCACAAAGGCTGTTAAATGTCAAAAGCGAGGGGTGTGCTTGACTGCACGGAGAATAATTTCGTAAAACTGCGAAGATGAAAGAAAGCTAGGATGCAACAAGAAATTAAAGGTAAGGTCAGCGAAAAAAATGAGATGGCTCAACAATTCATTAATGTACAGTTTACATTTTATTGTAAAACAATAGACCTGTTAAATTTCCCAGTGGCAGGCCCTCTACAGAAAAACTTAATGTACAAATGACTCCAAAATGTATTTCATATACAAAGTACAATGTGTTAATTTCATTCATAGTATAAGTGCAAACCAAACTTCCTGCATGACAAATAGTAAGCCTAACTTTAGCATGTTGATTAGACTGTAGGCTGAATAATTTGATGCTAATGTTCCAGTTTGCGCACAGATTTGGAAGCTGCTTGTTGATGGGCAGATTTCATTGGGCTCAAAGCCTTTCTTAAAATTACACCAGACAATAAAAATCCATGAGAAGCTGGCAAAGGAAAAGAGTACCCAGCAGGACACACAAATGTTTTGCTCCAAAGGTAACACTGAGCAATTTGGGACAGGTTCATTTAAATTTCCAAGCACAAAGCAAAGTGAATAACTATAAAGCAATAGACACATCAAAGTAGTTTGTGTGTGTGTGTGTGTGTGTGCGTGTGTGTGTGTACGTGCGTACATTCGTGTGTTTTTAACCACAGCTCAACTGCCACAGTGCAGAATCAGCTTAACTTTAAAACTGTTAATATACAATATGTATAATGAGTTCATGTAATGATTATGACCCCGTGAGGACGAGCGGTATAGAAAATGAGTAGGTGGGATTAATGCACAATTATAGCACTGTTTTAAATCAAGCAGATGTGTGCCAGGTGGATGATGATGGTCTGCCATGTTTGCCTGATGTTGTTTACAGCATACTGTTGGATGATGTGACCAGCCCCCCACCTTTGAGAGGAAATATATTACCTTCATTGCTGAATGTAATCTGGTCTAGACATAGTTGTAAACGGGGGGGATACAAAGACTGTTAAAAAAAGGTTGCTCCATCTGTTTTTTTTTTTCCTCTGATGCAGTTATCCATACCAGTATTTTGCCAAGTTTGGATGCAGTCCACCTGATGAACACATAATTTGCAGTAACATTTGTGTTCATTTTATCAGAGCAGATAATGACCATACAATTCCAGCTCATAGCAGATCGAAAATGGTAGATGGTTAACAGGTGGTGTTTATACAACAGCATAAAAGTGACATGGCAGGACAGTCCCTGGTGCATGCATTAATCTTTCTGCTTTCAAACCTTGACATACAGATGCCAATGAACTGGATTGAATTCAGGAACATTAAACATGTGATTTTTCGAAATTAAGAAAGAAATGTGCTCAGTGCAAGGTAACACTTCCCATAGGTGGATGTTAACTTGCACAGCCTTTTTTTTTTTTTTAACACATTTCTGAAGACATGCTGATAATCACTTTATTGGAAACTGAAACTGTACAAAGTCCCACTCAATGAGTCAGTGTGTTGGGTTTTGCATGAGCTTATGCAATGACTGATTCCAAGTGAACGTCATATCGTTAAAATTAGCAAAGCTTCACAATTGGAGTACCAGGCCAGCTAGGTGCATACTTTAAAGCGGGGCGGGGGGAAGTCAATGGGGGCAGGTTGGATATAAATGATTTTTCAACAGTCTTGAAAATAAAATATGATTTTCCTCTAAAACAGTAGTTTGAGGAATCAGATCAATATTTGGAACTCCGCCACCTGTTATATGAATATCGATCCATCTATATTCACGAGATCACTTGGGTCATCAAGATGGAGATGACTGAACAGAGTGGGACCAGTATGTAGTGTGTTTGGTGTATTCTCATTTTAGAGGATTCACTTGTCAGATAAGCACGACAGAAAAAAGTTATTCTAAAAATAATGTGCCACCAATCGCATGATTAGTGGGCATAATTCATTTTACATATTTTAGCAGAAGAGAAGTTATACACAAAATGGCAGTGGCACATTGTTAGAAAACCACATTTTGTTTTTGGTTCTTACCAGTTGCGATGCAGTTGCTGTAATATTTAAATGCTTCGTCATTTCATTATGTCACTTTTATTCTGTCATATAGGCCTAATGTCTCACAATACTGGTACATAAACTCGAGTTACAGAGTGAAAAGCTGTCAGTATGTTGACTCGTCGAGATTTCTTCCAGGTAGAATGTCTAGCTGTGTTCGCTATTGTTAGATTTCTGTATATAAAGACTTTGACTTTTCAACTTCCGTGTCATGTCTGCTTCTGAGTCCAAATTCTGAGCCTGCAATAGAAGAAAAACTGTATGACTGGTGATACTGAAAAACAATGCAAAACTAACTACAGTGGGACCTGAGTTGAGATTCAAACACAGAACCCGAAAACTGTGAGACAAGTGTGCTAACCACCATAACACCATGCTGCTTCTTTTGGATCCTCCTCTAAACAAGAACAAACAATTCACAAACAAGAAGCCTGGAGCTTTAAGTCAAATTCACTTTATTTGACACAGATGATAAAAGATCATTCCCAGCCATTGCGCCAGTACTTAACTATTGCCAATCACATTCCCAGATGAAAAATGAACGGTTGTGTCAGGAAAGTGATCCAGAGTAAAAGGTAAACAAATTATGAGAGTAAAGACTGCTTACGGGAAAGCCGTAACAATAACGTACTTTATGTTATTAGTATATTATACAGTGGTGCCCTTAGATATGAGTATCTGGACTTTATCAAGATACAAGATGTCACTTGGTAATTTTTTTTGTCTTGAGACTCCAGCTAAATTTCCGATACAACCGACCGTCTCTAGATGGCGGCAGCAAACTTTACAACACAGAGCCACCATCAATTCTCATTGGTTTTCTTGCAATGGAAAAAGACAACATTGGCTGGGTTGCCAAATGCCAATAGACAACAGCAAAAGAAGAAGAACAGGTGACTTCGGGCTGGACTGGACTGGGTCCAAAGCCCACATGGGTCCAAAATGGATGAGGTGGTAGATTGTTGTGTTTATAGAACTCCAACTCAAAACTCTATTTGTCACATCTTACCTCTTTCACAACATGCTGTATCCGGTTTCAAACAAATTATTCTTTTGGAATTTTACTTAAAATTGTATAATGACAAATTTGTATAGGAACTACTCATTATGGCAACTATGTAGCTGGGGTTTGTGGTTAATTGGCTTAATTAGATGTCTGTTCAAGCACAAAGGTATTGGTAAACATTGTATCCTCATTGAGCAGCTGAAGAGAGTAGTATTTCTCAGAGGAGATCAATAAGGAGCTCTCCTATTGAGTGGATATTGACCTCACATTCATCAAGAGGGAAGAAACATGGTCTCAAAGGCATAGGCCACATATTTTCTCTGTCACCTCATCCACATGGTATTTTGTCATATTTTAAACCTCCTTCAGTTGTCTGCAAGTGCCCAAAATTGACTAACTTTATTAGTTAGGATCATGGTAGTAGTCACTTTGCGTTTACTATAAAACATTACATTTTACATTACCATTTGACATATCGTATGCAGGGGTCATTGGTTGGTAGTGTTGTGGTTCACATCACGACCTTTCATGCAACTGACCTTGGCTCAATTTCTGGTCAATGCTGCACAATCACCCAGTGATTGACTGGTAATTAGTTCAGAGTGCACCCTGACTCCCAGGTGACCTGAAACAGGACAAAAAAAAAGAACAGATCTTGGACAAACAGATGGCTCTGTAATCATCCTTTCTCTTCACTCTCTCTCCCAAAGATCTGGATTTTTTTGCAAGACCTAATTGCAAATAACAATCTATTCAATGTCTCCTGTCTCTAGTCCTGATTAACAACACACACACACGCACGCACGCACGCACGCACACACGCGCGCACACGCACGCACACACACACACACACACAATATGAACCATAATCTTCTGCTGCCATCTTGTGACAGCAATAATCACAACATCATATTACTTGTCTTTCGAGGCTCGCGAGACTGGTCGCTCAAGATATGTAAATTGTAATATTATAAAGCCATCAAAACTATGTATATAATTAATTTTCTTTCACAAGCCTGACGTTTACAGTATTATTTATGTGGGATCCTAATCTTGCTGCTGAAATGTTCATTATCCTTCCAAGTCTGTCTGATCGAATGTACATTTTTGAGGAAATTTGCACTAAGCTAAATTGAATGTTATCAGGAACTATAGGACCTATGCTAGAAATAATTTGTGACTATTGAGCAGAGGTCTAACCAAATAGTGATCAGAGATCACTCCTTGTCTATAGTAAGACAGAGGGTTACTGGCCAGGTCCCAGTAGTAAAAAACAAAGAAAGGAAAACATTGACAAAATGCAGCCACCAGACTTTTATGAAAGGAGATTCCCCTTCCAAACTATGACCACTTCCCCTCGCACCTCATCTCCGCCTTCAGTGCCTCATCAATGTCAAGGTATGTAGATCTTGAATTTACCGTTTTCATTATGTTTCTTTTTTCACTTATATTGCATATTCAACTCTATGCATTCTTACTCCACAATTGTGATATAAAAAGGCAACATTAGGGTAAAAACTTGCTGATTGAGAACGGATTATTGCGTTTTCAGTTATTTCTAATGAGGAAAATTGATTCAGAACTCAACGGTTTTGCTTCTCAACGTTCTTTCTGTGACAAACTAGCATTGAGATCCTAGTCGGTTCCACAGGTAGTTGTATGTAGTAATAGTATGTATGTACGTAATTATTTGATTATTATATTATATATTATTATTTAACCTCAGTACCAGGCCTCTCACCCAGCAGGCCTACTGTTAGTGGTGGGGCAACATGTTTGTCCTTTGTGATGTTATGCTCTCTTTGTATCTTTGATGAATTGTCTCTAGCCAGTAGCCACAGTTGTTGTTGTCAGACATTAATGGAATAGAGACGTGTTCCTCCCTTTTGCCACAATGGTATATTTCTTTGTGTCACTTTTTGTCCTTTCCAGACTATGCGTGAACATGGAATTAAAAATAAAATGTATGTCCCATTTTAAAATGTATATCATTCAAACACGAGTTAAGTTTATATATGATCATAAACGGGGACGCGAGTTATCTTGTTCCACATAAAAAAAAAAAAAAAATCAACAACAGAATGACGTAGCTACGCGTTGTACTGTCACGTAAACACGGACATATATAAATACGGATTTGCTCGCCGTCGGTAAGATTGAAGCCATCGGCGTGCATGTTACGTTGCCAATCTCTACGCTTGACGAACACGATTTTTCTCCGGCGTTTTCACGTTATTCTTTGTCTTGACAAAAAAATAAAAAATAAATAAAATCCACTGACTATGACATGCAAGTGTATGTAAGATGATGAAGAAGAAAAAGGTTTACATGATTCTGACTTTCTTTCTCAGAATTCTAACTTTAAAGTAAGAATTCTGACTTCTGATTTATTAATATTGGAATTCTGAGAATAAAGTCGGAATTCTAAGGGAAAAAGTAAGAATCTTGTCAACCTTATTTTTCTTCACTGGCCCTAATCCTCTTCCATCTATATTTACCGACAAATCTGGGAAAAGCACCGCATACATAGTTCATCAGTGAGGATTTGATTTTAAATTTTCTCTTTTAAAAATTATACTCAAGTATTTGGCCACACCATGTCAGAAACATCAACAATGAAATGAACAAATTCACTGCACAATGTAAACCTAACAAACGCTGTCATGATATCGGGGTAACATACACTGATGTCGATGCAAAGAGTACAGTTGTTGCTAAGAGGCTCTCGTGACTCCATACAGGGATCTAAGCCTGAAATGCGCACTTAAAATTTTTAGCTGAAGGGGGAAAAATGAAGTCAGCGTGGTGGCAACGTAAAATGGCTGCCGCCTGGCTTCAACCACGAGGAGTCTTCCGTTGGTCCATTCATATTTGCGTCCGTGCAATAAACATTTCGGCGCAAAATTCAAACGCTTGGCTGCTAGTAAGCATTGTGGTGTGTTTTTACCATTATCAACCCGCACTGGATTTTACACATTTCAGAATACCGTGAGGAAAAACAACACGTTTTATGGTAAGGTTGTGCGTAAAAGTATGTTCCTTCGTCCAATAACAGAATTTGAACCGTGCATTTGTTTTTACAGTGCTAAGCGTAAAGATTATTGAATCGCACCGTCTGAAATGCTTGAAACGGATTTAGAGTGAATGTAGCATTATGCTAACGCTTTTTGTGTTTCTCCGAAGTCGCTATATTAGCTCCATCACGTTTACTATATCGTGATTTCTCATTCTGTAATCTTAACATAACCACTTTTTTTTCCTTTTACAATCCTGTTTGACAACGTTTACGTCGCGTTCAGCGAACTGATTTTTTTGTCAAGTATGCCGTCAGTTATACCTTGCACCAACACTACAATTTTACATTTTCAAAATAACCCTCGACATGAATTAGTACAAGACATTATTGGTTAATGTGTGCAAAGTAAATTACTTAATACGTGACTCTCAATCAGTGGTATTTATAAGTACTGTGCATTCAAGTGCAATAACAAGTAGGAAACAGATGAGCGTGGTGTCGTCTGTATAATACACATGAAGAAAAACTCTATGTTGCCTGTACAGTACTGCATTCAAAAAGAAAATATACCTTACTTACTGCATTTAATATTGTTATAACATTCTGTTTTAAAACATTTTGGTAGCAACACATTAATAGCACAGTCCAGTCATTAATATAAACGTACATGGACTTATCGAAATTGCATCCTAATTGACACGTGAGAGAGTGAACGAGGATACAGTTCATACATAAAAACAGTCTGTCAGCCATTCATATGGGCATCAGTATCAGCATCTTACAATGGTGCCCGATACATCTAAATAAGTCTGGTATCGGACTGATACAATGTACATAGTTTCTAATTTGCTCTCTGTATTTAGCCAAGATGAGTGCGGCCAGCTCACCTGTCTCGCGGTTGCACCAAGGATGGATATCGTCATCCATGAAGCACAAGGGCGTATCGCCAGCAGCCTGTAGCACACCATTACTTGCAGCCTTCCCCGGCAACGATGATGAGAAGGAGCGACGTCAGCGCCGACGCTCAAGAGTAATTGACCTTCAAACTGCTTTGGATTCCTCTTTGAATGACTCTGCACAGCACAGGTAAATTCCAATCAGAAGTGAAAGAATCTCCTTTCCTCGGGGCTCAGGGTGTTCTGCAAAAATCAAATGTGTTCATTCTTATTTTTAGAAAACTGTTTTATCCATGTATGCCAGCAATCTTTGATGTTCAAGTGAGAAGATTACATTTTGCGCACCCCCAAGTCTCTGTCATGACTGTAAACAGTATTATTTGTCTTGAAAAGCATTATTGTTATGAGTATACTTCTGCATAACATTAGTCTTTATTAACATTAAAGAAAAGAAAAAATATAGATTGATTTAATTGAACAAACTGCTATCCTTGACTTCTGATTTCAAAATTAGTAATCTATCAATTTGTTGTGTATTATGTAATAAGGCTTTGGGACAATTAAGTATTTATTTGCTTTCACTGTCATGATGGTCCTAATGAGTTTGAAACCCCTGCTCAAAATTGTCCTTAAGTGCTCCGCCTCTTGCACCAAGTCAACTGGAATAGGTAAACACAATGGATCGATTAATTCACACATACGGCCGCCAGTCTATTATACAAAGCATGTGGGCGAATGTTATCACTCGAAGTAAGCAATGTTTAGCTCCTTTTCGTATGGCCCAATAATTCCTTTGGAACTGTTTTTGCATGTTTTTATAATGCAACAAAGTACTGATCAGAAAAATCCAACTCAATCAGCTGCACTTTATTTGTGTCCTAATCAGCGTCTGTTAGTTATTCCAGAACATCAAATCGCTGTAGAACACAGGGTTTTTTTTGTTCTTGTTTGGATGATTAGTGGCTATCACATGAGTTGCAGAGAAGGTATAGAATGCATACTAATTGAAGCTGTCAAAATTGTGTCCAGTGCTGCGGGGACACCTGCCGCCGTGCCAAAGTTGTCCAATGCTCAAATCTCAGAGCATTACTCCACCTGCATCAAACTTTCCACTGAGAATGTAAGTGGAGCATATTTTTGCGCAGACCTTAAAAAGGCTCAATTACAGAGAAATCGCTCAGTAATTGTTCATGTTTTCATCACTAACGCACAGTGTTTCTTGTTTTGGTAGAAAATTACAACAAAAAATGCCTTCGGTCTACATCTTATTGATTACATGGCTGACATTCTTAAACAGAAAGATTCGGAGCTCACTAACTTCAAGGTATGTTCGAGGTTTGTCATCTTGTTCTTACATTGTGTGTTTTGAAAAGTAGTCTTTAACTTATTCAATTGTTTGTATTTGTCTAATATGATGATTAAAAAACTGCTAATTTGAGTTTAGTCACATCAGCTGCAGTAGTAATACTGTACTGCAGTGTTTGTCAAACCTATTAGCGTCTCAAAAGTTTATAAGGATAGAGCTGCGTTTAACAGCTCATTTATTACGCCACCAAAAAAAAACCTGATGTGTTGCCCATAAAAGGATTTAAACGGTTTACCCTGCTGCTCCACTAGCCGTATTAAAAGGTGTCATGATGGGCTCGTTTTATTTAAAAAGAAAGCTTGATGGCCAAAAATGAAACATCAATTTAGGGGGAAAAAAAACCCACTGTATTATGTAATATTTTATTAATAAAGTTGGTGAGAAAATTGACAAATTTCTGTCTACCGGTGTTTAATTTTTAGGTTTATTTGTGATCTCATTGGATGTGTCAACATTGAGGAGGTTCTTTTGTTTACAATATGTAGGACATTCCTCTCTATGAATGCGATATGTAACTTGCAGCAAAAAAGATGAATAATTTAAGCTAATAGTTACTTCAAAGTTGATTTTAATTGTGATTGATCCAGCTGGAAGTGAGAGGAACGAGATGACATAAGGAAATGTTGTTGGTTGGTATCCAATTGTGCTAAAAACTAGTTGGCTACAAATATAAGACCAAAATGATCACACACCTGAAAAGCCTTTTTTTGGGGGGCTCCATATCACAATGGCTTGGAGGGATGATTTGTGCTTCGAGCTCCTCTGTGGCAGCGGATGAAGCAACTGTATGTGTCATGTGGCTTTTTCTTAAAATGATATGTGCACTGACAAAAGGGTTTGGCTAAATTGAATCGATGAGCTTGATGCATTGGTGTTGCCAGACCCATTACCTTGATAATGCAATCATACCCAATTTACAGAATTCCATTCATTTTATTTTACTCGTCACGTGTGAATATGTATATGACACACAAGCACTGAGTGTTTTTTGCTTCTAGGTGGCAGCTGGGACACTGGATGCCAGTACCAAGATCTATGCTGTGAGGGTGGATGCAGTTCATGCTGATGCCTACAGAGTACTCGGTGGCCTTGGGGCTGAAACCAAACCCGGAGATGGTCAGTGCTTCATTGCTGTGATTACATGCATTTTGAATTATTTTTAAACAAACAGCTACTCCCATAGCTGTCTGCTTATGATTTTTGCCAGAGTAAAAAAAACAAAAAAACACCTAAAGTAAAACATCTTACTGGTCTATGTGTGCAACCATAGACAATGGACTCAAAGAGGAAGAGCAAAATGAAGATGCTGAAGTAACAACCAAGCAGCCAAAGAAGAAAAGGCCCCCTAAGAAGACAGTGGAGCAGAATCTGAGCAACTTAAATAGTGCTGAGTCGGAAAGGAAGTGTGAGGTACTGCCATTTGCTGAATCTGTTCAAATGGCATTCATAACTGGAGATTTTTCTTGTGTACATCTTGTCTTTGGACATTAACCAAAGATGTTTTGAAGTTATTATCGGTACAGAACAACACTTGCACACAAAAGCAAGAAACGCTCATAGCATAAAATCATTAAAGCAGAGTTGCACAATGTTAAGTCAAAGTCAGCTTTATTGTCAATTTCTCCACATGCCAAAGACACACAAAGAAAACAAAATTTCGTTCCCCCCTATCCCACGGTGACAAGACATGGCCCACAACAGACAAACATGTATAACAACAGTGTGTTGAATAAAAAATGAACAAATAACACAACAAATAAATAAATAAGAGGAGCAAAAAAGGAGCAAGTGAGCGTACAGCAGACATTCCAGAAAATAGCGCAACAGTGCCGCACGCTACGCAGAAGGGGGTAGCGAGTTCAGGGTCCTAACAGCCTGGAGAAAGAAGCTGTTGGCGAGTCTGGTGGTGCGGGAGCGCAGGCTCCTGTACCTCTTCCCAGAGGGCAGAAGGTCAAACAAAGAGTGAGCCTGGTGACTCACATCTCTCGCAATCGAGGTTGCCTTGCGGGCGAGACGGGAGGTGTAAATGTCCTTCAGGGAGGGGAGCGAAGCACCAATAATCTTACCAGCCGTATTCACTATGCGCTGCAGGGCCTTCAAGTTCTGTTCAGTGCAGTTACCACCCCAGACAGCGATGCAACTGGTGAGGACGCTCTCAATGGTGCCACGGTAGAATGTAGACAGGACTGCCTGAGGAGCACATGCACGCCTGAGCTTCCGCAGGAAGTACAGGCGGCGCTGAGCTTTCTTTGCCAGTGACGAGGTGTTTGCGGACCAGGAGAGGTCCTCACTGATGTGCACCCCCAGGAACTTGGTGCAGCTCACCCTCTCCACCACAGCACCGTCGATGATAATTGAATTCTTTTGCATTCATCAATAACGTTAGTGTTGATGACTGTCAGTAAATTCAAATTTAAAGCTGCAATTTCCACATCCTTTTGATTAGTATTATGCTTTTTCAAAATAATTATATTAAAGTTTTGTTATCTCATTGTCATCGTTAAATGCCTTCCTTTCTTAAATGCTCTCCTCCGAACTGGAGCTCTTAAGAGGGAGCACACAATTGCTGATGTATTTCACCAGTGAACTACTCACCCTAAAGTGATTTCTAAATATTTTTTTGTCATTATTATTAGAACAATGACTTTTCTTAGCTTTAACGTTTTTTTGTCTTGACTGTTGTATCTATCCCCTCTAGATAGACCCCATGTTTCATCGCATGGCATCATCCTTTGATGAAAGTAGCACAGCTGGGGTCTTCCTGTCAGTTCTCTTCAGTGAAAACAATCGCTGTGAGCTGCTCTTTCCATCCCTCATGACCCTTTTGCAGTCTACATCCTCCTACTCTCCCCCACCTGCTATGACGGTCCCTACGTCCCCATTTATGGGTAAGAAAGAAGAAAAAGAACTAGTTCAACCTTAGTAATGTTTCTTTGCCGCGCTTGTATGTGGTATTTGATATGTTTCAATTGTTGTGTAACCTGCGGTTCAAACCATATGTCTGTGATGTGATTTTGAAAGCTGGACTGCAGCGGTCTCAGGAAAAAAGCGACATCTGCCCCTCTCTGAAGGACTTTTCCTTCACAAGCTGGAACCCTGAGCAGGTCAGAGAATCGATTATCGACCATTGTAGTTGTAGTTTGCAGTGAAGTTCAAGTCCACTACTAAATACAACCACAATAATAATATTGTTGACAAGCAAAGAATAATTTTGATACCTGTCATCATTTGTAAATCGCTTATTTAGGACAGAAATAAATGAAATAGAAAGTTTATTTAGTGTAACTACCAATATAATAGCATATTCAAGAGTTCCTGGAAAACTGTACCTTTTTCCGTGTCAATATAATGGCCCAAAATAAATATCCAGGTCAGCAAAAGAAGAGTGTTTTTGAATTCTGTTGAAAATCTTTAGAAGACCTGAAGAAAGTTTTATACATGAGATTCTGACACCATTTTCACAGAAAACTGGACAGATTTTACCAAGTCAAGATATGCCACACTGACTGTTTATCAGGGGTGTTAAACTCCAACACATCAATGCGTACTCAGAATGGGGTGTAACATCTTGTCAACCAGGCTTGAAATAAGAAATTTTGGATTCCAGTTATTAAAGGGTTATGCCATTTTCAAGGGTGTCCGAATGTCCAAGCAAAAATGTTGGGAACTCACAATGCACTTGGAAAAGTAATGACCATTGATGTTGTTGATGTTCACTCAAAAGTTGAAAATAGACCACAATGCATTCCGAGCAGGAAAACAACACGGTGCAAGCGCCAATTGTGTTTGGGAATTGGGCAGACCACACCACACCCAGGTTGTTTTCTTCTACCCGGCCTCGGTGCACCTGACAATTTGGTATATGAAAGCAGACTAGACTTTAGAGAGGGTGAAACCAGCTAGTGGATAGCAATGCTCACGCAGTAGTGAAGGTATTATTTTTCAGAAAACAAATGAATAACTGAATATTGTTGGAGTGGAAGTTTACACATCCAAGCTGCAATCGTGATTCAAGCATTTTTGTCCTCTTATAGACAATGAACCAACTTTTGGAGAAAATGAAGCAGGGTGAACACGTTTTCGACGTCAATGCTGAGCCTGAACCAGAAGCTGATGAAGATTGCCCTGAATTTGATGGAGACTACGAAGAGGAGCAGGGCGACTGTGAGGAGGGGCCAAAAGAACATAAAGACGGTTGCGAGCCTTTCGTCTCTGGAAGAGGACGGTGAGAGCAACAAGCAAGCAGTTTTGTCTTCTATTCAATGAAATCTTGCTGCTTACAGAATTCTGTAAATGTCACTTGTTTCAAGGAGATTGTTTCACCAGATACCACAAAATATTTATTTCTTCTCTGAAAGAAAAAAAAAAATCCCATTCACTTTCTTTTGGTGTTATAGCGGTGTGATACCAATTGGAGAGGGAGATATCACCACTATGTGTCTGCAGCTGTCCTCTCAGCCCAGGGAGTATTCGTACTTCAGCCCAAGGACAATGGCCGCGTGGGCCGGACCGGGCTACTGGCAATTCAAGCCAAAACACAAGTGTAAGTAATTTCAAATCAGAGAAAAACAATTACGGTTATGCAACCCCCCCAATAATTGTCAGATGAAACCAACTTTCTTTGGTGCAAATTAGCTTAAGTTATTGTTTTAATTTGTCCTTTTAGAGATCGTTTGACTCTGTTGGCTGCAATCTATTCTTACCAATGGATTTCAACTGTACAGTAGTGCGAATGACACGTCAAATGTGCAATATGTTCACAATATAATTTAAGACTATCTTTTTTTCTTGCATGCTTGTCAACAAGCTGGTTTGATAAAGTTGATCATTTCCTTATCATAGATGTCAGTGTTAGAAGAGTTTGTCATTTATACTTTTACACGTTTGTTTAAAGCACAGATTAACTACTTTATTTTATTTGTCCCACCAGTGGACCATTTACCTGACAAGGAGACACGAAAAAAGAAGCCCAAAAAGGCCTTTGAAATAGACTTCAACACGGATGTCAACTTTGAGACCTACTTCCGTACCACAAGAGTAACTATTTTCTCTATACAGTATTTTCCTTACAAATGTTTCTTGTCAAAAGTTACCATTTGTCTCATCGTCAAACTGCAAAAAAATGCAGCAGGCTATGCTTAAATGTTATTAAGCTACATATTTCTATTATAACTTGTGAAATGCAAACATATACCTAAACAGTTGCAAGGAAAAAAATACGTGAACCCTATGGACTTGCCTGTATTTTTGCATAAATCTGACATTTTTTTAAAATATAGTTTTCCTAAATAACTAATTACTAATTACACAACTAATTACCAATGTTTCTACTGAACACAATATGTAAACATTTGGACCAGCACAGCGGTTCATCACTCTTCCACTACTAAGCAACCATTAGCAGACAAATAGTTTTGAGCTCTCCTGAAAAATAAACTGGGATTGTAACTGTTCTATTAATGATAGTGATGCGTCCAGGTAGTGTGGTTCGACGACTTTCCAAACTAATCTTAGAAGAAAAATCGCTCTTATTTTGACTTTAAATGCAAAGGAGGTAAATTTGGCTGAATGCATGTTGTATGTGTGTACTCAGCTTTCGTAATACCTTATTCAACATTGTAAAAAAAATTATATATATATATATATATATATATATACGGCTGACTAGCTCAATCAGTAAGTGACATGACTTACAAACGGAAGACCCGGGTTCGTTTCCCGGCAGGGGCACAATATGAGCAATGAGCGATTACCTTACCAACAGTCAGTGTGGGTCCTTAGGCAAGACCCTTAACGATACCGCCTACCTCAGAGATAATGAGAGTACAAGAAACGAAAGACATGCCGGCTCAGACGTCGCCCGGACAAACAAGGTCTGCGTCAGGTGCTGGGGAACCAGAGCACCCTGATGAAAAATGGGCTACTGGAACAAGACACAAATGGGCGAGATGCGAGAATAAGGATCTGTTGGAATGCTACTACTCCAGCAACCCGAGCGAGAGGGGTTACATGCGGAGAATGCGGGAACAATGGCAACTTCAATACCCACAGTCAACACTATCGGCCAAGCAACTAGTAGCTCAATGTTCCAATATCCATAAACGGCACCTGCTATCACACCTCGAGATTGATGAGATACAACACAAATGCCATAGCGAAGGCCAACCAGAGCACCAGGTCAGAGAAGAGTTAAATCCATGTAAAAGCCCAGAGATTGGGTACGAAACCCCAATAAGCACAATCAAGCTGAACGAGGCAGCAACTGACCTGAAGAACAAGATCACGGTGAGAATGAATGCTCGGGAACCTAGATACACACTGCAGAGGCTAAGTGAAGTACCCTCAGAAAGTCTCCTAGAAGATGTGAATGCAGCATTGACAACAATTCCTACGGCTACCATCACTGAAACCAATGAGCTGATATACGCCTCAGCAGCAGTGATCCTAGAAACGCTTGGCTACAAGAAGAATGACCATATGCGACCACAACAGTGACCACCATGGAAGAGAAGGCTGGAGGCCAAAATCAAGATAGCACGGAGAGAAGTGAGCCAAATGACAGAGGCCCAGAAAGGTGCAATGAAAAAGCAAGTTCCCAAGAAATACAGCCAGATGCCCATACCTGAAGCACTCGAAACTGCCAAACAAAGACTCCAAGCCTTGGCCAGCCGCCTAAAGAGGTACACAAGAGAGAATGAAGCCAGACGAATAAACAGGTTGTTCACAACACAACCAGCGAAAGTGTACGCTCAGTGGCAGGGGAATAATAGCAGAGCAGACCCACCAAGGCTGGAAACTGAACAGTACTGGAAGGATATATGGGAGCGGGAGGCATCACATAAGAAGGATGCACAGTGGCTGGTGGCTCTGAGAAAGGACCACAGCAAGCTCCCTGAACAGAACCCAGTAACCATCACAGTGGCAGACATCCAGAGAAGAGTCTCAGGAATGAAAAACTGGACAGCACCAGGCCCTGACATGATCCACAGCTACTGGCTCAAGAAACTTACAACTCTCCATGAGCGCCTGGCAGCACAAATGAACCAGCTGCTAAGGGATGGGACTCACCCTGAATGGCTAACCCAAGGGCGTACGATCCTGATCCAGAAGGATCCATCAAAGGGTACAGTCCCATCCAACTACCGGCCAATCACCTGCCTCTCCACAACATGGAAGCTGATGTCGGGCATAATATCAGATAAGATCAGCAGGCACATGGATCAATACATGAGCACTGCTCAGAAAGGGATTGGTAAAAATACCAGAGGAGCAAAACATCAACTCCTGGTGGATAGAACAGTCACCCAAGACTGCAGAACTAGACGTACCAACCTGAGCACTGCCTGGATTGATTACAAGAAAGCATACGACTCAATGCCACATACTTGGATCACTGAATGCTTGAGGCTGTACAACATCAATGGGACTCTGAGAACCTTCATCGCCAACTCGATGAAACTGTGGAAAACCACACTTGAAGCCAATGGCAAGCCACTTGCACACGTGACCATCAAATGTGGTATATACCAAGGAGACGCTCTGTCCCCAATGCTGTTCTGTATAGGACTGAACCCCCTCAGCCAAATAATCAACAAGACGGGCTATGGATACCAACTCAGGAATGGGGCCACCGTCAGCCACCTCCTCTACATGGATGACATAAAGCTGTACGCTAAGAACGAGCGGGACATTGACTCCCTGATCCACACTACCAGGATCTACAGCTCTGACATCGGAATGTCATTCGGACTTGAGAAATGTGGCCGCATGGTGACTAAAAGAGGAAAGGTAATCCACACAGAGGGGGTCTCACTCCCAGAAGGAACAATAGCAGACATTGAGGACAGCTACATACAAATACCTTGGAATTCCACAGGCAAATGGCAACCTTGACGAGGAAACAAGGAAAGCAGCCACAGCCAAATACCTCCATCGAGTAAGGCAAGTCCTAAGAAGTCAGCTCAATGGCAAGAACAAGTCCCTAGCCATTAACAGCTACGCCCTACCAGTAATCAGATACCCTGCAGGAATCATACGGTGGCCAAAGGAAGATATACAGACCACAGATATCAAGACACGGAAGCTCCTAACCATGCATGGAGGGTTCCATCCCAAGTCCAGCACCCTGAGACTGTACACTAGCCGTAAAGAAGGAGGCCGAGGACTAGCGAGCGTGAGAGCCACTATCCAAGATGAAACATCCAAGATCCATAAGTACATCAGGGATAAGGCCCCAACGGATCACGTGCTCAGTGAATGTCTCAGACAATGGGCATCAAAGGAAGATGAGGTGCTGGAGGGACCATCATGGGAGGACAAGCCCCTACATGGGATGTACCACCGAAACATAGCTGAAGTAGCTGATATCCAGAAATCCTACCAATGGCTAGAAAGAGCTGGTCTGAAGGACAGCACAGAGGCACTGATCCTGGCTGCACAAGAACAGGCCTTGAGCACCAGAGCAATAGAGGCCCAAATCTACCACACCAGACAAGACCCCAGGTGTAGATTGTGCAAAGAAGGTCCTGAGACAATCCAGCACATAACTGCAGGGTGTAAGATGCTGGCAGGTAAAGCATACATGGAGCGCCATAACCAAGTAGCTGGAATTGTGTACAGGAACATCTGTGCAGAGTATGGACTGGAAGTCCCAAGATCCAAGTGGGAAACACCTCCAAAGGTGGTAGAGAATGACCAAGCCAAGATCCTCTGGGACTTCCAGATCCAGACAGACAGAATGGTAATGGCGAACCAACCGGACATTGTGGTGGTGGACAAAGAGCAGAGGAAAGCCGTTGTGGTTGACATAGCCATCCCAAATGATGGTAACATTAGGAAAAAGGAACATGAGAAACTTGAGAAATATCAAGGGCTCAGAGAAGAGCTGGAGAAGACCTGGAGAGTTAAGACTTCAGTGGTACCTGTGGTCATTGGAGCACTAGGGGCAGTAACCCCCAAACTGGAGGAGTGGCTGAAACAGATCCCAGGAAAAACATCTGACATCTCAGTCCAGAAAAGTGCAGTACTAGGAACAGCAAAGATACTGCGTAGAACCCTCAAGCTCCCAGGCCTCTGGTAGAGGACCCGAGCTTGAAGGGAAAAAGAGACCACCCACGGGGGGTGAGGAAAAGTTTTTTTTATATATATATATATATATATATATATATATATATATATATATATATATATATATATACATACACATACACACACACACACACACGTATAGAATTGTAACGACAGTAAGTGTGAAGTCAATCTAATGTCGTCTTCCATTTGTAGGCTGCTACCACTATCACCAAGTCTGCCCTCAGTTCCAGCAACAAGAAAACAACTCTCCCTGCCGACTTGCAGTTTCATCCAGAGGCTCTCTCCCAGCTCAACCTTAAACCGTCCATGTCGGTGAGGCCATACTGCTAGTCTCAGCCAACACACATACAGATATCTTATTTACAGTATATGCAAAAAATACAAGCGAGGTGTGTGTGTGTGTGTGTGTGTGTGTGTGTGTGTGTGTGTGTGTGTGTGTGTGTGTGTGTGTGTGCGTGCGTGCGTGCGTGCGTGCGTGCGTGCGTGCGTGCGTGCGTGCGTGCGTGCGTGCGTGCGTGCGTGCGTGCGTGCGAGGATTTAGAAAAAAATTATTTGACCAGATTTAACATAATTTTTGTTTTTATGAGCATTATTCAAATGTATTCCAACCATCCCCGTGATGGATTTGAATTCTCATTAGTACCTGAGCATAATATTGCATTGAATTTTGTTTCATTGTAGTTATGTCAAGAAGCACAGAAGAGGCTCTCGGGGGAGCTTGGAGAAGGCATTGGAGATTACGACTACAACAATCCCAATGATACAACCAACTTTTGCCCTGGTCTTCAGGTATGAAGTCCCATTTTGAGTTTGCTTCTCCAAAACGTGCCCTGAACTTGTCCCGCTTCCAGCAGTATTGCATTCTCATCTATTTTTAGCTTCTATTAAACTCATCAAATAGTTTTTTTTCTATTCATGAAATGTCAGATGACCTCCATGTTCAGGGTAAACGTTAACATTTTTAAAATAAATCTGCACAGTTAGGCATTTGAATTGGTATTTAGCTCTGCTGTGCTTGTGCACATAGAGCACTCAATCTAAACGAAAACGGGACAGATTTTTTTTTGTACATATATGTTCTTGTTCCATCAGTATGACTGTTATTTTACTTAATGCTGTTTTTTTGTATTTTACATTATATGTGAAAAGAATACTATATTTTGTGGGTGCAGCTTATTTTCAGGTTCATTCAATAGACTGAATTTTCCAGTAATACAAGAAATGTGACCATGATCAGTGATATCATTTACTTCACATCTTAGGACTGTCATGTCAACATTTGTCTTGCTACAACAAATGAACCCTCCTAGTGTTTACATGCAGTCTTTAACCATCATCCTCTTCAGGCTGCTGACAGTGACGATGACATGGAAGGGTTTCCCGACAGTGACGATACCCAACCTTCAGGCGAGAATTTTCCACCGCTCTCACAAGAAGACATTTCAACTTATGGCGATGGAGATCTTGTGCCTGAACCACATAGAGTATGTGATTATCAAGCGTCTTCTCACAATAACTAACTTTCTTTGTTGACCTAAGGTTTCATTTTACAAAGGTGAAATGGTACGAATCATAGAATCAGAATCATAATAAGCAAAATGATCATGGTACTATTAAAAAAAAAACACACACACAAAAACTATCAGACTGCTGTGGTGTCTGACACGACAGGTTATCCATTAGCAAAGACACTCGTATTTATCAGTCACACACTTGCACATACAGACAGTCCCCCATTCCCACGTACACACACTGTGAAGTTTTATGTTTTTAACCTTGCGAGGCAAAACAGATCAAATGTGTTATTTAGTTGCCTCAGGGTCTCGTAAGACGGAAAAGTAGCCGAAAATTCCATGCACCGTCGACAGCAGGCTTTAGTTCCACCGATGACATCTCTACTTGCTCGCGCCTCCTTTACCCTCCGTGTTAAATCGCAGTTTTTGCAGTTAGCAAAATGTTGTGTCAAATCGCAATTATATTGCAATGATGGTGTATACTGCAAACAGAATGTAAATAATAATTTCTTTCTCCATGAAGGTCAACAAGATAGAAATCAACTATGCTAAGACAGCCAAGAAAATGGACATGAAACGACTCAAAAGCAGTATGTGGACTCTTCTAACTGATAGCCCAGAAAATCCCACTAAGGTAAAGTTCCCTGATAGATTGCCAATGGTTCACCTTTTATGTATTTTTTTTTCTCCACATTAATCATTTTGCATGTTTGTTCGCCTGGTTATATTTAAATAATTTCAATCTAGAAAGTGGATGTTGCAGAGAAACCAGAGGTTTGTGGGGAAAAAGTCTTCAGCCAGACCACAAAGACATTGCTTCAGAGGTAACAGACCTTTCTTACACAGTTTACCTGCCTTAAGGAAGGAAAAATATTCACTGACTAATGGTTCACAAACTACTTTTTTATTACTCTTTAGTTTTTACTGAGTAACACGAGTCAATGTTAAATGTGTTGTTTGTACAGTAGTGAAGAATACACACAGTAAGCAATTTGCTCTGATGTAACTAAAATCAGCAATTTTAAACATACTGTATTACTAAAGACTGAATCTTTCTGCTGGTCTAGATTACCCAATACAATGGCTCAGAACTTGTCAGTACCTTTGGCGTTTGTTGCTCTGCTCCATCTTGCAAATGAAAAGGTGAGTATTTCTTCCTAAAACTGACCTTGTGATTTCTTCCTAAAACTGACCTTGTGGTGACTTGTCAATTGCGGGGTCTATTTTGTATTTAATCCACACATAGGGCACACCACATTATAGGGCGCATGCATGCCTTGACTTACAGTAAACCAAAAAAAAAGTTGTGGGAGCAAGACAGTGAGTTTGGTTGTACTCTATTCTACGTTAACTATGTACTCTACTGTATTCACGTTATTGTTAATCGATATTCATACGCAAATCTGCCCAAGTCCTCATCTTCTGTATCCAAATTAAACAGTTGGGCAAGTCCGCCATTAAACATGCCAAGTTCGTTCTCGTCGTTGAGACGTTGCTCTTCTGCAATGATCCTGGCTTTCCAGAAATCTCTAATTGTGCCTCGTACGCATGTCTCGTTGTCTCTACTATTTTAGAAGGTCCTAATGCTATTTTCTTTGCACAAACAATGTTTATTTATCAATGGCGGCGGAGGTACATACTCTACATGGTACGCACAGAATTCTTATTGGGTTTTTTTGCCCCTACTTAGTACATAAAACACAATGTCCTCTGATTGGCTCATGTGGCCTGTATAATACGGAAGCCACACAAAACAACAACTTTACAGATTTTAGAATTTGGGCACACAAAAGGCTCACCTTATTAAAAGGCCGACCTTCATTTTTGAGAAAATTAAAGGCTTTTAGCTGTGCCTTATTGTGCGGAAAATACGGTTTGCTGTTTGTAAACAATAATTGTATGTATTAAAAATAATATAGAAATCAGGGCCTATTTTATAAATACTGGCCTAGAATGGATCTGCTGTTCTGGATTTGTCTCAAATTTCCCAACTATTCTATGCCCCTGTTCCCATTTGACAAAATGTTTTTCTGTATGTTCTGTCTGTGCAGAATTTGGAGCTGGAGAAGGTTGATGACATGTCAGACATTATCATTAGGCAAGGCCGTTGAGGAGAAACTTATTTGGAGATAAAAGGTTTTATGTTGAATTATTTTATGCTTTTATATAACGCTTAAAGTGTATAACTTGTGTTTTTCAGCAGCAAATATATTTTGTTGGCTTCCATAGATTTCAGAGAAATGTAACTAGTTTGGATGATGTGTGTTCTCTTCAGGAGAAAAAAAATGGGTCACAGTATTCATTGAATCAAGTTTCATTAGTATTGCGGTTGGCGGTTGATAATCGTCATTATAGTAGAGACAGGCTTTGGCTATGAATAGCATCGGAGTTCATGCTTTGTATAAAATTTGCGTAAGATCTTCAAGGCCACTTAACTGCCACCATGTTGCAATCAATTTGTGAAAACTAAAAATCTTAACATTTTAATTTGGCCTGTATCCTCATCTCAATCGAATACTGTACTCGGGCTTGGAAGTTTAAGTTCCTGCAACTTATTGAATGAATAAACGAAGTTGTTTCTTTTTTCAATCTGATATTTTTAAAAATTGGCTTTTATTCACTCAATTTATTTTTTGTTTATGCCTTGCTACATCAAATGTCAAAAGATAGATAGTAACACATTACATTCACTGCAACAACAACAAAAGTAGAAAAGGGGGTGCTCACATTAGTGTGGCAGTCAGTGAGTTCGTAAATTTTGTGGAGCAAACAAGTATGGATCAGGTCTCCCCTATTTAAGGATGAAGCCAGCACCTGTTGAAACATACATGTTTCTTTGAAAGCCCAAGGAAAACATAACATTTGATTAAATCGCCGATTGGAGAGGAGCAAAAATAATAGGCTGTTCATCTACAATGATCTCCAATGCTTTAGAATGGACCAAAGAAACAACAAAAAACAACCATCAGAATGGATTGAAGAATAACCACCAGAATAACAGAAAGATCAGCTCCAGGATGATCAAAAACAGTCTCGAGCAGTGGTTCTTAACCTTGTTGGGGGTACTGAACTCCACCAGTTTCATATGCGCATTCACCGAACCCCTCTTTTGTGAAAATAAGATTTTTTTTTTTCAAATTCAAGACATAGATGTTTTTTACTGGTGCACAAAATGAGCCGTGCATGGACATCACCTTGTTCAATGAACGAAACCAACACAAACTCACATGAACACAACAAATGACACACCTGCAAATCAGTGTGACTTCTGCTGTTGCCTTTGCGAGACCAGTTCAGATATGCGTCATCACGAATTTACACGATAAATTAGGTGTGTTCCGACATCTGCAGTGGAGGCTCTGCCGAACCCCTGAGACCAACTCACCGAACCCCTAGGGTTCGATCGAACCCGGGTTGAGAACCACTGGTCTAGAGTTACCTGTAAGCGCTGTGACAGAAGACACCTGCGAGAAGCTAATTTATTTGCAAGAATCTCTCGCAAAGCAAATTCAAGCCACAGTTGACGGTGAAGACAGTGAAGCATGATGGTGCAAGCATCGTGATATGGGCATTTTTCTCCTACTATGGTGTGGGGCCCATATATCACATGCCATGTATCAGTTTGAATATGTCCTCATACTTGACGAGGTCTTGTTGTCTTATGCTGAAAAGGACATGAAATGCCCTTGAAATGGGTGTTTTAACGAGACAGTGAGCCCAAACAAACAAGTAAACCAGCAAAAGCTTGGTTCCAAACTAACAAACTTCATGTTGTGGCCTGCCCAATCAGCAAACCTAAATCCAGTCCAGTGGGGTGACATCAAAAAAGGAGAAATTTGAATGAACTGTGGAATGTCGTTAAAAATCTTAGCTGAAATGTGTGACAAGACTCCATGCCTTGCAGATGATAAGAAATCTAAAAAAATAAACTGTGGTTATACAATTAAATTCTAGTTTAGTGATTCACAGGATTGCTACTATTATGTATTGTGAACACCCAGGTATTCCATTTTCTGGCTTTAAGGGGACGTTTTTTTCCCCCTGCTTCGAAACAAATAGTTGGAATCCTTCCAAATTCTGAGTTGACAACCCTCAATTGTGGAATTCGATATCCAAGTAAATTATCACAGTGTCCATTTCCAAAAATGTGTCTGAGTAATCAATTTTGATTTGAGCAACGGTCAAATGATGATATCTGACAAACCATCAAAGCTAAAAGGTAAGCAGAGCTGTAGAAGGTTTCGTTGAACGTACAGATTAGCATTAGTCATCAATATAGCAATGAGAAACCATATTCTTCATTGGCCTCCTGTGGGGACAGGGCGGGTCATGCAGTGGTGCATTTGCATGAAATGACCCCATCCTCAAAACTCAGTGATGTCAACCCAGGTTAAAAGTCTGTTTTCATTCTTGATCCTTGGGTATTTTTGACCGACGCATGTTACCAAACATCTGGAATCTGTTTTACTTTGGGGAGTTGCAGTTACAAAATATTTGTATTGACTGGAAAATAGCAAAAAAATAAAAATGTTAATAATTTGGCAGCTTGTAACATATTGTGTTAAGATCAGCCTGAAGCGGTCGAGAACAAATTAACTAGTGAAAATCCACCAGCACCTTCCTACATCGGTAGAACCGGTTTGTCTGGGCAGGTGCTAGTTGCTGGGTGGAATGTGACATAACGTCAGTGTGCACAGGTACAGGAACTGTTGTAATGAATGTCCAACATTCAACAAGACGAAGTTGTGAGAGACAACCTGGTGTAGGGTTATTTTTAGCGGCTATTGGGTCAAAATGTGTAGGCTACCCATTAGAGTTCTGTAAAGAATGGTACATCTCTTTTTCAATAGTTAGTCCTGATTTCCCATAGCTGGAGTTTTGAGTTTTTCCTTGCCCTCTTGGGAGTTTAAGATCTGGGGATGTTTGAGAATATCTTTCGTTCTTCACATGTGCTGAGTGTTGTTGTTAGTCACCTAAATGTTGAACAGAGGCTGTGATTTACCGAAGTCAAATTCCTTGTTTGGCACGCTCAAACATGGCGAATAAAAAACTCTTGAATCTTGAATCTTGATGATTGTCATAACGCACGGTGGAAACAGCGTAGTATGACGTCATTGGGTTGTACCCCTGACGTCAATAAAGGAAAGCCACAACAGTGCCTTCAAAATAAAAAAAATAATATTCTTTTACTTGCAGCCAAGATAAATTGATTTATCGTTTAAAAAATGTGACGTGTGACAATGAAGAAGTCAGAGAAATGTTTTGGAATTTGATGACTGAAAAGCTGCTACTTAAATGCCAGTACTGCACGTTGCAACCAGACGAAATAAAATGGGGAAATGAACAATATGAATTATCTATTTGATTCAGGGAGCAGAGAAGCACTAAAGCGGACTGTGATGCTATTTTCTTTCAGTAATAACACACAAACAACCAGTGTCAGTCAGTGCGTAATATTGCAAACTTGACAGTCGGGTCGAAGGAATGAAGTTTCAAATGAGACGGAAAAAAAATAACACAACCAGGAAGTTCAACAAGGGGAAGGGTGCTGTTCTTTCGTCAAGTAATTCTGCCGCTGAAGAATTAAAGCTAGTACGAACTGTGTCAAAGTCTCGCTTGTGTTTGGTGAAAACTGCGCTTTTGCTACAAGATGGACTATGATCCGGTAAGGAATATTTGACGCTTGACTACTCCGGTTAAGAAATTGGGTTTTGTACGTTGGCGTTATCTGCAATTGTGTGTGTTTGTTTACAAACGCAATAGTTTATTTGCTTAACATGTTTAACAGTTTGTTCGAAACAAGTTTCCGAGCCGATCTCTTTATTCGCACTCAAGTGAAAGGTCATCAAAATAGCTGCGTTAAAGCGCCTGTTGAGCGTCATGTTCTCATTTCCTTGTCGAGAAGCAAGCTATTTATTTGATCGTGCTAAACTGACACTAAATTAGTGTTCTGGACGTGGTTACGTTCTAAGAATCGTTGCCCGAGTTTCATTTGTCGTCTTCATGTATGATTCTGACATATAACTTTTGTTAAAGTTTGTCTTTTTGATTAAATTGTTTGTACTCCCGTACCTGGGCCTCAGGACGCTTCACTACCAACCGGAGCATTCAATTCTACCCGTTAAACTGCACGTCGGAACTTTTTTTTTTTTTTTTTTTTTTTACTAAATTGTTTTTAAAACATAGCTTCCAAGTAAACACTATCATCTTTTTGTTTTTCTTGAAAACGTCCAATAAGGGTCGATAATCAGTATGGAACTAAGTCAATGGCATTGTTTTATTGACTAGTAAACAATTTTGTCATTTGGGGAAAGTTGCAGATGCACCCTGGGCATATTTTTTAGGCCTTTTTTAAAATTTTTGTAATAAAGAAACTCATAACATAGTGAGCCAAACTGGTCGTTCCATGATGCCATTGGATGATGATGCAGTGTGTCCTGAAGGCATGAAACACTGGGTGATGGATGGCCCAATGATTTTCAAACTCAAAATGCCTTTTGCCTTTTGTATCACTTCTACAGCAGCACATGACTCAGTCTGAGAGGCATGTGCTGTTTGAAATGTTTCACATTACAAAACTCTTCAGAGAAGAGGGATTGAGGGAGAAAGGAGAATGGCAGATTCCTGTCGTCCCACATACAGTATGTGCTATCTGCTTTGTTTTGCTGCCTTTTGCAAGCTGTACTGGATGTGCACTGACAGATGGATGTTGACATGTGCTACCAGGGGTTTCAAACTTATTTTTGTTGCGGGCCGCATCGTCATCATAGTTTTGTTCGGAGGGTCATTATGACTGTCAACCCAAATAAATGTATGAATGCCTCATATTATATACAGTATAGACGACACAACAAATTGATTAACTCGTCTTCAAATCTGAAACAAGTAAAACATGTTCAAATAGTTTGCCAATATAAATGCTAGCAATGTCTATTTTTTTTTTAAAGTGAAGACCATTTGCAATTTTAGTACTGACATGAATTTGATTTGTCTTCGTGGGCCACACAGAAGGATGTGGGAGGCCGTATCTGGCCCCCAGTCTTTGAGTTTGACACCAATGTGCTAGGTCAGGGGTGTCAAACTCCTTTTTTTTCGCGGGCCGCATTGTAGTCATAGCTTCTTTCGGATGGCCATTATGACTGTCAATCCAAATAAATGTATGAGCACCTCATACTGTAAAAGCTACAAAATAAACTCATTTTCAAATCAGACGAGTAAAAACTGGTCAAATATTTTCAAAAAAAAGATATTAAAAGTGAAGACGATTTGCAATTCTAGTAATGACACACGAATTTGATGCAAAATTTGACTTTGCGGGCCACATAAAATAATGTGGTGGGCTGTATCTGGCCCCCGGGCCTTGAGTTTGACATCTGTGTGCTAGGTGATGAAAAGCAGGGTTGCGATTAGAAACACCGACAAATTGAAAAAAAATTGGGCATTTACAATATACATTCATCAAATTTTTGCAGAGCTTGTCCTCAGTTGGGTGGGCCTATGTCCAATTCTAAGGCTGCGTTTTCGACTGCATGATGTCAGTTCCAGCGCGAACCACTCCCACCTGGTTTCCAAATTCTGGAAAAACAATTAGCAGGCTGGGACTTACAACGGCTTCAAAGGCTCCTCTTCGTGTAGCCGCCGCAGACCGCATAAACCGTGGTCATTTTGGACGGGCTTTATGTATTTTGACACTAATCACCAGCCGAAATAAACGACCATTGCAGGACGCAGCCTGTGAATTTGCACACAGAAAATGCTGCACCCTCGATGAGATCTTGTTTTTCATTTTTCACGTGGCAAAAACCAGTGCACACCCTTAACTTGCTGCTGACAGATCACAGGAGTGGAGTTGGGCGTATCATAATTACATTAGGCTTCCAAATAAGTAGAAATACTTGTGATTATGCTGAAGTACCATCTCTGTGTATGTACCACGGTGGAAATTATTCACAAAAAGTATAGTGATACTTGAATTTTAGGTGACGTTAGGATAAACAAAATGGTACCTATACATGTAAACATAATTTAACTTTCTCTAAAATTTCAATACATGTCTAGCTGTACAATTCTTCACTAGGTTTTGCCCAACTTCTCTCAGAAGGAGCCTAAAGTCGTAATGTACATGTTTGATTGACAAACTCACCGATATATTTCCATGTTCAATTAAAATTGGTATTTAAATGGTCCTCATTGTCGTTCTGTTCACATTTTGATATGAGACCATCTGACAATTGATCAACCTTACCATACATATATTCAGCGAAATGGTTCAAACAGGATATCCTCACAGAGAAGTGGCGTCTGACCTTAAGGTGTCAGTGTGTCATCAGCATGATGCAACAGAGAGACAATGAATTAAACAAGTCTTCACACCACTGTTCACTTACGGCATTTTGTATGAATCAATAAGAGACCATTAAGTCACTTGACTTCACAAACTGTCTTCACTCCGATTAATTAATGGCATATTTAGTGCCTCGGAAATTCATTTGTGCCCTACTCTGACTGAGACCTTTGATCAAAGCCCTATGATGCTGTACACGTTTTTGTACTGTAAGATGGGAAGTATAAGCATACTAGAACATTAGAAAGTGAATTGGGTTTATCAATCAGTTTATCAGTCACTAAAAATGGTGGCAGTTATGAGTTGACTCCCATTTAACACAAGTTTCAATCGGAAAAGTCTGAACTCAGCCATATTATCTCAATGTTTTATTTTTATCTCCCTTCTCTCTTTTTATGTTGCGTATGATAGACTTTACACAGATCTGATCAGATTGGCAGATATATTGCATTTTCATGCAAACCATCTATGATTGGTTGTAATGTCATTATTTGCAGATCGACTCATGATCATGGATCTGTAAAAATATTACAGCAAACAGTCTTCTTGACTCCAGGGACAGGGACGTTCTGTGCTGCTATCATAAATAATTCAAGGCAGGGGTCTTGAATCCTGGTCCCCAGGGTCCGGTTTCCTAGATGTTTTCTATAACAATCTTGATCATTTGAATAAGGTGTGTGTTGCAGCAGGGAGACATAGAAAACATCCAGAAAACCAGACCCAAAGGACCAGGATTCAGGGCCCCCTGATCTAAGGTTTTTCAGTCTTGAGGGCTTTTTTCTCCTAAATGTTTCAGGTTTCTTTTTTTTTTTATTTTAAATAATTTAAAATATATATATACATATATATATATATGTATATATATATATATATATATATATATGTATGTATGTATGTATATGGCATGCCGTTCAGGAAATTAATATTTGAATATATTGAATGAACCTTGAATATATTGAATGAACTTCGGAATATATTGAATGAACCTTGAATATATTGAATGAACTTCGGAATATATTGAATGAACTTCGGAATATATTGAATGAACCTTGAATATATTGAATGAACTTCGGAATATATTGAATGAATTTCGGAATATATTGAATGAACTTCGGAATATATTGAATGAACCTTGAATATATTGAATGAACCTTGAATATATTGAATGAATTTCGGATTATATTGAATGAACCTTGAATATATTGAATGAACCTTGAATATATTGAATGAACTTCGGAATATATTGAATGAATTTCGGAATATATTGAATGAACTTCGGAATATATTGAATGAACCTTGAATATATTGAATGAACCTTGAATATATTGAATGAACTTCGGATTATATTGAATGAACCTTGAATATATTGAATGAACCTTGAATATATTGAATGAACTTCAGAATATATTGAATGAATTTCGGAATATATTGAATGAACTTCGGAATGTATGAATGAATTTCGGAATATATTGAATGAAACTTAATCCGAAGTTCATTCAATATATTCAAGGTTCATTCAATATATTCAAGGTTCATTCAATATATTCCGAAATTCATTCAATATATTCAAGGTTCATTCAATATATTCAAGGTTCATTCAATATATTCAAATATTAATTTCCTGAAGGGCATGCCATATATGTATATATATATATAGATATAGATATAGATATAGTATGTATATATATATATTTTTTTTTTTTTTTTTTTTGTTATGGAGTTGGTCGTAAAATATCATGTCTGCTGTACAAGGAGACCGGTACAGTCACCCAAAAGCATAGAAGTTGATGTTTATGGAGATGTATTATTTGATTCATAGGTCAAACATTTTTGTCTTTCTGAAATCTCTTGGAATCTGAAAAGTAGTGTAGGTGAGTTTTCCATGGATAATTCAAATGTTTGTTGTTCTGCCCCAATGGCACTTCAGTGGAAAGCAGTAAGAGTAAATATGCATTTAGACTGTGGAACTTTTGACCATGTAGAATTGTTCTCGACGGAGTGTAAAAGTTGACATAATGACTAATAAATGAAAGGACATGAACAAGAAAACTGGGCGAGTTGGAAAAATCATTGACAGGGAGGTAGAGAAAGCTGTGGAGGACAGCAAGTGATGCAGCAAAACCTGTTTCCTGGAGACGTAATGTTTACGGTACAATGGAGACTCATGAGACTTGGTACCTGTCTGTATACAATGGAACGCCAGACTGCTATCATATTTCTGCTCTGTAATCGCTCCATAGTTGTGTGAGGTCACTGCCTTACTTGCTGTCGACCCAACCTGAGATGGCATCAGCATGTCTACATTGTCTACATGCCAAATGGTTCATTTGAAAGTGTTTTTGTCAACCAGTTAAAACAAAGAACGAGCTTGCCAATACAGGGTTAAAAACCCTGTTGTGAGATTGATAAAGTACAAAACACACATTAACCTCAAAGGTAGAGGGCAATCCGTTCCACGATGCTAGTGGACCTTTGTTTTGTAATTCTAAACAATGTTTCTCATGACAAATACAGGAAAATAAAATACATCCTTGAGACAAACTATCTCAATAATAACTGTGCAGTTCTTTTTTAACATTCATAAAGATTATTCAAGTGTAACAATAAGTTAACCATTGTTGGCATTAACCCAAAAAGAACCAGTTAGTGTTAAGTTTGATGACGAATGACAAAGTGGCGCACATCCGTTTTTGGGATTAACATTATTGAAACGCAAGTGTAGTTATGCACTATAGAACGTAAAACTACTGCTGCCTTAAGTTGGACTCTGATTAAATACCAAACCTCTGGTCTATAGTTGGACCTGCCATATAATAGATTTTTTTTGCTGATGTTAATACTTATTTGGCAAAATATCTAATCAATTATGATTCATAAAAATAGATACCTATATACTATGTAGTATGTGCTGAGTTATAAATAAAGTTAATAAAAAATACAAGATAGATTGTTGAGAACACTGCAGTGACCAAACCCGAATGACCGGTACAGGCCCAGACAGTGACCTCGGTCCATTGTGAAACTCTCTGCCGTGTTTGATGGTGGAATGAAACTAGCTTAATTTTATTTTGTCTATGCCCAGTGTGTGTTATCAGTATCAATTCATTCACCCTTGATATTTAAGTTTTCGTGCCATCCATGAACATGGAATATGGCAACAATTTGCCTGTATTTGTTTTAAAATCACTGTATGGCATAAGCACAGGAGTGGCATATTAGCTCTGTTTATATCCATGCTAATGATGTTAATGCCAGTCGATTTCTTGAATGCATTGCATGACGCAATGGAATTGATAAGGAGCTCGTCAAATAGTTAATTCATGCTGCACTTTATTTTTGTTTTTGTTTTTTTCAACAAACCGTGACTTCAGGTGATTTTTTTTCCCCTTGGAGTTGCAATCTCACAAGAACATTGCATGTGATAAATATTAGTTCAAGACTGAGCAGACCATTCAATGGCTGCATTTAATTAAGATTCTCTATGTACAATATTGTTAATGAATATTTTGCAGCAAGGGGGAAAATGGCAACTTGCCAATGATAATAAAGGGCTCGTCTTCTTCTAGTCTTCTCAATAAATAGACAAATTGGATGGTTAAAAATTGTTCAGACCAAATCAAAATCATATGCATTTATTGATGCATTCTCAATACTGCTTTTGCTCATTCGAATTGTGGCTGGAAAGGCAGGGTGCACAGCAAATCACCAGGCATAAAAGGACAAACAACAATTCAGCCTCACATTCACACCCAAGGACTATTGAGGTTTCACTGACCCTTATCATGCTTGTGTTTGGAATGTGGGGGGATGCCGGAGTACCCTGAGAAAAAGCATGCAAGCAGTGAGAACATACAAACTCAACCCATCTGTCTGTCTCAGTCGACAAGTATAATAACACGGTTGTATAAGTTCCCCTACTTTAGTTGGACTTTCGTCTGTACATCGCTAAGATCGACGCAATGTGCTAAACTCCAAGTATCATGAAACTTTAATTTAGGTCCGGTTACAGATTGTAGGTCTTCAGAGGGATTTATTTATTTACTTGCTTGCTTGCTTACTCACTTACTTACTCACTTACTTACTCACTTACTTACTCATTTATTTGTGATGCAATATTCAATATGAGGGGAAAAAACATTGAATGGAGAACCATTCTCGCAGCATCAAGTGTTAAAAAAGACCTTGTTTGTATTTGAGTTAAAAAAAAAAAAAGTTGTAATTCTTCTCTTACGAATTCTCCGGAACTTTTTATTTCCTTTGATTGCTTTGAAAACATCAAACAGACAGTTTTTTTTGTTTTGTTTTTTAATTAAGAAGCATTGTGATTTAAGGCTATATAAATAAACTTGACTTGACTTGACTTGACTTGACTTGACTTGAAGCAAACATGATTTAAAAAGCCATGCCATTACTTGCTCCATGGCTGAGGTCAGAACACTCTTTAACACTCCTTGCATGAGTGTAATTTATAGAAGCATCTGCATACATTTAAAAATTCACGTTATTACATGTTTTGGGAAGATCATTTATGTACAGGGAGACTAACAGGTGACCAAGTATTGATCCTTGCGGCACACCAACAGAGACATCCAAGACTGATGATTTTACACTGTCAATATATACACATTTTCTTGAGGATGATTTAAGCCACTGAATTGCCTCGGGCGAGAAATTGAAGTCTATTAAGAATTTCATGGGTAACAGTATCAAAAGCCTTTTTCAGGTCAAGGAACACTGCACCAACACAGGGATATAGTATATCCAATTTACGTTTCAGGTTCCATTGTGTTGAGAGGTGGTTCTTACGAGAAATCATCTGCGAACATAAATCAGAGTAACTATGACCTAATTGGCTGGTAATATGGAGATAGTAGAGCTTGGGTGTGAGAGCATTTTAACATCAGCACTCAAAACATGATGGGCCAATTTCAATGTATGACTAACTTTTTTTCCTACTCTGTGCTTAGGAGCGAGGGGGTGATGTTCGAACACCAGAATCATTGGATAAAATGGCCGTCTTAAGAAATGAAGTAGATGGCGTGAAAAACATCATGACACAGAATGTGGACCGAATCCTGGCCCGAGGAGAAAGATTGGATGAACTTGTGGGCAAGTCGGAGGACCTGCAAGATGGGGTCAGTCTTTTTAGGATTTTTATTCTAGAAATAAATTGATGGGTAATTGCTTTGTGGACTGTATTCACAAACAAAGAGGCCAGTGACGACAGTGATTCTTATCAGCCAAACCTGAATTACAAGTCAACAGAGCCACATATAACTGCATTTGCATAGACCTTCTTTGTTTTTGGTTGTAGAAGCCGCTGAACACCTTACAAATTAAAACTATTCAGTGCCTCTTTTCCTGCACTTTTTATTATACGGTATAGAATTGAAACCGGAAGTTTACTGACGTGAAATCAGACTAAATCTTTCCAATTTTATATCAGTTAGGAGGACGAAAATTATTTGCAAAATGCCAGAATAACGATTTTTCAGACAATTTTTCATTAGGTTTTTCGGCCATCAGAAAGTTACATAGATTTCATGAGCATTTGGTGGTAATTATTTCTATTTGCTGAATGCCAGAATGATGATTTGAGGATTTTTTTTTTTAAAGACACTTTTTACGGAAGAGGGTTAGGGCCAGTGAAGAAAAAAAGGGGGTGACAGGATTCTGACTTTTTTTCCTCAGAATTCTGACTTTAAAGTGGTAATTTTGACTTTAAAGTCAGAATTCTTTGAATAAAGTCAGAATTCCACTTTCTGACTGTAAAGTCAGAATGACTTTAAAGTGAGAATTCCCACTTTCTGACTTTAAAGTCAGAGTTCTGAGAATAAAGTCAGAATTCTGACTTTAAAGTCAGAAAGTGGGAATTCTCACTTTAAAGTCAGAATAGTGGGAATTCTGACTTTAAAGTCAGAATTCTGAGAAAAAAAAGTCCGAATAGTGTCACTCCACTTTTTTTTCTCATCACTGGCCCTAATCCTCTTCTGTACTTTTTCATTACTTTTGTCATCAGTCAAAACTTTACATACATTTCATGAGTATTTGGTGCCATTGTCATGTAACTTGTTGATACGCACCATTTTGATTCATGCTTTGTTTCAGAAATATGAATTAAATGGGCAAAATCCACCTGTTTTTATCCATGTCAGTAGGTGGCCATTTTGCCATTCTCTGTTGACTGAAAATAACATCACAGTTGCCAGATAACGGGTTACAACCAATCACGGCTCACCATTCATCCATCCATCCATCCATCCATTTGGATGGATGGATGGATGGATGGATGGATGGATGGATGGATGGATGGATGGATGGATGGATGGATGGATGGAATATTTTTACTGTCCATGAAAACAGTGCATCAATCACAATTTTAATTTTAACTGTGATCTTATTAAAGGAATTTCATACACGTAAACGTAGACGCTGTCACAGCATGAAATGTGTGGGGTGTCCTCCTGTGTGCAGGCTAAGCACTTCAAGCACACATCTCATAAAGTGGCTCGCTCCTACTGGTGGAAGAATGTCAAGCTGATCGTGGCCATCGTGGTCGTCGTCCTCATCATCGTGCTCATCATTATCCTCCTGGCCACTGGTGTCATCCCAGTCAGTGCCCCAGTGCCGCCTATCATCGAACCCACGCCCAACCCATAAAAACATACTTGAAGTAATTGTACATACTGATATAATTTAATCATTGAGCACATTCCTGTTGCACGATTACAAAATGATAGGACATATTAAGCAAATTGCTTGCTGTCTGTTGAAATGTTTGATATTTTTTTAGGCTGAGTCTAACAGTGACTTTCAGTTTTTATTTGATTGTTCTTTTATTATTTGGTGTTAGTAACTTTATTGACCCTTTAACATATGTCAAAGTATATTTAATGCGGTTGAATAGGTTCAGCAGAGAAATTGTTCAAACCTGAATGAGCTCGACCCAGTATTTGTATCGAAATATCAATAGGGAGTCCTTTGCTTTCCTGATAGTTGTTTGACTTGTTGAATGTATAGATGTCATTTTACTGAAGGTCACAGTGAAGGAAGGCTGAAATATTTTCAAATGTTGTAATTTTGAAGCCAGACAAAGTTAGTTTTTCAAACTAAATATCCATTTAAATAGTCTCCAAATTACACTGGGAGTTTTTATTGTTGAAACGAGCTCCTCTGGTTGGTGAAAAGCATGATGTGACACTTGCGTTATTGAAAAATCACATCAGTGTTGAAGTGGTAGCTTTTCTTACAAACATCTATTCATTTTAGCATACACGGAATCGTAAGCTTGTGCTTTGACGCTTGGCAGTTCTTGCCTATTTCTGTTCTCATTTTTGTTGTATTCACACTCTCTCTCCACTCATAGCTGCTATCCTGACTTGTTTCTTTGCCTACTAACCAAAGAAAAGGAGCGGTTTTCACTTAGCCGTGCCCTCCGTCAACATCGTGAAGCATGAAAGCCCAAACTTGGTTCACAATGCCAATCGGTGGACCAGCAGGGTCAACAACTTAGGCTCCTCTTGCTCTGCTTATGCTAAACTGATATCTGTTTGTCTTAAAGCTTGTAAGATGATTTGTGAGAGATGACACCCAAATATTAATGTGCAAGTGTGACGATGGAAATCTGCCACCCCACTACACTGTAAATCTTGAAGGTCAATTTAATTCCCTTTAACTGTATATACTCGAAATATTCCTCAGTATATACGGATGACTGTCTTTCAGCTTTATGTTAATGAGTGTCTATGATTTAGGGGTATTTATTAAATACATTATGTTGTCAGTCTACTTTTTTTTAAAATAAATTTTGAGCTGCGCTTGTATCAAAGACAATTAGGGTCATACATTTATTTCTAGAAAAAAATAGGCTGCATATACTTTTTTTTTAGTCTTTTTTTTTTTTTTTACCCTTGACCTGTTCCTCTTGTAATTTTTTTTTTTTTAATTCTGTTATAATGTTACCGCGTTCACCTGGCTCAGAGTATGTGAGTCTCAGAGGATCCAGCCTCACCTGTTACTGTTGTGATGACCTCTTGAGCGTTGATCAGCTAACCAGCTTTTTCAACTCAACATTACTTTTATGTATTGGTTTTAGTTTTCTTATATGAAATAAAGACATTTTCTTCTGAAAATTATTATGTGTTGTCTTTATTTCTTACAGAAAATCAATACAGGTAAAACGCTTGTTACTTTTCAATCGAAAACAATTTTCACAGCTAGCGGACTGGGGTGGTTCATTTGCCAATGCACTGTCAACCAGTTAGTATCCCCCCCATGGTCTCTCTCATTGTCTTCATTTAGAAACCATTCATGTAAAATGTGCATCACCCCAGGATTATTATTACTGATGGGGATTTGATTGTGTTCATTGTTTAGTGTAAAAACATTGCCACGTCTTTCTGAAATGCATTTGATAACACAGTATTACACTAAAATGCATGACAAGCCTTCACTTTGTAGTCCACTAGCTCCTAGTGATGCAATTTTTGAGTACTTTTGTTGACTGACAATACAACATTTCAACATTAATAAAGCATTACTTGCTTTTGAATTTATGTCTCTCCATGAGATTTGCAGGGAAAGAAAGTCTTATTTAGGAAACGGGCTATTCTTTGGCTACAGACCTGAAATAAATTTTGTTCCACTTTGTTTGTGCAATGAGCAAACAATGTAAAAAAATATTTTCAGTACCATGTTTTTCCCCCTTACACTGGCTATGAGCTGGTATTTCTACTGGCAATCAAGAAAGCTTCCTCTTATAAAAAAAAAAAAAAAAATCATGGTCGACCGAAGGTATTGTATTTATCCATTCGTCCATCCACTTCCTCTATTGGTACTGCTCATGTAGCAAAACTGTCATTCATAGTTGAGCAGTAATGCATTAAATGCCTCTTTTGGAAAGAAATATTACATGAAATTGTTCGTGGAAAAATTTAAACATTTATGAAATGTGGTGTGAATTCCAAAAAGTAACATAAATGGTTGCATCTAGATTCCCACTCATTACCTCTAATTAGCTGTTTGGATAATTGATGGGTGGCTGTATGACAATGAATTTAAACATGTATTTTCAGTAGTTAAGTTTTAAGTATATTAAGTAACTTCAGTAATCCCTCGTTTATCGCGGATAATTGGTTCCAAAAACCACCCGCGGTAAGTGAAATCCGCGAAGTACGGTCACCAACAAGAAGTACTGAGCAGGCTAACGAATTAGCAGAAAGATGCTAATTCGCAATTGTGCTAACACGCGAAAACGGACTTCTAAAGGAATGTAAACGAACATTTGGAGCAATGCTACATTGTCCTGAAGGTTAGACACATGTTTCCTCAACTTAGAAGTTTTATTTTGACTTTTAAATTTGTTTTTAATTTGGAAAAAAAATCCGCGATGTAGTGAAGCCGCGATAAACGAAACGCGAAGTAGCGAGGGATCACTGTATGCCTAAAATGTTCACTTTGATGTAAGCAGCATATTATTGATTTTGTGTATTGAAAAAGTTGAGGTTGGAAATTACAAAATCAGAAAAGAAAAAGTTCCCAGCCTTGAGAAATTGCATTACATTTGCATTGGAACATCTTGAATAGTTCATGAAAAGGAAGTGAAGTGGCCACATGGCCAGCGTCAAGCCTGGAGTGTGATTTGAATTTAAATCCATTGAGCGACAACACTGCTCTTCAAAGTAGAATAAAAATAATAATAACACACGCCGCTAATCAAAACATCTGCACACACTTGAGTTAATTGGCTGTTTATTAACATTCACACAAAAGCAGCATTGATGTGAATGCTTGTCTTACAGCAATGAATGCATGAGTGGACAGTCAGTAAAATAAGGAAACTGAGCATGATTGTATGTTGTCTTCACCAAGCTGCTCGACACTTTGAGTAAACTCTTTTGTAAAGTGAATTCCTCCCAGTCAGAGGCAGTGTTTTTCCTTCACTGCTTTTTGACCTGGCCAGTATCAGCACCCTCATGACTTGTGGGAAACACATCTTTTGGCTGTTCAAGCTGAGAGAGATCATTTTCACCCCGCCAATGCCACCATCGTGCACTGGGATAATAAAACAGATATACTGTAACCCAAACAATAATGGAACGCATGCAGTGCATATAGTTCATGTGAAAATGGACAATGAATGTCATGGCAATGATTAGATGCAATGCTAAAAAAATCTGTTGAACCAAGCTCCCCTTTGTTCAATCCATATGCAAGAGACACTGTGTAAAATGACTGCACATTTGATGACAGGTTTTTTTTTTATCCATAAAAGACCTACAGTGTGTGTGTGTGTGTGTGTGTGTGTGTGTTTTAACTATTAATGTTACCTATAACTTGTAAAACTCAATTTAAAAAAAGAAAAGAAAAAGGACTGTGTGACCCTGCAGCACAAGATCAATATTGGAATTATTATTCCATTATTAAGAATTAAACGATCAGCTGCATGGCTGTGAGAGGCTGGGCACTCCCTGGCCTGGTCACTGGACGAACAACTATTTACACAAATTTTTCACGCCTATGAACTATTTGGAGTCTTCACTTGATCTATCCTGCTTGTTTTTGGAGCGTGGGAGGAAATTGGAAGCATGAGGAAGAACATTCAGTTCTATTCAGAAGATTTGAAATCCGGACTGAATGACAGTGGCAAGTAATCTTTTTTTATATATATATATATATATATATATATATATATATATATATATATATATATATATATATATATATATATATATATATATATATATATATATATATACATATATATATATATATATATATATATATATATATATATATGTATATATATATATATATATATATATATATATATATATAAGAAATGATTGAAAGTGTTTAGTATTGTTATGCTTTTACAAAACACAAGATGGAGACAGACTCCAACTGAGAAGACTCACCATTGTTCCTCAAATGACCAACCAGTAACCAGGAAGGAAATATGACGGAAATATTTTGCCATATTTTGTTTTCTGTTTAGTGTGGTACTCACTAATAAGTCCTCATATTTTCCCACAGCACAGAAAAAAATCTATAGGTTATGTCTTAAATGTTACATGTATTTTAGAAAGGGTATTAACATGTGAGGATAAGTTTAAAGAAAAAAAAGTCATGTGGCAGAGGTGGAGTTCTACAAAATAATGGCCCATAATAATTTGGAGCCAGCATGCCAAAACAGTGAACTCATCTACAAAGATTTTCAAACTGAGATAGATAATGTGAATGTTTTTGTTTACTGCCAGTCACCATCTTTTCTTGGATGTTCTATTTTTTTGTGGGGGGGTGAACAATAATTTTGCATATTTTATTTTTTCAATTCACTTGAGGGGAAAGCATATCAAACCAAAGAAATAGGATATCACAAACAGGAAATCCCCCAATTGCCCCAGTAAGCTAATTATATTTCAAGATCACATACCAAGCAAACAAAAAAGGAGGAATCTGACCAAATTTGGAACAGGCTATAAAAGGCCAACCAGTTGTGTTGACTCAACAGTGAACCACTACAGCATGTCCCAAATGTTTTGTCAACAAATGATAAAACTTAAGGTTTTAGCCTGGAACAAGACATGAGATTTTGGGATAACACAGGCTCTTAGCGGGAGGAAAATGGCTCTTTTGTTTCTGCGAGAGCTCAGACTGTCATGCGGATGCCAGTCAAATACCCATGGATGACAATTAGGCAATTATGGGAAAACACGGTGGTCGGAATGCTGACTATGGGCCTTTGTACTTCTGTTGCTTTTCCCAGAAAAAGCCTTTTGTATGCTGGGTCTTTGACCTGCTCGGTTCTGGGCAGACTCATGTTCGTCTTCTGTTTGAATGATAATCAGCCTCTAATTCACTGTGATGACTGCTGTATATTGTCACACTTGTTGACGTCATGGCCCAAATATTGGGACATGGACACAATTCTCACCTTTTTGCCTCTGAACACCACCACAATGGATTTGAAATAAAACAAACAAAATGTGCTTGAATTGCAGACTTCAGCTTTAATTTAATGGCATTTACATTCAAATTATGTAAACAATGTAGGAATTAATGCAATTTTAACTCAATTGCTTGGTGACGCTTTGCCAGGCCTTTACTCCAACTATCTACAGTTCCTCTTGGTGTTGCTTCCCTTCTGTTTTCTCTTCATCAATCAGATTCAGGTCAGGTGACTGACATAGCCATTGTATAACATTCCACTTTTTCTCATTCCAAAATGCTTATTAATGTAACAAATTAATCACCTTTGGTTGGGGCCTCATCATGCCCTAAAACTCACAATTTTTGTAAGAGGTCCTCAACACAACCCCCAGTTCAAAACTCCAACCCCTGAAAAGTTAGAAAAAAAAATAGCCATACTGCTTATCATAACAGGTCACACGGAAATATTTCAGTCGCTAATGCAGAGCATTGAACAAAAAGTTGGCCATTTTTGTTTTGGGTGAATTCCACTGCAGGTAGTAGTATAATGTCTTCCATCAGCCAATACATTTTCTGTCATGCTTGACCTCATAGGTTTGCGAGTGAGCTGGAGCGGATCACAGCTGACTTTGGGCGAGGGGGTTGAACTTGGGTCGAAGTTGTGTGGAGAAAACCCACACAAACATGGGGGAAAATATGCAAACTAGGAAGGCTGGAGACAATATTCAAACCCAAAATCTCACAACTGTGAAGCAAATGTGCCGCTTTGACAAACCCAGATGATTTATTTCCTTACTTACTTATATTTGATTAATTTGCTATCACATTGGGACTGCAAGGACCTGTTTTCAGCTTTGTAATTGTTACTAAATCAGAATGCTTTGGATTCACAATGGCATTTCATAAGAGTACCAAATGTGTCCTTCATAGCATGTGTTTCTGCTTATCCCTCAACCCATGTTGGATAAATCAAAGACAGCAGGAAATAATTTGAATTGTTTAGATGAGTGACAGAGGTGTTCAAGGGTGCTGCCAGGGGGTTTGGACCCCAAGAAAAAATATTCTTTTTTGGCAACTTCAGAGCCACAGATCAATAGTATTGTAGTGCAGTACAGTTGAGTTGTGTGTGTACTTGATCAGATACTAACTTCTACTCACAGTTATTGTCAAAAAATGTTAAGTGACTTTACAAGTTGCGACAAGACAATAAATGGGAATTCTAAATTTCTACTGTACGATTATTGCAAATAATCCCACGCAGTCACCAAAATTACAACTCAAAACAAACACAGTATGTGTCCGTTAAGTGTAGCAGTAAGGTCAAAGTGAACTCATCATTTTTCTACCATGGACGCCGTGGGTGTTTATATAGGGAATTTGTATGACTCTAAAGGGAGGAGAGGCAGCCCCCTTTGGCAGTCACGCGCTGCACATAAGTGGGGAACACCCATTAGTGGTCACATATCATGCAATATTCAGCAGAAAGTCAAAGAGGTCTGCTGCATTTCAAGATTCATGGCATGTTTTAGCGATTTGAAAAATGCACGTAGCCTATATAATGCAAACATCGTATGCACTCTCACAGTAAAAAGTTTCGAATGTTTCATGAGTTATCCCCCTTGATAAATTTTCAGCTATATGACAGAATTATGCAAAACTGTATTTCATGTGGCGGCTCAGTGGAGCACTGGGTAGCACGTCCGCCTCACAGTTAGGAGGGTGCGGGTTCAATTCCACCTCCGGCCCTGCCTGTGTGGAGTTTGCATGTTCTCCCCGGGCCCATGTGGGTTTTCTCCGGGCACTCCGGTTTCCTCCCACATCCCAAAGACATGCTTGGTAGGCCGATTGAAGACTCCAAATTGTCCCTAGGTGCAAGTGCGAATGGTTGTCTGTCTCTGTGTGCCCTGCGATTGGCTGGCAACTGGTTCAGGGTGTCCCCCGCCTACTGCCCGATGACGGCTGGGATAGGCTCCAGCACTCCCGCGATCCCCGTGGGAACTAAGCGGTTCAGAAAATGGATGGATGGATTTCATGTTGGACAGAAGACCCTTAATAATTGAGCAATGAATGTCACAAATAACCTTGAAACTAAAAAACAATTTGCTATATAGGGCATACTCAACCACTATAACACATTTCTATTATTTTTACTATTTGTATGTGCAGAAGTTATGGAAAATATTGGGATTTGAAAATAAGAAAGGATTTGAAGGAGTAATTAATCACATTACTTGTAAAAGGTTTTTGAAACATATAGTCTACCCAAAAAAAATAAATAGGACGAAACACGAAGTAGACACACTTTCTTTGGTGGACGATAAAAATCATAAAGTGGTCCATATCTGGCCTCCAGGCCTGTCTGCTGAAGGAATGTCAGACTTTTCACTGATGCGTTAAAGTACCCCTGGAAATATCGAAGGCAACATTGTCTTTGGCTTCATAGTGGTAGACGCGCAGTTTTCTCTGGCACGTTCGTCAGGCTGTTTATAGGTTGTTTTCAGAATCCATAAATCCGCAGTAGATTATGAAAGACTGTTTGAAAATAAATCTTACCCTGTGGTAGCCATCTTGAACAGACCCTCATTTGAACTACCTTTAGCTATTTCACCTATCTTCAGTCGTATCACAAAATAAAACCGTCATTTCTCCGACCTAATTATATGTACTTCTATATTTATGTCACGAAAAAAATGTTAAATTATAAAAACAAAACAAACGAAGGAACGACCAACCTCTTTTGAGTGTTAGGCCTATCGCAAGAGAATATCCAAATTTCCGAGGTTAGATGAATGCATCCAAACAGTCTCGGGTGTCAGCAAGGACTACTGCCCGAACAAAGTTAAGTAGGCAGACCTCCGAAAGAAAGTTGAGCAGAGGGAAGGGGAAGTCGTGCGGTCTTCGTAAAACGCGAGTTTTGTGCGTTACTTCCTGTTCCCAGGGCTGTTATAGAGCTCCTCGCGAGCAATAAATGCAGTGGATCCGGTGACAGCTGCCGCATCGCCCCAGCCACCACGCACAGACGCGACAGACGAAATGGTGAGTGGCTGTCAGTCGTTTACAGGTTGCTGTACCTGTCGTCTCACGCCAAGGACACTTCCGTTTGTTGGGGAAAAACTGAAAGGCTTCCCAAGTCCCTTCGATGGCTATTAATCTTGATCTTAATCTATTAAGAGTAACATAAATTTTAAAAAAAATTAAACTTGTTTTTTAACAATAGCGTCATCGTTTGGTATTTAAACTCATTAAAAAGAGAGGACTTCAAGATTCACTGTAAGTGTTCGTTTTGTATTTCTAATCTTAATAGTTAGTTCTCAAGCATTTTTACACCAATCGTCACCTCAAAAATACTCAGTTCTTCAACTGTCATAATAGTGGTCACACATATAGTAACGTAGTAGGCCTAAGTGCTCGTCATCTAAACAGTGCTCTTATGATTAAATTCAAATTTAATTAATGTAATTTAATATTTTAAAACAACCCGTTGTTAAAGGATGTTAAATATAACTCGACATGTTAAAAACAATAGCAATTATCTAAATGCTGCAGTAATGATTTAATTCAAATTTAATGAATATAATCCAATATTTTAAAACAAACCGTTGTTAAAGGATGACACATTAAAAACAACAATAACAATAATCTCAACAGTGTTGTCATGATTAAATTCAAATTTAATGAATATAATTTAATATTTCAAAACGAACCGTTGTTAAAGGATGTTAACTAAAACTCAACGACACATTAAAAACAACAATCACAAGAACAACAAAAATACAAATACCTGCATTCTAATGAATTTGATTGAATTTTATGTTTCAAAAGTTTTACATTTGATTTGTATTTAAATCAGTCATTCTTTCTCATACCACTGGAGAAAGCCACTTATGGTACACACACCACACTTTGATATTAACTGTTCTAAAAGGATAGAAAAAGTTGGCTTGCAAAGTCTGATGTGCTTACTTTCAATGTTTTTTTTTTCTGGCATTTGTACTTGGCTTGAGATTTTTTTTTCTGATTACTTTTTTCCCCTTGTAGTCACTCATTTGAAATCATATATGTATATCATATCTCAAAACAGACTTGTCGCTTTTTTCAACTAACACAATGTTGGAAAACAAAAAAGTAAATAGCGAGAGGTAAAGTCAATTGTAGTTGAAATCTTGATTGGTTGCGTTTGAATGATTGGAATCTTGGGAACAAGGCAACAGATACGATGATCCAAGATGATCCCAACCATAACCTTTTGAGGAGAATGGTTTGACGTGTTCGGTGAGTTATCCGTGACGACAAATGCAAAAATTCTCTAATCTGAAAAAAAAACAAAATTACAACTTTTTTTCCCAATTGTGATCATTGGCTAATTCAGCATTTCTTTGTTACTCGTTAACGTTAGCAAAGCTATGTCTTGTGTATTGTGATGTTTTTTTCTTCTCGGTATATGACCTGTTTGAAAAGAGAGAAACTATTTTGCGTACCATTAAGTTGGAGCAAGTTATCCAACTGGTTGTTGCATATAATTGACAGCAGAAATTCATTTTTACTTTCGATTTTCTACTTTGTTTTTTACACAAATACCATTTACTTCTACTTTAAGTCGCATGTGCGTACTTTTGCCACCTCTGCTTTCATTCAAGAATGAGTCTTAATACTGTTAAGTTATAATACTGACAATACGAGTCACACTCAGATAGTCACATTCCATCCCGTCAGAGGCATGAAATAACATGATGTGGGTGTGGTTTCCCCTGGACTCACAGAATTATATCAGGTAATGTTGGCAGAATTGAGCAAGGGAGGAAGGAAAGGAAGGAAGCAAGGAGGCGAACTGGAATGGGCAGCAGTTCCCATGTTAAGATGCTGCCAGCTTCAATTAAAACAAACTATTGTTCTTTTACTGCCGCTATTTGGCTACGGTAACCTAATGGGGAAAAATGGCAACATGTGGGCTTGGATTCACGCCATCCTGACAGTCGTAAGCGTCAGGTTTACTTGTGTTGGCCGGTGCCGTCGTTTTTTTGCAGGAAATGACACTGAATTATGAACTGTTTTGCTGCTCTAGTTTCCTGTCACTGTCAACTTCTAAGATGTCAGCTTCCTGTCTTTCTCACAATGCAAATGTCAAAGGTTCCTTGTACTAATTACACTTTCAGTGCAAGTTTTTGGGAAGACACAGCAGCCCCTCACCTGTTGTTAACATTGTGCAGGGGTGTGAGAAAACTAATTTGACTTCATTTTGGTTTGATGACATTACTAGTTCCTTTTAAGCTTTACTTTTTAATCAACATTAGTAAGGCCCAACAGTACCTCAACTTAATTTAAAACCCAACACGGGGTAAATAAAGTTATCTCAGTCTGAATCTGAATTATGATTGCGGCTAAGAGAATTCCATCCATCCATCCATCTTCTTCCGCTCATCCGGGGTCGGGTCGCGGGGGCAGCAGCTTTAGGAGGGACTCCCAGACTTCCCTCTCCCCAGCCACTTCATCCAGCTCATCCCGGGGGATCCCAAGGCGTTCCCAGGCCAGGTGAGAGACATAGTCTCTCCAGCGCGTCCTGGGTCGTCCCTGGGGTCTCCTACCGGTGGGACATGCCCGGAACACCTCCCCAGGGAGGCGTCTCATCTGATGGATGGAGCCTAATTTAGCGACATCATTGTCTGGAACATTCTTGAACTGTTAAAGAATAAAGTCTTTTTTTTTTTTTATCACACATTGGATGTTTCAAAACGGCTTCACAATCTAAAGGTTTGAATCCCAGCTCAAGCCTTCATGTACAGAGGACCAAAAGTGCTAAAATTAAGTAACTAAATACACCATGAAATATTTAATTAAAAATCATGAAGTCATTAATTCATTAAATGTTTCATTTCTTAATTAAATAGGGAATTAAATAAATTGAGCAAATAAATAAGTGCCATTAAATATGCCATTAATTAATTAGATCGATGTCTCATTAAATAAATGGTTAATGTCAATAATTCAATTTAATTAAATATGGAATTAAATAAATCAAAGGTGTCATTAATTAATTCCATTTCCAATGATTATAGGGAAATGTGTGTGTGTGTGTGTGTGTGTGTGTGTGTGTGTGTGTGTGTGTGTGTGTGTGTGTGTGTGTGTGTGTATATATATATATATATATATATATATATATATAAAATAATTTCTCTATTTCATTAATAAAATGTTCATGTACCGTGTTGCAGTGTGTTATTTGTCAAGTGAGAAGACTAACCTGCTGTGTGTCTCTATCGCCCACATTGTGTGTTTGCAAAACAGAATGGGAAAAGCCGATTGCAGCAGGCCCAGGAGGATGCGGAGGAGGTGAAGGACATCATGCTGGACAATTTGAACAAAGCGGATGAGCGATCTGAAAAACTGTGTGACCTGGAGGACAGAGCTGATGAGCTGCTAAGAAAGGTTGGCAGGCTGTGTTCCCAAAAGTCGCCACTATTTATTTTGATTCCACTTTTCATGTGTGGAATCCTATTGGTTAGTGACAGGGATCCAAAAGGGGACATGTCAAATTGATTGTTTATAAATACACCTTAGGTGGAGCAAGAGAGGGAAAACAAATGTACAATTTACATCCTGATTGTGCTTTATGGTGCTATTTTTGGAGAGGTATTTCCTTTTGTTGAGATGAATGAAGTGACCGGGTCTCCCTGGGTATAACCGAGCGAGTGCAGGACATGCCATGAGGCCGGTGTTTGTCCGGGGGTCAAAGTGAGGGTCACATCATTCCCACATAACCATGATAGATGACGTTATGTCACAATATAGGACGAGGTAGATTTGCTTTTACACTTAAAGACTCCTGGGGATCTTACCCCCCTTCAACTCTGCAGTGGCTCCAATAACTCTTGTTCACTGGTATTATTATTTTAGAATAATCTCAGCACCAGGGCATTGCAGTAACTTTACTCAACACTTGTGTTTTTTTTTTTTTTTTTACAACTAAAATCAGTTCACAATGTGTCTTGGTAACGTGTGTGAAGCACCATATTTCTTACTGACTGGAATTAGCCCATTTGAGAAGGTAGCCCTGTCTCATGCCTGGAGAGCTTGCTCCTTAAAGTTGTCAGCCAATGGCAAGCCCGGATATTGTTACTATGACGACCAGGGTTGGGGCTCGACAACTTTTTGTGGTCGCAAAGCCAAAGATATTAAAAGCTGTTTCACATGTGGAGGTATCATCTCACATATAGTGTGGCTCTCCTTGCCAAACAGGTCAGGGCATTTCAGAAGAGAATAAAAGAGAGCTCTTGCCTATTAGTTAGTAGATTTGATCAAAAGCCTAACTTTGAACGAGTTACGATGATGATTAACCTCAAACTGTATAATGACTTAAGATAAACTCAAGTTGCTCTTTAATCTGTTTCAGACTTTTTAATTTAGAAGAGTTAATCATTTCTTTAAGCATGTCTGTAAAGGCAAATCTGTTCTGGCCCTTCTGTCCATTTTTGGTTTTATAATTTTTGTCTAATATGAGTAAATTTGACAGTTGTCTTCTGTGCTCATACATCAAATCATTGGCCATTGGTATGATATACAAGATGAACAATTGATTCCGGGATGGGTGGGTCTGTTGGTTCAACCTGCTGAGGGATTGGAGTTGGTACAATGTGATTTAGGGCTGAAAAACTTGCATTGTTATTCATGCATTTGTTTTTGAGGCGGGGGTGGGGGGGTATCGTATTGATCTGTAGCCTATCGTCATCTTCAACTGCTGCGCCCGGTAAGAAAAAAATTCCCCGGTCGGAACATCTTTCATTAGATTTCCCTTCAATTGTGTCAGACTGTTTCTGGTTAAATGTTGCACCATTTTTTGGTCAAAAGCCCAGTTTGTGTGCTTTCCCAACTCTTCCAGCAACAGGTCTTTGTTTATTAGCCAAATGCAAAATAAATGTAACATATTATGTCTCTCTCTGTTTTCATCCAGAGTAAAGCTTTTGAAAAGAAATCCAACCAGGTGAAGGAAAAAACAAGATGGAAGAATAAGAAGGTGAAAATAGTGTTAATTGCAGTTCCTGTTGTGGTGGCCCTCATCGTAGTTGGACTCATCATATACTACAGCACAACATAACACACGCCTGCCTGGCTAGGCAGAAAGTGACACCGTGGGACTGCATAACCTGAATGTGGACTAAGATAAAAAGTCCAGAAGCTTTTTACCTGAATGGTGAAGTCTGCTTTTTTTTAGCTTAGGTGTATTTATGGGACTGTCTATCAGTCTCACTGTTTGGTAAGAGATTATGGTACCATTAAGAGCTGCTTCTTTTCTTCTTCCACAAGTTGTTTCGATTACGTTACATCCAGTCCACATTGAAAAGAAAAATGCCAACCCTCATTTGAATAATTTAAGCATTTTTTTGTTACAGGCCTGCCTGTTTCAATTGCCCACACTTATGTAGAAAGCAGATTTGTGTTTTGAATTAAACACAATTAACTGAGTTTTTGTAAGGTATCAAATGACTCGCTGCATAAATTGTTGACAGCAAACTCGTAGCAGTGTTTTCATTTATTTATCCATTTTTTTATTTAAATATTGAGGCCACTGTTTTTGGGACATCATGACAGTGACTCCTGGTGGCAGATGTTCATACTGTAATTTATTCAAATGTTAAAAAAAAAAAAAAAAAAATCGTAATCTGTTTACGTGAATTAAATTAGAAATGTTTTTGAAGAGCGACTTGTGCCAGGGTGTATACAGGGCTCAAAGACCAAGTAAGGATCAAAAGTCACATGTGATAGTGCCGTCTTGCATAACTTTCAGTTTTCAGCTGTTTGATTATCTGGGTGATTGTGGTTGAAACCAAAAGCATGTACATTGTAGTATGTTAGGTTCGAGTTAAGAAAGCTTTAGCTACACAATACTGGTAGATGATGAGAAAATATGTATGTATTGTGTTCATTTTCAAGTGATTAAGTAGTAAAGTTTTTAGGGTTGACTGGCATGTACTATTGATTGCCACCATCACTTTTTCCTTCGCATGCACCACAATTGGGTGAAAGAAACGAAGCATACATGCTGGAAGTGTGAACAATCAAAGCTGCTTCAATAATTTATTTAAGAAAAAAATAAGGAGGTTATCAGGCTTCTGCCACAAAGTTAAACATTGTGAGGGATTTAACACAAAGCACACATCCAGAGTAACCAAATAATGACTCCATCAGAGGATTTTAGAAAGTGCTGTTTCCACTCCATACCTAAATCTGATTGAACATCTGTGGTGTAAGTTGAGGATGGCTCTGTACAAAAAAAAAGACTGGCTAAGTATTACAACATCAAGAAGTGTTACACTGATACATAACCCTGCCCCAAAAGACCGACCGCTGTAAAAAAAAGTGCCGCAACTTAGTTTGGGGGTGTCTATATATGCAACTTGTACCCTCCCTTAAAAGTTTCGGTTTGTTTTTCCATTGTAATGTACACTTTATAGGTCAGGTAGCACTGTGGAGCACTGGTCAGCATGTCCGCCTCACAGTTCAGCGGTTGTGGGTTCAATTTCACCTCCGGCCCTCCCTGTGTGGAGTTTGCATGTTCTCCCCGTGCCTAATACTTTGACATCACAGCCACACTGTAGAACTGGTGAGACAAACACATATATAAACTTCGATTTACAAAACGTACACATTAAATACAATAGTAAAACATACATACCAATTTGGCCTGCCAGTAAATAACCGGGTACTTTACTTAACCTATTCAACTTATTATGGCAACCAGTACGGAACGGAAAATGAATGTTAGGTCGTTATAGGTCCCATTGTTTACCTTGGTTGTCTACTTTTTTTTTTTTTTTTTTTTTTGTATATCACAAATACTGACTTTTGAACAGTATACTTTTTTGGGGGGAAAAGTAAACTTTAAATAACATTGAATTGGAACCAAATTTAATTCAAACTTGTCTCAGCATTGAAAAAAACACAAAGCTTGCAAATCTGTTATATAGCTGGGCTTAATATAATAATAATTATCATCATTGTCATTATCAAAATGTAATTTACAAGAGAAATCAAGTCGAGGAGCGACAACCAGAACGAGTCCTCAACCGGTAGTGACGTCACCAACTTCTTCCGCTGGTGAGACCGGCAACATGGCAGCGGACATGCAGGTATGTGTGGCTGGCATTTTGCAACACGATTAACTATTTGACAATGAAATGTAAGTCGCTCATCCGTCAAATTTGGTATAGTCTTAATATTTTTTTGTAATTTAAAAGAGTGTGTTGGCCCTTAAAGTGACACGTGGCCAGAATTTGTTTAGCTTAATGGCTAATCGCTAAGTGCTACGTAAGCTGAGAATGCCTGGCTTCTATCAACATCTGTCCTGCGAGTAACAATAGGCAATTACTGTCGGCCATGCAACCATATTTTTTAAGAATAAAAAAAGACAACTGTATGAACAGGGTATTTAATAATAATAATTTTGGGAGCAGTATGTTAATTACTAGACACAAATTAGCTGACTTGTATACACACACACACGCTCCGTCTCTCTGTCAATTTTATTCAGTCGATTACGTAAAGTGTGCCCCCGTTATCTGCCAGAGCTTGGAATTATTTAGCCCCAACAAACGAGACGATGTAGAAATAGGAATTCTTTTCTTGAATTTCAATGACATCTTTGGCGATCACCAGTTGATTTCGCACACGGCGAGGAATTTAGCATAGACTTCCGTTTCTCCCTATTAAAATGTGTAAAATGCAGATGGACCTTTGTTGTGTGAATTTGACTTTGCAAATGTACATCTACAAACATGTTTGATTTTCTAAAGCACAAGAAATGCTAAATGTTATCTGTTCTCCAGGTTTCCGAGACGCTGAAGAAATTTGCTGTAAAGGTGACTACAGCTAGCGTGAAAGAGCGTAAGGAGATTTTCGGAGAGCTGAAACAATGTTTAAAGGGTAAAGGTGAGTCTGGGTGCTTGTGTATGTGTTGGTTGTAATAAATAGAGATCCAGTCACGCTGATGATTTTGGGGTGCTATTTATTGCAGAATTACCAGAGCCTGCCATTAAAGGCCTTTGCAAGCTCTTCTGCCTCACTCCTCACAGATATAGGTAACCTTGTGGTCTTATGAAAGATACCTGCATTCTTGGTTTTAACATTTTTTGTATTTTCTGTTAACAAGTAATTGTTTGTATTTGTCAGGGATTCTGCATCCCGCCGAGAGATCCTCTCTGCCATCGCTCAGCTGGCTGAACGCCAGCCTGACATTCTGGTGATGAGCCTCCTCCACTGCCTTCTCAACAGTGGGGTTGTCAGTAAAAATGGAGAGCCGGGGTATGTATTTCATATAACTGTTTTTCATTGTGTGTGCGACGGAATTGCCGCTTGTATTTTGTTGAGTTGCAGCAATGGATGTATAATTCTTCAGATGTCAGAAATACCTGACATTAACTGAGTATTAATGATGGTGTGTTTGTTTCTTCCAGGAAAAGCACAGGCTCTGCTGCCTTCATTGCCCTATCTTGGACCTGCCTTTTAGTCCCTGCAGTCTTTTCTGCTCCGGAGAAGAGACAAGGACCAACCTGGAATAAAATGGTAAGTAATTTTAGGTTTGTCATTTTTATACAGTTCAATTGCATGTAATTTATCAAAAATACATTCCAGATTCATTTGTGATAGGTAAAGGCTGTGATTTTTTTTATGTAGTTTTACCCCTCCAGCACACTTTTTAGTACCTATTTAGAACATATTTGAACTGAATAAAAACCCAATTTCCAAAGTATTCTTTAGTGAAAGATAAACAGAGATATAACAATAGTTTACTGTAATTTTCTGAAAGGATTTGCTATTGTTGTTTGCCAACTTTGTCACTTGAGTTTGTGAATTGGCTGTTGTCACTCAGGTTCACGTTCAGAGCCTGCTTGTGGCCGGGGTTGTAGGTGGAGCCAAATCTACTGCTCAGAAGTCAAGCCTGAAGAATCTCACCCATCTTTGTGAGGAAGTGAGTATAAAGCTTGCAGAAAGGAGTCAAACGTCATCATTTATAGCAACTTGTACACTGGCATCTGGAGAAATCTGACATTTTGGCTTCTTTCGCAGAATCCGGGTTTAGTTGAGCAGTACATCAGCACATTGTTGACTCTGGACCCATGCTCTACCACCCTAGCCATGCTCGGTGTGTGTTTGGACTTCTGCACAGCTCACAAGGACAAAGCCACAATTGACAAGCATAAGGTGAGTTCTTTGCATCACACCATGGAGTGGAGATTCAGTGCTTTCTGATAAAAAAAAAATCTTGACTCTCAACCTTGCTGCTATCCAGAGCGCCATGTTGGACCTGTACATAAAGACGGTCCTTATGAGCAAGACAAAAACACATCAGCACATTCTGGACAAAAGTGGCTCCCTGTTGCGCCACGTCTCTCACTCTGAGTTCAAGGACTTGCTTCTTCCCAGCATTCAGAAAACAATGCTGCGAAGCCCGGAGAATGCCATGCAAGGTGGGTGTCATGAATAACCGCGCACTTATTCCTCAATTCCTAATGGAGTGTCTTCTAATTATTCTCTCACCAGCAATTTCCTGCCTTCTTTCTGCACTGACTATTGATCTCAGTCAGTATTCTATGGATATTGGAAAGGCTATATCAAGTAAGGAATTTGTACAATGGTCTGCTCAGGTGTATTTTATTCATGGAAAAAAAACTAAGTTACCAGTATTTTTATTTTAAGGTCAATTGAAAGCCAACAATGCCCAGCTTATGGAGGAAGCAATCCAGGCATTACAAAACTTGGCTCAACAGTGCAGTGACACCAATGCTGTACAAGACATTGTCACGCACCTTTTCAAAATTCTTGGAGGTGAAGTAACTATTTGCACTCCAATTTGCTACATTTGATGTAATAATAATAATCAATCACTTCCATTTTCTGAACCAGGTCATATACCAGTAATATTAATAACGTTGTTTTAATGTTGCCACGCTCATGCTTACAGGATCTGAAGGAAAGCTTACAGTCGTCACCCAAAAGATGAGTGTTTTGTCAGGTATGAGACATTTTATTTCTGCTAAAGTGAGGAAGGGACCATTAAGTTGTAGTTTATTGAATTTTCTGATTTCAGGGATTGGCAGCTGCAGCCACCATGCAGGCTCAGGAGGCTCAAGCCAAACTCTGAGCTCTGCAGTCACAGTGATGTTCATTCCCTTTTTGCAACAGGAAGGTATCCTTCATTTTGTCTGTAATAACTTAAGTGTGATTGCTTAATCATCCTCAGGAAATTGCCAAGACAATGCATGTATTGGAGCAGTTTGAAGGACTCCAATTTAAATTTATTTTTTTGCTACCCCCTCAATTTAGTTCACGAGGGCACCTTGGTGCATGGAGTGTCAGTGCTCTCCCAATGGAGCAGTCGCCTTACTGTGCAGATTCCTAGTGCTCTGCTAGCTTGGTTCCAGAAGGCATTCACCCTCAAAACCTCCACCTCTCTGGTTCGCCACGCCTACATCCAGGTCATGCTCGGGGCCTTCAAAGGTCAGTCCTCACAAGGCAAATCCCCGACAATGGTCCCCATATCACACTTATTTGTTTGCGTTTCTTCCGTATTCTCTTTTCAGGTGACACTCTGGCCCAGGCATCAGAACTTATACCCTTGCTGCTCCAAACAGTAGAAAAAGCTGCAGCACAAAACACACAGAATGCTCTGCTTTCTGAAGGTGTGGCAGCTTCGGTTCTTTTGAGTCGACTGTCCCTGCTTGAAACAATGACTGGTGATGTTCACTTTTTTGTACCCACATTTTATTCATGGAAACTGGTTAAAAAAACAATTGGCTGTAGGATTAACTGTTGACACACTTTCTACAGAAGCAAGATTTTCCAGCTTTTGGAACTTGATCTTGGATGACAAGAAACCACTTTTCACAACAGAGAAGTTCCTCTCCCAGGCCAATGATGAAAGTGAGGCAATCGTTATCGATTACTGTCAGTCATCCTGATGAGTAAATTCAATATGTGAAGCAATGTTCCTTTTGTTGGTCTGTTTTTAGCTCAGCTGACTGTGCTGCTGCTCTGTGAAAGACTTTTCTTGGATCATGCCCACAAGCTTAACACCACCAAAGCTCAGTGAGTTTATGTTCCGTAGCGTAATGAATGAGTGGTGCGTTGGCTTTAAGTTCCGCATGTGCTAAACCAGTGGTTCTCAAGTGTGGTCACCTTGTGACCTGCATTTTTTTATTCTAAGTGGAGACCCACTTTTGTATAAGTTAAAAATATTAGTTACTGTTAAAATATTAATTCATTCTTCTGAACCGCTTATCCTTGGGAGCGCCATCCCAGCCGATTGCAGGGCACACATAGACAAACAACCAGCTGTTTTCACGCCTACAGACAATTTTGAGTGGTCAGTTGGCCTGCCATGCATGTTTTTAAAGATTAAAGTCCCACTATTGTCACACACACAACTGGGTGCGGTGAAATTTGTCTCTGCATTTAACCTATCCCCGAAGGGAGCAGTGAGCAGCAGCGGTGCCGTGGCCGGGAATCATTTGGTGATCCAACCCCCCAATTCCAACCCTTAATGCTGAGTGCCAAGCAGGGAGGCAATGGGTCCCATTTTTATAGTCTTTGGTATGACCCGGCCAGGGTTTGAACCCACAACCTTCCAGTCTCAGGGCGGACACTCTACCACTAGGCCACTGAGCTGGCTTTGGAATGTGGGAGGAAACGGGAGTTCCCAAAGGAAACCTACACAGGCACGGGGCAAACACGCAAACTCCACACAGGAAGGCCGGAGCCAGAATCGAACCCCACACCTCAGAATTGTGAGACAGATGTGCTAACCAGTGCTACACTTTGCCACCTTGTTAAAGAAATTATTTTTGAAAATTAGCACTAACATAGCAGTAGTCATAATTACAGTAAATACAGTATTTATATGGAAAAAATACAAATGTAAAACATCAAATGAAAAGCAAAAAGTCGTATGTAGTTACTGTCCTAAACCAAGGACCTGTTATAATTTTTTCCTACCGGTACTTGTCCATGACCCGCCTATGATGGAACCTTGACCCAACATGTGAAAATCACTGTGCTAAACATAAGAAAATATTCTGACAGTCAAGGGCAAATGTGTGAATTGCCGTGTTTAACCAATGTTTAACTTGTCCAAGCTTAAGTGCCACAACACGAATGACTACTGTTTTTTTTTTTTTTTTTTTTTTTTTTTTTGCATGCATGCATGAACATGATTCTTAAAGAAATAAGTTCATCTTGGTTATATCTAACCACTCTTACAGGATGTATCACAGTGCCACTGTGGCAGTCCTGCTGTCTCAGAGCTGGCGTGTGAGGAAGCGGGCAAAGCAGACAGTCAGAAAACTGCTTTCTTCATTGAGTGGCTCCAACTTCGCCCAGGGCCTTCTAGGTGAACTCCGAGCTGTCATCAACAAACACAAAGTATGGGCCACAAAATAGAATTACTTACCATATCTTGGTTCTGCTTCGATAAATAGGTCTGAATTGCTTTTGGTTGTTTCATCAGGTTATGCCCCAGGATGTCTTGGTGTTGGAGTCTGGAGAGCTGACTGAGCTTGGTCGCTACTACATTCGTCCACGTGTACTGCTTGATGCTCTGCACGTCATTTGCACCTCAGCCAGTCAATGGAGTGACCCTAATGAATTGGAGAACTTGGCTATGGAGATCCTCATTGTTGCTCATCATCCATCCCTAGGTACAAGGAGGAGCAGTCTTGTGTTATTCACTGCCCTATTTAAATGTTTCTTGTGATTTACATCCGAGCTATTCTGTCTGCATCTCTCTAAGTTGAGGCTCGCAGTGGTCTGTGGCCATCCCTGCTCTCGTCCATGAACATAAAAGCAGAAGAATTTATAGAAAATAATCTGGAGGCTATTCTGCCACATCTGTTGGAGGTCAACACTGATAACCAGGTGAATACCTAATATTCCTAATAATATCCTGATTTTATTTCAGAAAAATAAAGAGTTAAGTCAGTAAAAAGATTGTTTAGAGTCCATGAATGCATAGCATTAATTCTAAAAAAAATTATCCTGAAGAAAATTATAAATTGTTTTTCCTCAGGCAGTGAAAAATGCTGTTGGTGCCCTCTGCGGGCTTTCTCCTGACAAGCTGCTACCTCGTGTCATCAGTCACGTAACAAAAGAGCTTTCCCAACCTGCTCTAGTTCTTGTCACCAAGGAGGAGTACGCTATTATGCAGACTCCTGAGGGGGAACTATATGATAACTCCATCATTGAGAGGTAAAAAAAACAAAAACAAAAACATTCCAATAGGTTTGTCATGTCATTGGCCTGTGGTAGTTTAATGGCGCACCTCTTCCTATCACTTTTTCCCCGCAGTGCACAGAAAGAGAACATCAAGAAAGGGAATATCAAGAAAGAGAACAAGGTCTACTCCTACAAGGAACAGATTTTTGGACTTGAGTTACAGGAGGTAATTTAAAACCAATTTTCTATGCTATTTTAATTACTATATCTGTATCTAAATGTAATTTTGATTTCACAGGAGATTAAGAAGAAACGAGGCATCAAGGATGACGTGCAGCTCACCAGCAAACAGAAGGAAATGATTGAATTGCAACGTGTGAAAGAGCATTCTATTCGCAAAAGACTTCAAGGGGTAAGAAAACAAAGCAGTTACGTGACTTTTATTCTTCTAACCTTGTTGACTTTTGACATGGTTGTCATTTTGTCCAGCTCAATGAAGAGTTTCAAAGTGTGGTGGGTCTCCTAGCAGCTGCTCTAAAAGAGAGACCAGCTCAAATGACCAGAGAGCTACCATCAGTCCTCCAGGTTTTGTTGCCTCTGTTGCACTCACCTCTGGCTGCTCCACGCATCCAGCAGATCTTCTTGGACATCGGAGAGTACCTCATACCCCATCACCTCCATCATCTCGGTACCCGACCTGCTTCATAGTTGTAGCTGTAGATGCAGCTGTTCAATTTCAGACGACTGTATTGCAATGTATGCTTTTCTCAAGGTGCTCTTGTGGGACATGTGACTTTACGATTGCTGAAGCCTGAGTGTGAACTGGATGCAGCCTGGGAGCAGGAGGACCTGGACAAAGCAGTTACCCGCACTGTACATCTGCTACATCAGCACACTGTCCCTCAGAAAGCTGGCAAGACTAGTGGTAAGGAGAGTCATCATTCTCTGTCAAATCCAAATCAGAAATGCCTCCATGAAAACAGGCAGATTATATTTGTGTTCAATCATAATAAAACATTTGTATTTACTTCGGAAAACAACGATGAGCATTTTTGCCTGTTTTCCAAGATGTTACAAACCAAAACAGTAACTGAATGAAAATACTTCATGGGATTTGTATCACTGACTGTGATTTGGGCCGTTCTATCTTTTGATTGTTTTATATCTTATTTTCTTCCAGGTGTGAGCCCACTACCTGCCCCTGCTTTTTGCTTCTGCTTTCCTTTCCTTAACGCCACTCTCAGAGAGTCCTCAGGCAGTACAGACGAGGCAGAGAGCAGAATGACTAGATCTTTGCAAATCATCCATGAGCATTGTCAGCTACGGGCTCAGACAGATGAGTCAACCATTATAGATGAGGTACAGTTTGCTTTTCATGCTGAGCTTCAACCTATCTTATTTCGTTGTTCTTGCTTACAAATTTGGCAAGACTACTTTAATTTTTTTATACCTTCTCAGAATGGCCCTGAGCTGCTTCCACGTGTTGACATGCTGATACTGCTGACCAGAATTATTTCCACTGCCGCACCAAGACTTCAGGTAAACTTTGCCAATCCAAGCATTATCCTTATGCCTGATTAGTGTACTCGAAGAGAGTTTACAAGTTAAAACTGAACTCTGCAGGATTTTGCCCCCAAATGTCTTTACAGTAGCCTTTCCATTTGACCGTTCATGAATCACACTTTTTATAAATAGCAGATTAACATTAGCTGTTTATAATGGGTATTCTTGCAAGCCTTTGTAAAATAATTTTCACACTTGAATCGGGTTTGAACTTCCTGTGCTCTTTTTGTGGATACGACACCATGCACCTTCTCGTGTTAGCTCACTGTCACAACCGGAAGCTATTATTTTGCCATAATGGATTCTATATTTGCTCAGAAGAGATTGTCCCCACCCACAATTTTTCAGAGTACGTTAGTCCCCAAAAAAAAAAAAACATGCACGGGAAGAAAAGAGCGTTTCCAATTTATTTTTACAGCCACAAGTGGCTGTAGCTATTAGAAACTCAATATAGTTCTGCGGCTTGCTTGAGGCCAGTGGTTCTTAACCTTTTTGGAGGTACCAAACCCCATCAGTTTCATATGCGCTGTCACCGAACCCCTTGTTAGTGAAAAATATATTTGGTTTTAAATTCAAGGCATACATGTTTTTTACTGGTGCACAAAATGAGCCGTGCATGGACATCATGTTGTTCAAAGAACAACACCAACACAATGCATGAGCTCACAACAAATTACATACTGGCAAATCAGAATTTACACAATGAATCAGGTTTGTTCGGACCTCCTCAGTGGAGGCTCTGTCGAACCCCTGAGACCGACTCACTGAATCCCTTGGGTTCGATCGAACCCAGGTTAAGAACCACTGCTTTAGGCATAAACAGCAAGCCATTTTAGTTTTAAGTCTTTGACTTCAGACAAAAATCTTTTAAACAAAATGATCACAAAACAGCAACTGAACAAAACAGTCTCTATATGAATGTAAAATTTGTTGTACATTATTATAGTTGAGTGTATGTAAACCTTTGTGTACATAAGTTGTAATTTCTTCAATATTTTGAGCCAAATGTGATGATAGCATTCTTTTCTGTATTGATGTAGTTGTGGACTGTGCAGTTGTTTGACAAGCAATTCCAACTTTTGTATTAGGTTTTGGCGTCTCAGTGTCTAACAGCACTTTGTAGCAGTGCTGGAGGAGGTGAGGGCTGCACAGTAGCAGAGCAGTCAGAGATAGATGTCCTGCTCAACGCCCTCCTTTCACCTTGCTTCTCTGTCCGTGATGCAGCTCTCAGAGTGAGTTTCAAATAACCCCATTCCATTTTAAGTTTGCTCTTTGCCTTATTTCCTTGTGAAGAAGTTCAATTATTCACCAAGAAGCCCACAAGAATTGGACAAATGCTACATTGAATACAAACTAATCTTTATAGTTTGTCCTATTTATTTGTTTGTTTATGTGTTTATTTTATTTTTCTGACGCCGTTGTGCAGGGACTGTCAGAGATGGAGTTTGCTTTGTCGACGGACCCCACAGAGCAAAGTGGACTGAGTTTGCTGCGCAGACTCTGGGTCGCAAGGTTTGATGTTGAAGAAGAGGGACGGGATTTTGCTGAAAAGTATGTACTCTGAGTTATGTGTTTCATTTTTCTGTTTGTCTTTCGAATCCTGACGTTACATTTTTTTTGTCATAGTATGATACTTACACGTAGAGAAAGCAGTAATTACTAAGTAGTATAACCATGTTTGTCAATTGCAGTAAAAACAAGTTTATTATTGTTTTAAGTGGGTGATTTTGTGAAAAAAAAGATAAGCAATTTTTTTTGTCTTCTTAGACTCTGGGAGTCTCTTGATCTGGAGTTGGTCCCAGAGCTCTGCTCCCTACTCATTGGAGACATCACTCACCATGAAGAGGCTGTTCGTTCCGCTGCTGCTGAAGCACTGTCAAGTGCAGTTTCTCACTATAGAGAGCAATCTGCCCCTGTTCTTGGACAGCTAACGGAACTCTACCACAAAAAACTTTATGTAAGAGACTACATACACTATACCAATTATCTAAACAAGACCAACAACTAAAGCAAACAAACATGTATTTATCCTCATCTTTATTAAAGAGGCCACCCCCTGTGCTGGATACATTGGGCAGAATCGTCTCTGAATCTCCACCGGATCAATGGGAAGCAAGGTATGAGAGAGAGAAAAAAAATCATCTCACCATTGTATAGGTCCAATGTGGCAAAATCAAAAAGTTCAACTCAGTTCACTCATTCATTTAGCACTTGTTTGTCATTCATGGCTCTAGGTCTGGCATTGCTCTCACTCTAAACAAGCTGGCCCAGTACTTGGACGAATCACAGGTGACTCCCCTCTTCCTCTTCTTTGTTCCTGATGCTCTGAACGACCGTCACACTGAGGTGCGGCGCTGCATGTTAGAAGCAGCCCTCTCAGCCCTCAACACTCATGGAAAGGTGAGGCTCGCCTCTTTTTTTTTTAAACATTCCCTGTGGTTTTCAATGCATGTGATATCATTTGTGTTTAAATTTTCAAAAGTTCACAGGTCTCTCTGAATGTCATGTGTGTTATAGGACAATGTTAGCTCCCTGCTGCCAGTGTTTGAGGAATTTCTGAAGAATGCCCCCCAGGATGCCAGCTACGATGCTGTCCGTCAAAGTGTGGTCATTCTTATGGGCTCCTTGGCCAAACATCTGGATAAAGATGACCCAAAGGTCAAACCTATTGTGGCCAAGCTCATTACAGCCCTTTCTACACCAGCTCAACAGGTAAGAAACTTTGGCTAAAAACTCTTAATAGTTTTAATTATTTTTGTTTTGTGGTTGTTGCTTAGATTTAGTATCATTCAAAAGACAAGTGACGGTGAGACTTTTTTCGTCACACGGATAACCTTTTATCCCACTGGAATGTGTCTTGAACAACTTGAAACAAAGAATGAATTGTGAACAAGTGTGCTGCTTTCTTTCAGACTTTTTTGTTATCTGAATTGTTCACCGATTTTCAACCAAGACTTTATAACACAAATCAATAGAAGAAAAAGATGAATTGTTATTGAATCTTTCAGACAATAAAGGAGACATATTGTGTTCCTAGATATAACGGTTTTGCGGTCTTTGTTGTGTAGGTTCAAGAGTCAGTGGCCAGCTGTTTGCCTCCTTTAGTGCCTGCCATCAAAGAAGATGCGGCAGGGATTGTAAGGAATCTGTTGCAGCTGCTGCTGGAGAGTGACAAGTATGCTGAGAGGAAGGGAGCCGCCTATGGGCTCGCGGGCCTGGTCAAAGGGCTTGGTATCCTGGCTCTCAAGCAGCAGGAGATCATGGCAACGCTGACTGATGCCATTCAGGACAAGAAAAACTTCAGACGGAGGGAAGGTGAGTAATCACTCACCAAAGAATTAAACTCCCCTCTTGACAAGCTACTGGGCCTCAACCCCACTAAAACTCCATATAGCACAAAAAGCACACAAGATTGTCTGTTAGTTTCTCTTTTTAGAAAATGGCAGTCTTCAACATTTGACTTCTGTGAGATTTCTTCTGCTTTATCCATGCGTAATAAGTAGACTTTACACAATCTGGAAAAAATCTGATTTGAATAGAAAACATGTATTCATTAACAAATTAGCAGAACTTGATTGTGGGGTTCATTGCCTCCAACAAATTTAGGAGCCAGTTCATTAAAGTCGAACCAAAATGCTAGTTGGTTAATTTGTTTTTCTTTTAGTTAATTAATCGATTAGTGGTTGCACCTTTAGAATATTAACGTTTGTTCTTTTCCAGGGGCACTTTTTGCGTTTGAGATGCTGTGCAACATGTTGGGCAAACTGTTTGAGCCATATGTTGTCCATGTACTGCCACACCTCCTGCTCTGCTTTGGAGACGGAAATCAGTATGTAAGAGAGGTGAGCGAGAAAATCAATTCATAATGTGTTTTTTTTTTTTTTTTAATGTTTTATTTATTTATTTATTTATTTTCATTTAACATCAAATCAGTTTCACAAACAAATGCACAGAGTTTTGTGAGTTAATGGTTCTTTCCTCACTGCACCAGGCTGCTGATGACTGTGCGAAGGCTGTGATGAGAAACTTGAGTGCACATGGTGTGAAACTAGTTTTACCTTCTCTGCTAGTGGCCCTCGAAGAGGAATCATGGCGGACTAAAGCAGGTCTGCTCAGACAACATACAAACACAAGCCCTGAGGGTATTGAAACAATCTGCATTTTCCAACATCTAATCTTCCAATTGTGCTTTTCAAGGCTCTGTGGAGTTACTTGGTGCCATGGCTTTCTGTGCACCTAAGCAGTTATCTTCCTGTTTGCCAAGCATTGTCCCGAAACTGACCGAAGTGTTGACTGACTCTCATGTGAAGGTGCAAAAAGCTGGTCAACAGGCTCTTAGACAAATTGGCTCAGTCATCCGTAACCCTGAAATTCTCGGTAAGAAGGGTGTTGTTGTTTTTTGTATGTTTTGAAATATACAAACACATTTACAACAGCTAGTTCTGCAATCCTCAAGACTAGATGATTTAGAATGCTCATCGGTTTACTAGGCTTGGCATATTACTTAACTGTTACTGTTTTGCTGTATCAAATTAAGATAATTTATTTACTTCCAACGCTGATTTATGTGTTTAGTCATGCAAAACACAAGTCCAGTTCCATCTTCGAGCCGTTCTGTGTGGAGTTTAAGTGTGCTCACCAAGGATAAAGGACACTTTTGGGTTCTTTGGTTTCAATCAAAAACTTCTCTCAAATGAATTTCCTCTTAACTTCCTTTAGCCTAAGTCCACTGCTCTTTCAAGTTCAGCATCTGGTCCCAAGGTGTGCCACTTGGTGGCTTCCTGGTCCAGAAAAATGCCTTAAAAGCTCACAACATATTTCACAGTACAAGTGCTTATAAAAAATAAAAGTACTGTCCTAGGTGTCCCCTTATGTGCTTAAGCGGGGGGGTGACCATTTTTTTGTTGAGGTCTCCCATCTCTCGGTCTCCCATCTCTCGAGGTTGATAGGTAGAACTGCCAGCTGTTAGTGGTATGTTGTAACATCTCATTCATAATGACTTTTCATTCATGATCCCTTTCCCAGCTATAACGCCCATCCTACTGGATGCTCTTACTGATCCATCCCAAAGAACGCAAACATGTCTTCAAACTCTTCTGGACACCAAGTTTGTCCACTTCATTGATGCCCCCTCCCTTGCCTTGATCATGCCTATTGTCCAGAGAGCCTTCCAGGATCGTTCCACTGACACTCGCAAAATGGCTGCTCAGATTATTGGCAATATGTACTCCCTTACCGACCAGAAGGTATTGTTTATCGCTATACAATTTAAGCTTGTCTGCATCATATTCTATGAAACAATCTGTGGAATGTTTATGTTGGGTAATAGGATCTGTCACCGTACCTGCCAAGTGTCATTCCTGGACTGAAAACTTCTTTATTGGACCCAGTGCCTGAGGTGGGATAGATGAACAACAAATAACAGCAGTGTATGTGTGAAACTGATGCAGTAGCTGCTTCTCTTCAGGTGCGTACAGTGTCAGCCAAAGCCCTGGGAGCCATGGTAAAGGGAATGGGTGAATCCTGTTTTGACGACCTTCTGCCGTGGCTCATGGAGACGCTGGCCTCTGAGCAGAGCTCAGTAGATCGTTCTGGGGCAGCTCAAGGTCACTAACCTTGCTTAGCATTTCGGTCGTTCTAAATCAAACGAATCAAATTACTGACAGAGTTCCATTTCTGGTGTATTCAGGACTGGCTGAGGTGATGGCCGGGCTTGGAGTCGAGAAGCTGGACAAATTGATGCCAGATGTGGTGCAGACAGCTAGTAAAGTGGATATAGCCTCCCATGTCAGAGATGGCTACATCATGATGTTCATCTACCTGCCTCTCACATTTGGAGACAAATTCACTCCCTATGTCGGACCCATCATCCCCTGTATTCTAAAGGTAATTGCCCCTCTGGTTGGAATGTTAAGATTGGTCATCACATTATTCTAGTTGTGTGATCACTACAGTTGGGCGCAGAGTGTGAAAAATCGATTGAAACCAGGACGAACGTTCCGGTTCTCCTGGAATCGTTGTCATTTCAAAATTCCATTTCCTTCTTTCGGTTCCTTGTCCATCAACCCAAAGAAGTGTTGTGTAGAAGTTAATGGAATCCCATGTCTGACAACCCCCCGATGCAGCATAGTTTTTGTAATTTTTTTTTTCTATTCAAAACCGAATAGGAATGACCCAATTACCTGCAATACTTAGACATAACATAGTTAATACAATAATCATCTAGACCTTTTTAATTCTGCAATGCCATCTGTAAAACCTTTACTCCTTAACCTCACTATATGCCTGTATATAGTTTTTTTTTTTTTTTAATGCAAATACAGATTCAGTCTTTGCACAATACTTTTAGCGTTTTATTTGACTAGATTGTCTTAACTTTTGTGATGTGATTCACTAGGCTCTGGCTGATGAAAATGAATATGTGAGAGACACTGCGCTACGAGCTGGCCAGTGTATCATCAGCATGTATGCAGAGACTGCAATTGCACTTTTGCTTCCTGAACTAGAGCAGGGGCTGTTTGATGACCTCTGGAGAATTAGGTCAGCAAGACTTTCTCTCAATAAAGTATTTAAAGATTGGGTAGACGTAGCTTGAATAACTGCACGCCCATGTTTGTGTTGCTTTACAGGTTCAGTTCTGTCCAGCTGCTTGGAGATCTGCTATTCCATATCTCTGGCGTGACAGGAAAGATGACCACAGAGACTGCATCAGAGGATGACAATTTTGGAACTGCTGCATCAAATAAAGTATGAACATGTATTTTAACCAGCAAATTACTTGTGATAGGATCAGTGTATCCTAGTGTGTTTTGCATAAAAATCTCTATCTTTTAACATTTGATGTTTTTGCCAGTGGCTAACTAGAATTGTCACACTTCTAGGCCATCATTTCAGCACTCGGCGCTGAGCGGCGTAACCGGGTTCTTTCCGGCCTCTATATGGGACGTTCGGATACCCAGCTGGTAGTTCGCCAGGCATCTCTTCACGTGTGGAAGATAGTTGTGACCAACACACCGCGAACCCTTCGGGAAATCCTCCCGACCCTCTTCAGCCTCCTGCTCGGCTTCTTGGCCTCCACCTGCCCTGACAAGAGAACTGTAAGTACCTGATGCCTTTTCTTTTTGTTTTTCTTCCTTTTTTTTCCCACCCAAAAACCACCTTCTCATTATTTTTTTAATCACTGCATGTGTGTGTGCTTTCAGATCGCTGCCCGGACACTGGGTGATCTAGTGAGAAAGCTGGGTGAGAAGATTCTTCCAGAGATTATTCCCATTCTGGAACAGGGTCTGCGTTCTGACAAGAGTGATGAAAGGCAGGGCGTCTGCATTGGCCTCAGTGAGATCATGAAGTCCACCAGCAAAGATGCTGTCAGTCATACAAATAAATACATTTTCCTCATCATGGGTCAAGCAGGTCATCACTATTAAATCACCGAACGTATGGTATTGTTCCATAGGTCCTGGTCTTCTCCGAGTCTCTGGTCCCCACTGTAAGGAAAGCTCTGTGCGACCCACTGGAAGAAGTCAGAGAGGCTGCAGCCAAAACATTTGAGCAGCTCCATGTAACCATTGGTCACCAGGCACTGGATGACATCCTGCCTACTCTGCTGAAACAACTTGTAAGTTCGAAAACGATGGAAACATTCTATGCAACATTAACAGTAGATTTGCCATGGGTTGGTTTTTTTTGTTTGTTTTGTTTGTGTGTTGTGAGTTTTTCCCCCCCCAACTCAAGCTGTGCTAAATTATTTTCTCAGGATGACGAGGACACAGCAGAGTTTGCTTTGGATGGCTTGAAACAAGTCATGGCAGTGAAGAGTCGATCGGTGCTGCCCTATTTGGTGCCAAAGGTAGCAGTCGATGACAACAATCGCCATAAGAAGTGGAATAATGTGACTAATGAAAGCAAATCCTGTTCTCCCAGCTGACCGCTCCTCCTGTCAACACTCGTGTATTGGCCTTCCTGTCAGCTGTGGCTGGTGATGCCCTGACCCGACACCTCGGCGTCATTCTCCCTGCCCTTCTCTCCTCACTTAAAGGAAAACTAGGAACAGAGGATGAACCTCAGGTAACGCATTTGCTGATGCTGTTGCTTTTTTTTTACGCTGCTGATGAATGCTATTTGCATCAGGAATTATGCAGTTGTCAAACAGTGATCCTCTCCGTGGACGATGAAGTGGGCCAACGCATCATTATTGATGATCTGTTGGAGGCAACTCGAAACTCAGACGCTGGCCTCAGACAGGCCGCTGTTACCATCCTCAATGCCTACTTTGCCCGCACCCGCCTGGACTATAGTGCTCATACACGCAACCTGCTGTCAGGCCTCATCCACCTCCTTAATGACACCAACACAGAGGTTCTGTCTCAGAGTTGGGACACAATCAACTCCATCACTAAGGTGCGTTCATGTGAAGGGGTGTTTCCATTATATTCTGCTTCTAGGGTCATGAACTGACTCTGGGTTTTTTTTCTCCCAAGAAACTGGACGCAAGCAGCCAGCTGGCTCTAATTGATGACCTTCATCGAGACGTTAGATCAGCAGCTGCTGATGTAAAAGGTCAACACTTACCTGGATTCTGTCTGCCCAAAAAGGTAAGAAGTTTCTATTTCACAATTGGAATGTGAAAAATAGAACCTACTCTCACTCATCTTTGTGCTTTCCAGGGTGTTACTTGCATCCTGCCTGTCTTGAGAGAAGGCGTCCTTACTGGTAGCCCTGAGCAGAAGGAAGAAGCAGCCAAAGCCTTAGGAGGAGTTATTAAATTGACATCCCCCGAAGCGCTGCGGCCCTCTGTGGTCAACATCACTGGCCCCCTTATTCGTATCTTGGGTGACCGCTTTGCCTGGACAGTGAAGACAGCTCTGTTGGAGACTCTTACTCTTCTGCTGGCAAAGGTCTGTTTAAAAGGTTCTCTTCTTCAATATCAAAATTTCTTCGAGATGGAGATGCAAAGTTTCACTCATGTATGTGATGTTCCACCTTGCAGGTGGGTATTGCTCTGAAGCCCTTCCTGCCACAGCTGCAGACCACCTTCCTAAAGGCCCTGCAAGACTCGAGCCGTGCGGTGAGGTTGAGGGCCGCTGAAGCTCTTGGCCAATTGGTTTCCATCCATACCAAGGTTGATCCACTTTTTACAGAGCAACTCGCTGCCATTCGCAATGCAGAGGACCCTGGAGTCAGGTGGGTGCACTCGTTGGAGATTACGGTTACTTAAGTATCATTGATCTCTATGTGACGATAGGTTCTGACTGAGAAATTAGTTTGCTTCCAAGTTACTGTGTACATGTGACTGTACATGCATTAATGTACTCCACCAGGATACTTTGTATGTGTGGTATAGTAATTCGCCCTGTCTGCTCAGGAGCATTTTTGTGTATCATAATTATGTTCATAAGAATACTTGGGATCTCAGCAGTGGCTTTTTTGTAGAAAATGAAGGGTAAATGAGTTCCCTAACTTCACCACCAGGTGGCACAGCTACACTGTCGCCGGCTGTTATGTAATTATAGGTTCTGTTGCTTTTTTTTTTTTTTTTATAATTGCAACAACAAAAAGGACAAAATGGCACATGGAAACTGTAGTCACAGTCACTGTAGCTTGTTAAGCCACGGCACGTTTTACTTAATTCCATTGGTCAACAGCAAATTTAAATCAGCAATCTTAAATACACATGTATTTACACGTGTACGTGTTTATATGTACATATGCATATACGTATGTACATGTAATATGTATTTTCTAGTGAGATTACTATTTAGTCTGTAAATGTCTTTGCATGTTTTGTGGCACAATGGTACTGCATTTAATTTCTCACACACAAATACAACTATTACCAGCAGCATGTGATTATATTGTTTTGGTGTTATGTTTTACATTTGTTATTACACTTTGTCTTTGACAGGGAGACAATGTTACAAGCTCTAAGGTTCGTCATTCAAGGGGCTGGGTCAAAGGTGGACCCAAACATCCGCAAGAACATCACCACCACATTACTAGGCATGCTGGGACATGACGAGGTATGACATTTGGAGCGTGTAACTTGAAGCATTTAGCAAGGTTGAGAAGATTTCCTGGAGTGAAAAGCCTTTGCCTCCTAATTTAACAATTCAGTTAAATAAAGTGTAACTGTCAAAGCTTTCCCAAACAGTGTTTTGTGGTATTAGTATTTTTCCTGTGAGCACTGTGATGAAGCGGACGTCTGTGGTAGACAATGTCGTTTGATCAAAGGTGGTTTTAAGCAAATAGGGCAGCAGTCTCTCATCTTGGTCTTAGAAACTGCAAGGGGTACTGTTCAAGTCTCAAAGAAATTTGAAGTAGTTGATGCATACATAACACGCAAGGCCTGGACCTCAACAATTTTGGGGGGCCACGTCACTTCGACGTCTCTCCGTGCATGCCAGCATGTAAGGTCTATCTCTATGTGTGGTGTGCAACAAAAATTTATTGAAGATTGAATATGATTTCCTTTTGAATCATTTATTTAAGCATAATGCATTGTTTGATTAAAAAAACAAGTCAATATCTTCTTGTCTCTGTCTGTCTGCTCTCTCATCTCTCTGTGCGCGCTTACACAAATAGGATGCAACTCGGATGGCTTCAGCTGGCTGTATTGGTGAGCTCTGCCCTTTTCTGTCAGAGGAGGAGCTGAAGAGTGTGTTGCTTCAGCACGTCTTGGGTTAGTATCTGCTGGAAAAGGCAAAGTTTGTCACAAAGTTGGGATTTTTAGTTTCTTAAAAAACAAATTTGTGAATAGCAAATTGTATGCAGGGGCTCACTGTATTGGTGAAGTGATACATCTCAATGTAGAGACAGACTTCTTTGTTTGTGAGGGAGTGGACCTTGTCTGTGTCTTTTTCTAGTCTATATGATTAGTAATATGGTGTATGAGAAAACTAATACCTGTTTTTCTCCGGCTGCAGCTGATATGTCAGGGGTCGACTGGATGGTGCGTCATGGTCGTAGCTTGGCGCTAGCCATAGCTGTCAAGTGTGCGCCTGAGAAGCTGTGCGGGAAGGAATACTGCGACACCGTGATGGAGACCATTTTGAACAACGCCACTGCTGATAGGGTGAGCAGAGAGTTTGCTGCCTGTCTGCATGTTCTACTTATGCTTTTTGTTGTTCCGATATTTCCATAATTTTTGTATCATGTAAAGCCTTGATATTTAATACTGTATTGATATATAGAAAGCATCTTGGGTGTTAATTACATTCTATACCACCAGTGTAGTGTATGAGTCAATTATTTGACCTGGTTCCTCTTGCAGATCCCCATTGCTAGCAGTGGGATAAGAGGAATGGGATTCCTGATGCGATATCAGCTTGGCGTGGATGGAGGCAGTAATGTTTCCCAGCGCTTCATCACACAATTTGTCAAGGTTTGTTATGCCGTACATAATCAGTCAGGAATTTATATATAATCCCGTTTTTTTAGGCTGCAATGGTTTCAAATGACATAGATTTCCATATGAATCTGATCTCAATCCAGAAAAAGAAAGAAGCCGTTTAGTGTAAACTTGAAGCGTCTTGAAATGGGGAATTTTACAAAGCATTTACAGGATATACTATACTGTATATTTGATTACATTTTTTTTTCCGTCTTTATGCTATATGCATATTGTTTCCCTTTTCTCACTTGAGTTGGTATACCATTTGACCAAGCCTTGCTACAAAAGCCAAAAATCCATGAGTAATTAATGCCCCTATAGGCTTTTAAAATTGCATATGGAAGGCCCAAGATGATGGCAAATGACTTTGTTTGAAACGAAGCATCCCAACTGACTTTGAATTTTTTCCTTGGCACCAAGCTGTCACTAAATGGCACCAAGGTTATATTGTTATTGCTTGGGCCTGAGCACAAACACTGCGTATAGGTGAGTTTTTCAGTAAATAGCAGAGAATAGGTGAAATAATGGGAGTATGTGGAGGTCACTTTACTAGAATGCCTCATCATACTGAGAAACTACAGTCTCTACATAATTTGTAGAAATAAGAATCACTACCATAGAGGCTGAGCCTAATGTGATTTTTTTTCTCAATTACCCTTTCAGCCAAACTCTACACTTGAGGAATCTTAAATTATTAACCCTTCATATTGTACAATGCAAGTTGTCAGAAGAAATTCTGTGTGGTATGCCATCTTTACTTAACACATCTTTACGTTTCACAAGTTGCGAACACGTTCTAAAATTCCATAATGAACCTGCTGGATTACCATAGCATGTATGGATTGTCAATCATAACAAATTTGAGGTTTGAAATGTGTAGTAGGATTGTAGTGTTCCTTGTGACACCTGCTGTCTGTGTGACCTCGCAGTGTCTTCAGAACCAGTCCAGTGACATCAGGCTGGTATCAGAACGGGTGCTGTGGTGGGTCTTCAAAGAGCCCGCGGCACCCACCATGGAGGCGAATCACATTAAGGCCCTGCTGAAGACTCTGTTGGACAACACCAAAGACAAGAACACCAGCGTCAGAGCTCAGAGCGAGCACACCATCGTCAACCTACTACGACTCCGCCAGGGAGAGGAATGCATGCAGGTCAGACCACTGGCACTTAATATGGCGTGTTAGGGATGGTGCAAGTAGTTGACGCAAGAAGTCACTCCTGTTGTACATTGTGCGTTTCAGACGATTACAGCCATTCTGGACTCCGCAAGCAACGACCTTCTCTCAGAGTGTCATCGCCGTTCTTTGAAGAAGATTGCCAGTCAGCAAGACTCCAATGAAGAGATAGATGACACCATACTCGTGTGATTGAACAGACTGAGCTATTTAATAATGTCAGCCCAAAAATTGATTGATTAATGTGGTCTCCATTGTATTCTATGAGAGCTCCACACACGATCACCTGCTCATGTTGCTCTGTTTTCCAGCATAGAAACTCAGGGTACTTGCCAGCTGACAAAAAAAAAAAATGCAAGACCAGACCTGTATTTCACCCAGTCAACTTTTTCACTGCCCCTTTTCAATGCATATTCACAATTTGAGAACAGTTATGCAATTACATCAATTTCAGCATTAATTCAATGTTTTTGTCTCCCCCCCAACTTTCAGATGATGTTTTCTGATTTAGCAAACTCTAAATTATTGTCATTTTGGTAATAGTTGCACTGGATTACTGAGAAGTATTTTCCAGTCTAATCTGGTAGTGTTTTACAGGGATTTATACAAAAGCTGCATTTGAGTCTGCCACAAGTTCCTGTGCTGAGAAACAACTACTGGTTAGTATTCCAATCCCAAATCCACCTTCCAACAAATCTTACTTAATTATTTTAAAGGAATTTAAACCCTAAATAAAAAAAACTTTTAAGTGATCACTTTTTTCTCATTTTTTTTTTTTTATGACAGTGAGGCCAATTCTTTTGCAAATTTTCACATTTGTTCTCCTACGGTTTTTACTAAAATGATTTGTGATGCCACTGTGATGGCATATTGCACAGATCCTTTATGCTTTGTTGTTGATTTTTCATCTAAGAGATTTGGGGGAGGGCAGTCTCTACGGCAGCAGATTCTTACCCCATTGATGTGGCTGTAAAAAGGAAAGACACAATAAAATTGTAAAGAAAAAAAACTTGATTTCATACTGTAGACTGAGTGAATTATTTGAAAGCATTTTTACACAAGGCCATGATAGGGTTTTTATGGTCTTTGATAACTTTATTCTGGCATTTGGTGTTAGTATGAAAATTACCATTTAAATGTGTTGAACAAATTTATTTTCCCAATATTCCATGTTTACAGCTTTGTGGACACAATTGCACATTGTACTGTTCGAAGATACTAACATGGCCTAACATGCATGGTTGGGTGAAAATTAAAAACTTTAGAGTTGACCTCAACCCCATCAACCCTTAAATTTAAGCGACTGAGATCTCATAAAGTGGGAAACAACGGCAAACGTGAACCTTTACCGATTGTCGTCAACCAAGGGACGGTATGTCTTCACGTTGTATTTATCAGCTTTATACGACAAAAGTGTGAGGCAATGTTTTTGAATGATACGAGGCGGGCGGGCTTGCTGCTGGAGCCTGCGCAGTGCGGCCCGATCGGAGAGAGTCGGGTGGACCAGTAGAGGAGGAAGCGCAGTTTCCGGCCGCTGGCAGCAGAGGGACAGAACCCCCGAGAAGAAAAAAACACGCCGGCTCGGGAAAACGCTTTCCAGCACCGGTAGTGGCTTAGTTTCCCCCCGGCAAAATTGGGGGGCCCGAGATCGTGCCTTTTTTTTCTCCTTAAGAAACAAGGGACTTGTGCCACAAACAGTGCAAGAAGCGACACAAGGCGGGGGTGAGCCACAATCCACCGGCATGGCCAGGGACTACGATTACCTCTTCAAGCTGCTCATCATCGGTGACAGCGGTAAATCGACGTCGGGGATGTAGCACGGGCAGTTGGCCTGTCCTGTTTTTACACATGGCTATGTGTGCTAGACCCGCCATGCCACCATGTTTTGTTTTCTACTCCTTGTGCATTGATTTTAGAAAACATTTGTCAAGTGTAATTTACTCGGCCGCCATGTTACTGTTAGTGACAGGGCGGAGGTTGTGCGTCCGGGCTCGGCATGTCTGTCGATGAGGCCGGATATCGCCCCCACAACTGAAGAGTTTGTCCCTCGAATGTTTTCCTCTTCTGTTCACGTTACAGACAAAATACGTAAAACGCCTAAAGTCGACCACACATGATTCACTGGAGTGTTACAGGACCCAATTAGACCGCGTTACCACTTGTTTTTGTGTCATTAGCTGCGGCAGCTAGCATGAAATTAGGCTAGCATGTTTTTGCACGGGCCATGAATCTGTTGTGTTTGCTTGCACTAGCCGCAGGCTAAGGTGATATTACAACAAGGTTACCACAACGCTTAACAACTGCTGCAACAACTTATTGTTATTTAGATTAATGTAGATTGGTATCCTGATTTGGTTAAAGGAAAGCTGCACTGCAGTTTGTTTAGCATTGCGAGGCAGTCACGTTTAAATGAAGTGTTGCTGTTTTACCGTAACTCCGTGAAATTAATCGTTGAACTGCCCAAGGTCAATGACTATTTCTTTGGAGTTATTTATTCGTTGAATCCACAAGTTATCAAAATCTTGTTATGCACCCCCCACGTTAAACACTCTACTCTCAGTACTGGACCGCTTTGTGGGGTCTGAGTCTCACATCCATTGTCCATCCAGACACTAGCACAAGCGCATCAGGGGCAGCACACTGATACCAGTGTTCCTTCAGCTGCACTGGGGAACCCCAACTGACTAACACCATGCTGTGGTAACGAGACCAAAACGCAATGACTGCTGCCTATTTTCAGAACAGACACACACTAGCGCCCTCAAACTTCCACTGTGGTGCTGCTGTTGAAAAGAATTGGGTGACTGGTCAAGGATGACTGTTCAATTCGCTCCTTGTTTAAATACTGCTTGCTTAAAGTGCTGCGCGTTAAAATAAAGATGTCTCGTTGATGCCAGGACAAACATTTTGGAGCTTATCAATACGTATTCTTCAAGGCCTCTCATTGTTTGGAGAAAATAATGGGAGGCCGAATGAGTCTGATAACTTTTACGACTAGAGCTATAAAACACCACCTGACAATGCACATTAGGTAGCCGATGGCTTGAACCCACTCCAGATTCAACAAAGGAATTTCATAGCCGACATCTCATTTTCCTTACTCTTCACTCTCGCTTACACACCCTTCTCTTCTTTCCTATGGTATGACGGCCTCACCTGATTGGTCATCAGTTTGTTTTCCACCCATCCATTTAATCAGACTTGTATTTTTTCGATTTGTTTTAATAATTCAACACGAGAACACCTTGTGTGCATGACTTTTAAGTGCAGGATTACTGCAGTTATTCTTATCGACATTATATTTTGGGTTTGTATTTGTGCCATGCTGTTGTGCTCGGATTCCCAGCCAATGCGATCAATGGATGTTTGTTATGAGCTCACAAAAACAGTGTCGTTGACTCCCCTGAACCTCATGCTGTCCTTCCGTTTCTTCGGCAGGAGTGGGGAAGAGCAGTCTCCTGCTTCGTTTTGCAGACAATACATTTTCAGGTGGGTGACTCTAAAGTCAAGTACAGTTTCGGGCACAAATCAACTGTTGTTAAATGGAATCTAATTAAATAGTTAATTCTAGCCCCATCGGATTGCCACTCTTAAAGCTTGTAGTCATGCTGCATTTTAATTTGAACTTTGTGCTTGTATAAAAATAGGTTCCCCATTGTATGTTATGGTAAGAGTAAATTAAACTAAAATTGCTCACACAGCTGACTGCGGCGTGTGCTACACTTTACAATAACTGTGAAGTTTAGCTGTCATTTTAGATGCCCACTAAAGTGAGCCCCCAACATCATATTTTGCTCCTCACAAAATTACAGAGGCTGGTCATAAAATCTGATGCAAGGCTGCATTCATTTTTGCAGGTAGCTATATCACCACAATCGGCGTGGACTTCAAGATCCGGACGGTGGAGATCAATGGGGAGAAGGTGAAGTTACAGATCTGGGATACAGCAGGACAGGAGCGCTTTCGCACTATCACATCCACGTGAGTCAATGAACACACAAACACAAAAATGTCTCCGGTGAGGCTCTGGTTTTAAATAAGAAACCAAGAAATGGCTTTTGTGGTCTTCAAATTTAATCCAATTAGATGAAGCAGGCATCCTCATGTCTCAGAAAAGTTTTTAAACAGTTTCAAATATATATATATATTTTTTTTGTAACCTGTTAGAAAAAAAAATGTGACAAAAAAAAATGACGTGATTCATTTGTCTGTCAGTTGCCTGCGTTTCACTACTACTCACCTTTTCTATACTTTAAACAATGTTATCTAAGATTGTATTTAATAAAACCAAGTGGCTGCTGGCAACCACATTCCTCTCATAATGTGGCAGGAAATTACTAAAAAAATTAATGCAATGCTGAAATTTTCCCCTATAATGATTTAATTTCTGGCTTTGCTAGAAAATTGATAATAAATAAATCAATAAAAGAAAAAGAACACAACTCTTTGGATTTTGTTTAAGGTTTGGTGTGACGTGGCTCAAATGACATTGTACGACCTGAGAGTATTCCACTTTAGAGGTCCCACTGAACTGAGTCGTGTTTCTATGAAATACTATATTGCAGTTTCACTATAGGACTACTCAACCTTCACTTTAAGGAAATGTGTCATGCTATTTTAAGACTTCTGCAATTAATTAGCTGCATGTATGTGATTATATATGACTTTTGTTGCAGGGACAGCTGCTCTGAGAACATAAAGAAGCTAAAAATGTTTTGATGGATCAAATTTTTTTTTTAATTCATAATACATGAGCAACATATCGACATTTTATACATATTTACAAGTCACTCCAAATACACGCGGGGCTGCGTGAGACTTTTTCTCAATAGACCACTGACGATCGTATTTGCATCTGCACAGTTATGAAGAGTAAGAGTTGATCATTTTTTACTTCAATTTAAACCCACAAACAAAACACAAAGTGGACATATGTATGTGGTGCTAGTAATAACTGAGCCACTCAGACGGTTGATGTGTGACATGAGTCAATGGCCTGGCGTAAATCTTTAATTGCAGTCTTTGGGAAATGACATCAACAATGGACAGTGGTCTTATTTTTGCAAACATGTCTCCCTTCAATTTTTTTCTGTCAGTCTCCTCAGTGGTGTCTCATGTCAAAGGCACTAACATGTAAGCAGGGGCACGACAAGTGAGGAAGTTGCAAGTTGAGAAATGAAATGAGCTCCTACACACAAGACCACATCAAAAGAATATTTGGAGTGATTCACTCAGCAAATATTATCAGACGAGCACATGCAAAGTTGTTAACGATGTAACCCGGAGAACGAGCGTATAAATCGGAATTGTGTTATTTGATCTGTTAGTGTTGCACCGCCAGAAAGACGCGAATGAAGTGGTGGCATCATTGTGCCGATGAGATTAACTTTCAACAATTGATGACATTTTGAGGTATCGTTATGTGACGATCATGGTTCTGAATATGAGAGCAGGCTCTGAGATGACTTTTGGACACTGGTTTGGTCCATGTGTGTATATTTGTGTGTCAATATGTGTGCATGTGGGCCGTTCAATGGTTCCTCATTCGCGTAGCTCTTAACAGGCTGCTGACAAATAGCCAGTTCTCTTTCCTTTGCGGTTGTCTGCACCACTCGAGCTCTATATTGTAGGCATGTTCAGACAACTCTGTATGCCCTCCGCCGCTGACATGCCACACACATGCGCGCAAACATGATGTGGACAAAAGATTCTTTGTGCTTGTTTGGCGCTCTGCAGCGACACTGGGGCCGGCTTTCCGTTTGAAGCTCCAGCTGCAGGTTTACTTTCGACCGGATTGGACTTGACTCTAATCATTTGTATACCACAGATGCTGTCACTCTAATCATTTGCATACCACAGATGCTGTTCCAAAAGTCTTGTTGTTTTTCCTGGCAATACACATTACGTGTGTACGTGCACTGTTGGTGAAGTACACTTTGAACATTTGTTGTATTTGTTGTCAGGTGGGGTTTCATTTTCTCCATGCTATAACTCTCCTTTTCTGTGTGTTCAGGTACTACAGAGGAACACACGGCGTCATCGTGGTCTACGACGTCACGAGCGCAGAGTCCTTTGTCAACGTCAAACGATGGTTACATGAAATCAACCAGAACTGTGATGATGTGTGCCGAATATTAGGTGAGTGTTAGCATCGAGAGAATAATTGTTGTTTGTCCAGTGTGGAGACCGCATACACCCATTGGCCGTGACTTGAAATAATGTCCTTGTGATGGCCAATACAGGAGCTCTATAATAAGAATTCTATACACATTTGAAATATGTTAACCCATAACATGCCATGATTCCTCTGAGTATTAAAACAATAAAAAAGTCATTAGATTTGCTGCTACGAACAAGGGCCTTAGTTTTTCCTCCACTTCTCTCCAATATTCGGGATCACGGAGTCCGTGACTTTGCTGAACTCAAGTGTTGACATATGATCTGATTCTTTGGACACGTTTGACTATAAAGATTGCCTGCCCTGATAAAGACCCTGCAAAATGGAAACATGTCTTGTAAATTTGACACACCATAGAGAGTTTTTAACAAGCTTGTCAAATTTGCATAAAAAAATCGCCTAGTACTCAAGATGAAATCAGGCTTTCTTTCAGTATTGTTGGATGTTAGAATGTTTGGCGTATTGTTAGAAGACTTCTCGTGTGTTGGCTTTTCAGTGGGAAACAAAAACGACGACCCCAACTCCAAAGTGGTGGAGACCACCGACGCGCAGAAGTTTGCCGAACAAATGGGCATCAACCTATTTGAGACGAGCGCAAAAGAGAACATCAACGTGGAAGAGGTAACGCCAGAGGAAATAGTTTGTGGGAAACGGCCCCCCACTCAGTGCACCTTTGCTTTTTTTTTTTTTTTTTGTGCGCAGATGTTCAACTGCATCACGGAGCTGGTGCTCCGAGCCAAGAAGGAGGTGCTAGCCAAGCAGCAGCAGCAGCAACAGAACGACGTGGTCAAACTCACCCGGAATAGTAAACGGAAGAAAAAGTGCTGCTAGCGATCGTCGCGCCTTGATCGCAACCGGATGGGACTCACAAAGTCAAAATTAAAGATTTACAAAATATACGCTAAAGATTAAAGAGAAAAATATGCGTCCCTTTTGGACTAAGTAATGATGAAGAAATATATGTACAGATTTTATTATTGAAAAGGTCTGATCAAAAGTCTTATTTGGAATTGAGCGGCAGCGCCTCCTTTATATCAAGGGTCTGCAACGTGACAACTGACTGCCACAACGCTCCTGTGTACATCCCCTTCATCACACCATTGTCAGACAAGTCCCGCGTCTCATCCTTCCTCTTTCTCTCACTGCACAGGACATTAAGCACTTGAGGAGAGGGGCTTTTTCTTTATGACTTTTTGTTTCTTTTTCTAGATGCATTCTTTTGGGCTGGGGGAATATTGGGAGATGACGATGGGCAGGGGACTTCGCTTTAGCACAGATCACGCCAAGAGATCAAGATGAAATTGCAACATGTCTGATGTGACGGCCGTCAAATCAAATGATTGCTAGTCTGATTCATCGGACAAAGCCAATTTTTTGCCAAGGTTTCTTCTAACCGGGACTGAACCGACAATCCTTTTGATTTGACTTATATCTCCTTTCTCTCTCTCTCTCTCTCTCTCTCTCTCTCTCTCTCTCTCTCTCTCTCGCTCTCTCTTTTTTTTTCTCAAAGTGCAGCAGAGGTGTCAAGCGGCTGCAGTCTTAATCCACTTTCTGGTGTCATTTTGAATTTTCCTCTCTTTTTTTTATTTTTTAAAACCGTGATACAGTTCAACGGTGGCGGTGCGCCTCATTGTTGCCATAGTAACGCCTAACGTTTTCTATGGCAAGTAAGTTTGAGAATATAATATTCTACTAGTTCACTGAATTATCCTTGTACTAGTAAATCCATTGTCTTCCCTTGTAAGAAAATTTAGTGCTTTTTGTCCAGTCACCCACTCATCAGCGCCTCCTATTGGTCCGTCAGAAGCCAATCAGTCCCCTTGCCTGTTGGCTGCTAGCCCATCATTTGTGAGGGAGTCAGTCCTCCTTGTGCTTCCTCTTATTTTTCGGAAGATGGACAGAGGTGCAGCCATTACGTTCATCTGACACAATGCGCTCAAACCCCCCCCCCCCACTCTATTATTATTTCATTAAGTATGTATATATAAATATTTGTGTTTATATTCAACATCACGGGCATGCGCTTAACCATGCCCCATGTGTTCTTTTTGAACACACATCAGCTGTGGTTTGCTGTACACTGGAGAAAAAAAGACATACCTACTATTCAGTTTGCCCTCAATGAATCTAATCTGTAATAACCATTTGAAAAGGAATGAATATTTGACACGTAACAACTGAGTTCATTTGTCAGTGACTTGTGGCCTGACTTCATTTTCAACCTGTGTCTATTTTTGAATTCTGTGAATAAAGTGTGGGAGGAAGTGGACTCTGGTCTCTTATGGGAGGATCATTTGTAGTTTCTTGTCATGTAGTTTTACAGTGGGGCAAAAAAGTATTCAGTCAGCCATTGATTGTGCTATTTCTCCTACTTAAACTTGTGATAGGGCTCATAGATACACTCCAACTGTAAGAGACGGGATGTGTTAAAAGAGTTTCGGAAAATCACATTTTAGGATTTTTAGAGAATTATTTTGTAAACTATGGCGGAAAATAAATATTTGATCAATGACAAACATGTAACGTAGGGGTTGTCCAACTCCAGTCCTCAGGGGCCGCGTTCCAATATGTTTTCCAAGTTACCCTCGTTATACACACCTGCGTGAAAAGATGAATTCATTTTCACGGTCTGCAGGAGCTTAACTTTTGACACAGGTGCACTTAATGAGGGAATCTTGGAAAACATGTTGGAATGCGGCCCCGCGGACTGGAGTTTGACACCTGTGACCTTTGACCATGATATTTCCCTAATAAAGTGGCCTGTTATTAGGTACACCTGAAAATGGCGGTGTTCCTAATGGAGTGTCCGAGAGATGTCACAGATCAACCAGCCGATCAGAAAGTGGGGGTGAGGGCGGGTGTGGCACTTTGCACTTTCAGTTAAACCAGGGTTGTCGAACTCCAGTCCTCGGGGGGCCGCGTTCCAATATGTTTTCCAAGTTATGCTCGTTATACACACCTGAGTGAAAAGATCAGTTCATTTTCACGTTTTGCAGGAGCCAAACTTTTGACACAGGTGCACTTAACGAGGGAATCTTGGAAAACATGTTGGAATGCGGCCTCGAGGACTGGAGTTGGACACCCCTGATGTAAAGGCTTTTTTGGGGTTTCACGCAAGATAACCTCTATGGGCTAGAAATTATGACAGTGAGCAACATTTATTACATATACATTAGTTCTCCAAACAACTCATTTTAAATGGAAAGTTTTGGTTCATTACTAAAATACACTCCCCACTATTTTAATTCTAGTTTTCAAATGTAGCCTATTTGTCTGAACACAGTGCCAGCTTCATCATACTAATGCCTAAAATGGTACCATTGCTAGTAAATATGCACAGACATGGATGTCATGGGCTCTGATTGGCTGACGACAAATTGAAACGATATAGAAAATGGATTGCTAGATGACTTCATAGTGGATTCTGTTTTTTGTCAATTTGTTATCCTTTAATGGCTTCATGTAGACCGGCAAAAAAAAAAAAAAAATTCCAATGGAACACTGTGTTTTTTTATTATAGGCAGACTATTTTGTGTTGATTAGAGGAAGAAAATTCTCTGAAAATTTCATGAGAAATATTTGGAATAGTTGGAAGTGTTCTCCAAGTGAAAGCGATGCTGTTCGTGGGTAGTGAATGGAAAGTCTCATAGAGCACAATAGACCCAGCAAAATCTCAATGGTGCGCCTGTGTCACACACACAATTACCCGATTGGTTACACATCACGCAAAATACTTCGTAAACAGCTTTTGAAAGGGATAAAAATTCAATAAGGAAATGACTCAGAAACTCACCAATGTTATAATTAATAACAACGCTACCAAATCAATTCACAAAAGAAACATGACAAGAGTGACTGGCATTTATTCTTTGAATGTTCCACCCGATGTCAAATGTTCAATGTATTGTAACATACATGACTATCAACAACAGTGCACTTTTTTTCTTTTTTTTATAAGGCACTCTTCATATAGAGTTATTATGAATGGCTTTATCAACATAAACAGAGCAGACAGAAACCAGTATTCCATAAGGATGATGCTACCATTGTCATTCTGAACCACTAACATTATATCACACCATTAGCATAGCACACTAAAACTCCAACTTATAAAAAAAAGGACAAAAAAACTAATGAAAAAACAAACAATGCAGGATGATTGTAGCGCAAATTACATTCAACTTTGAGCTATTTTTTTCTTTTATTCCAGTGTGCTTCGCTATTTTGTCATTCACTTCCACACTGCTAATCTTATTCCCCAGCACACACACATGTTCTCAGAGCACCTTGACCTCAATGCACATGCTGACTCAAGGAAGTCAACAAGCAGCTTTTGTTGACAGAGGAAGAAGTCAGGGCCTTAGAAAAAAACTTTTAGAAAAAAACAACTTGTGTTCAACAAAAAAAAAACATTGGCCAACATTTTTTTTTTTAATTATTCAATCAGAGATGCAAGTTAAGTTATTGAGAGAATTTTTTGGGGGGGATGCTCCTTCCAAATCTGCCCTCATTTTTTTCGATCGCACATCAAGCTTTAATAATAATCATAACATTATGATATACTAGCAGTAGTGTATTTAGTAATAGTTACGAATTAAGGGTTTGGTTCAGAAACAGGTGGATTTGCTTTTCTAAAATGTCATAGCTGTAAATTACAATGCATGATAAACACCGTATTCTACAAGATTTTATAGGTCAAACTTCAACACACAAACATGAGAATACCTCAAACAACCCGATGCGATAGAAAAATAGACTCGATTAAATCAGCATCCAAATACAGAATAATAATGACTTGAGTTGTTGACATGACACTTTTAATGTCAATGTTTTCTTTCGAATAAACATTGACTGGCGCCCAGTGGCTAAAATGATTGAGATCATTCGGATTGGTATTGAAATATCAAATTTTTATGAGGCCATGATTGTGACTATAGTTCCTCTTTCTGCAAATCATCAGTCCCTCAAGGAAACACAAAACATTAGAAAAAAAAGTTTTACGTAAAATGTTTTGTTGTTGAAACAATATAGAGTTTCTCTTTAGAAATATTCACTTCATCCAGACCTAACGAGACCTTTTTGTTTTTAAATATAATTAAGTATACTATATATACTTAAAAATAAAGAAATCCTTCTTTGGGTTTCTCCCTCAAACAACCGCCTGAGATGACATGACGTCTGCATAGGTTTTGCACAGCTGTTTGAGCTCGCGGCTCAAACTCACTCTTACACACACATGGACAAAGAGGAACACGGTAGCGCATAGACATTCACATCACCACACATCACCTCAACGGAAGCCCAACAGCTTAGTAAGAACTCAAAGTGCTCATAAAGTATTGAAGCAGTGAGAATGGAGGTAGACTCCCATGCCCTGCCCCTCCCCTCCCTAAAAAAAATAGTAGTCTATGTAGGGTCTTTCCATGATATGAAATGTAACATTTTGTTGTCCTCCTTCTCACACTCATGTAAACATTGGAAGAATTTGGTTACCTAGGAAAATGTGTCAAATAATTCGAGAAGAGTGTCTTCTCATCAATAAATACATGATTGGGGATATGAAACTCGCAGGTTCATACAGACCGACATCAAAGCCTCCCTTTGAGTACTGACAATGGAAAGTAGCCAAGCTTAAGTGCTGAAGAAGAACCTGTTTGGATTAGCTCCACCAAGGAAAGCAGTTTGTCTTGTGGCAGGTTAACACAAAGCTTGGTTGGAAGTATTGTCATCGTAAATGTAGGTCAATCAAAAGACAGAAAATGACAAAGTGCACTAGTGCTAATGAGAAAATCATTTGTGGAGCTTTCCAACCAGTACGTTGAGAGAGATCATCAGGTGTGCCACGGGGAAAAAACCCAATTTGATTTGTTTTCACAAAAATGATCATTTACGAAAACTATTTTTTCTTTTTTTCATCCATACCAGTGGTGTACAATGACAGGCAGAAAATTCAATTATCTTCCACTAGATGACCGATAATACATTTAAATCAGGGATGGTCAACTGGTGCCCCGTCTACACTCAGAGTGGTCCTTGATCAATATTTGAAAACAAAAATGGAGGTGAATCGTTTCAAATTGTAATAAGATAGCCGCACCCCCCAAATGTGCCAAATTAGGTCCAGAAAACCTTTCTTTCTCTCTATCTTGATATAGAGAGAGAGATACACCATATGTAAGTTCATTTATTTTCCAAAACATGCACAAAGGGATATTTGGCCATTAGTATCGGTTGAAGTAGCGATGAATTCAAGTTTGCTTCATGAACCAGTTGTATTTTTTGACGCCTCTAGATGGCACTCTGTTTTACATTGGCCTGAAAAGCACACTGATTTGTCATTTCTTTCACCCAGAGGATTCAAAAAGTACATCAACAGGTTTATGAAGCAAAGTTAAAGCTTTGTTTTGCCATCACGACGCAGCTTTTGTGCCATGTTTGAATGGGAATTTTTGATGCTTGGGGGAGAATAAAAAAACAGTATGTGGTTATTCTTGGTTTGTTTCAAAGCCTTTGTAGTTGATGTGTGGATGCATTTGAGTATGAAAATATTGTAAGGTATGTTTCTGTGCTTGAGTGGGGGGAAAAACACACACGTTCATACGTTCTCCTTGTTTAAAATGGCATTTTTGTCATTTATACTGGTCAGGAAGCGCGTGGCCCTATACATTAGCACTAATGAGAAATTGTGGCCCCTGCAACATTTAGGTTGCCCATCCCTGTTGCTATTCATACAGTATAAGGATGGGATTTGTTTTGATTACCAGATTTCATGCTGAGCAAGTAAACTGAGAGGGGATCATCATTATTAGAGTATATGGGGAACCCCCACTTTCACAGCAAATCACTATTCAATGTCCACCCATTGCCTTTAGATGCCTCAAGATGATGGCAAATTATTCTGATTAGAAAAGGCAGTGGTCTGAAAATGAAGCTCCTCTCCTCACTTCAACATAATTCCTTGGCTCCAAAATGCCATAGGATGGTACCAAAGCAGTTTATTTATGTTTTTTATTTACACAAGAGCTTTGGCTTGAGGTTTCTCGGAAATACCATGTTTCAACCCCAAAAATCCACAAATAGGTGAATGAATGCCCAACCACAAATATGCCAGGTTGGGGATCACTGTATGTATACATGTTTTGGAATAGTTTTGTTTGGTGGCTTGCCTTCATATTTTTCCAATGTAAAACAGAAATTGGAGTGGCTTTTTATTCTAACATTTCTGAATGAACTCCTAAAGCAATCAAGTAACAATTTGGGTGCTGTCACGGAAGCATCACCATGATCCAGCTGCTCCGCTATGGCGAACATACGTGTCATTAGCTGGACACAATGGGTGCAAACAGTGACCATTGCTGCAGCATTTAAGTTCCTAACAGGCTCGGCAGTGGGAAGAAGCGATGGGTCAGAGGCACTACAAGGAAACCTTCCTCAGTAGAAGTAAACGTTTGGACCCTGATCATGTCCTGCAAGTGGCCTTTTAGAAGATCTGCTGTATGTGGCATTGGGAGCCAATCATCAGAATTAGACAAGGAGCATTGGGAAAGATAAAGTGCAAAGTACAAACCAAGCTCTCCAAACCGCTGCATGTGTGTGTGTGTGTGTGTGTGTGTGTGTGTGTGTGTGTGTGTGTGTGTGTGTGTGTGTGTGTGCGTGTGTGTGTGCGTGTGTGTGTGTGTGTGTGTGCGCGCGTGTGTGTGTGTCCCACTGCCTGTCTTTGGCTGTGTCGTATGTTGTTGTGTCGCCCTTTCTTCTTCACGCAATCTGTTGTTGCTTCTGTTTCCTGTGCTCAGTTCTTTTTGAAAAAAGAGAAAAGTCTTCGGTCCCGGTCGGAGAGGCGGAGAGCTCGTCTGGAGGACTGAGCTCCGGGAGCTCTGGACGACCTGGATGCGGAGGATGGGGTGGTGCGCCACTCATCCTGGTGCTTGTCCATTAATTGCTGGTCAATCACTCTGTGCATGTCGTCCTGCAAGAACAAACAGGATGGGCAGTGAGCAACAGAAAGCACTCATCATTTAAATTGTATAAACTACTCACAAATAGTGACCTTTCCAGGTGAGCTTGAGGTGACCTTCTCTAAAACTTTGAATGCCAAATTGAGAATTACTTTTTCGATTCCTACCCCTAATTATTATAATTATTTCTGTGACAAGAACCACTGCGCAAGACCTTCATGGAGCTTTGAGCGGCAGTTTTCTTCTAGAATGACATGGAACTATTGTTGAAATTAATCTAATTAAATTAATTAATCTAAACTAGGGTTGCAGGCGTGCTGGAGCCTATCTCAGCTGTCGGGTTGTTTATACCCTGCAAATATTTAGTGCTCAATTCCTGATAAACTATTGGTGCAACCCCAGGATCTGGCCACTAGGAGGCTCTTTACACAATAACGTGTCATCGCTGGAAGTGAAAACTAAACAGTCAGACTGATTATTCAACCTTTTTTTGTGAAGATTTGCCTTTGTTTAAGACAATCTTGATGATGTTTGAGGTCAAGGGTGCAGGTTCACTTAAAGTGGTGACAGGTGAAGACAAAACGATGGGTTACATAGTTTCAGCTGGGTGGCGTTAGTGCAGGTTGGAATGATGGGATGGTGCAGGTGGGCTCACCTCTAAGGCAGGAGAGGGTGTGTACCACAGGGGAGAGGAGGGTGGTACGGAGTCTGAGAAAGGCCACTAGATCAGAAACCACAAGAGCCATACTGTAAAGAGCCCTGAGGATGCAAACTGTGGGCAGGAGGGTGAGAAGAGGAAAGAGCCAGTAGTTACAGAAGAGGAAGGAGTGGCCAGGGACAGAACCAGTGTGACCACAAGGCAGGGTTTAAATGATTAAAAAAAAAAATAAAAAAAAAAAAATAAGGGAGGGGAAAGTGCTTCTTAAGCAGGGTACACATATTAATAATCAGTCTTTTTTTAATCTCATCTTCTGCTACTACTTTTATAATCTTTCTTCTTCTTGTTTTTGACAACTCTAACAGTCTTTATACTGAATAGTTTTGTTGTTGTGAGGCGAGTGTTCGTTCACAAAAATCATTGCATGTGTACCCAACTTGAGTGAGTTCCTGTATGATTCTTACCACATTTTTACCACAGAGCAGGAAGAGACGTCTTAATTGCGGAGGTGATGGAACGCAAGGTTTTTAATTGAAACATCTCTATTATGACAACTCACCTGCCAGGCCTCCAGCTGCTGTGACAGATTGAGTTTCTGCTGGATGGCATCCAGAAGCTGACTATTCAGAGACATGATGTCTATTTTACACTTGGCCAGCTCCATCTCCACTGCCTTCTTCCTGGAAGACACACATAGTGACAATATGGTGATGGTGACAGACCAAAATACTGAAAATAATATTTTCAAGTAAAATTGTTTTGTTGTAATTGTTTTGATCTGGGTAAGCCTACTTGGCTATGGCATCATCTCTGTCTTTAATGGCACTCTGAAGCTGCTCGCTGGGTTCTCGGACCTCCGCCATGGTCCTCATCCGCTCCGATTCCTCTTGGAGGGAACATATTTCTACTGAAAGCAGCGCCATCTGTAGGTTTGATGGGGAAATGACATGGACATCAGTGGGATTCTGCTTTGTTTTTTAATAGATACTTGCATATGTGCTGTACATGATTAGGCATGAATACAGGGTGCTCAGAATGTCTATTATTTAAAAAAATGAAGGGTTGAGATATGTTTATCAGGTTTGTCTAGTACAGGGGTCACCAACTCCGGTCCTCAAGGGCACCAATCCTCACCAAAATGAAAATGATTATTGGAAATTTGTAATCATTATGTTTGTTTGTTTTTAAGTACATAATCGTGTAATTAATCAACACTAGTGTGAACAAGTAATGGGCCTGACTTTTCACAAATACCTGATTGTGCAGCTGTAGCAACTCTTCTTTACTATTGTGCGTCTTGTCCTGCTCAGCTTCATACAGCTCTCGAACTTCTCTCAGCTCTTCTCCCATCTTCTTTACTTGTTCCTCCAGAGCTTCCTCGTCACTGCGCCGAGAACCCTTTCAAAAGTAAACGCAAAAATATGGGACTCTGTTGTAATATATAGCAATGATGTGACCCACAAGGTTAATTACTGGACTTTAACATTGCCTTTTCTAAAAATCAACTTTAGTGTCCAAATTAGATCCTTTCTCAGTTTCTATTGGACCGCTAACTGACAGTACATAATGCTACAATCCATTTTAAACATTGTCAACCAGGAAGACATTTTCTTGGCATAAGGTTTTGTTGTTGTAAATTAAATCTCCCAAGGCACCACATGAATAATTTATAGTATATAGCAATAAATATCCAAAATGTAGACGGTAGGGTCTGGGAAATTAAGCTTCAAATTTGCTTCATGAATCAATTTCGAATCCTGTAGATGGCACTCTCTGTTCTACACACCACATTGCCATCGAAAGGAGTCAAAAAGCACATCGACTGGTTCGTGAAGCAAATTTGAAGCTTTAGTTACCCATCACTACAAAATAGTACGAAGGATCGAATCCATCTAACCACCCATATATCGTTCTTATACTCATTAAGGTTGAGGATAAACTGGAGACTCTCTCAGCAATCAATTACAGGGCAAAATATACTACCCATAAATAAAAGCTGGTAAACCATTGGTAAACTCTCCATAGGTACCGTTGACTCGTTGCCATCTAGCAAGTTCTGTGTTAGTCTGCGTAGTTCTAGCAAGCTGGCATGAAGACTCCCAGTTGGCACATCCTTGGCAGAGGACGTCTCCGAGGATTCGTCCATGGAAGAATCTGTGGATAGCGCCGAGTCTGTGACATCATTCCCTCGAAGATGGGAGCACAGCGAGCGCACCTCACAATAAGCTTCCCACAACTGAACACGCAGCTTTGGATGGAGAGACAAAGAGACAAAGTAAGAATCTCAATTGTTCTCGGCATCTGATATTGGAGTTTGCTTTACCTGCTCCCGCTCCTGCTCCTGCTCCTCTTGCTCCATGCTTTGCTCTATCTCGCACATCAGGCTGGACTGGTGGGGGGTGAGGCTATGCAGGCTGGTCTCCTCCGTTAGCTCCTCTAGCCGAGCCGTTAGCTGCCTGTGCGACAACTGAACTTCCTGAAGCTCCACTTGACTCTGCCGCAACTGAACATACATAACAACAACTAGGCTTAAAATAGAAAAAAAGGATACGTATCTTATAGCAAGTACAGCGAATCCTCCAAAGTCAAACCATTGCATGTTGCAATGTTTTGTTGTCTCAAGTGAAAGCATGCTTGATCGATGATTTGAGGAGTATATAATCCACCAAATACTGGTTAAATTCCAAATTTGACAACTCTTTGGAAAGTCCAATGTACAAACACAGAAAGTCAGTGCAACGCGACTCGGGTGTTGTCGAGCTTTGTACCTGTAGGTCCTTTTCGTGACACTGCTTCTCCAGCACTAGCGTCCTATCTCTGAGGTCTTCCACAGTATTCTTGAGCACTTCGTTCTCCTCCAGCATGGCATGCACCCGCCGCTCCAGCTCCATCTTCCTCTCCGACAGCATCGTAATCTAACGCGTTCGGCATCAGTGATTAGAAATGACGCCCCATTTAAAAGGTCTATGGGTACAACAAGCCAAGGATTGCCTTGATTTTCAGGGTGAAAGCAGCGAAAAGCGTCGTCAGCAGACTTGATTAAAGGCTAAATATTGTGCTGTCCCGTCTGCGGGCAAAGCGGGATCTTACACGAGATTAAAAAGTACTCCCACCGGTCTTAAGAACGCCTGTTGCCTAGCACAGGCGTAGGCGGTAGCAGCCACCCTCGTCTTAGGAATGTCTTCCTGATAGGGTAGCGCCTACACAAAGCTTGAGATCAGCTTACTCAGCAAGTAACGACCTTCAACATATTCTTCACAGTGGGATTTGGATTGTTTTTGCCTGAGCAGATATAAAACCTTAAATGAACAACAGTATGGGATCATTTGATGCCTTCTGGATTTGACCTACATCTGATAACCTACTTTACACTGCGGCAACACTTGCTTTTGCTACTTGCGATGTTCTAAACATTTAGAGCCACAATAGTCTTTTAGTCACAGAGATCGAATTCCAGCAGTTGTCCTCATGTAAAATCGAAGCGGTGGAAAAGTGGAAGCAACCAGGCATTGCAGCGCCTCAGGTAAAAAATAGAACACACTCTTTCTCCCAATTACTGTACAGGCTTTGCAGTCAGGGTGTTTTCCCTGCTGTCACTTAGGGATTGACAATCCTCAAGACAAACTGAAATTTCATGCAAGTAGTGCAGAAATTCATCCTTGGCTCCTTCCCCCCTCAAATTCAACTCAAATTCAAGCCATCATTCAAACCTTGTTTGTATACTTTTAAGGAAGATTCATGCAGCATGCAGTAAGGCCAAACAACACTTGCTAACCACTCACTTCGAGTCCTTGCTGCTCCAATCAGGAAGGAGGGAAGAATAAGTGAGCAAGATACAAAGAGAAAGAGGAAATAATGAGAATTACCTAGCATGAGTTTTTTTTTTAATTGCATTACTGCAGTCAGTGGTTACAAACCTTTTTGGACTTTTGTACCCCTAAACCTTTTTTGTCATACCATCAGCAACCGCTCACTCATACGTGTTGATGATTCTCCGTGTAGAGTGTAACAACTGAACTGATTTTAATTATTTATTCATTTTATTTTATTTGTGTTTCCTCATTTTGAACATTTAATTCTTCGGCATTGTCTTCTTTTTAACTCAATTAAACACAAATAAATAAAATAAGTGCTATAAATAAAAAAATACGATAGATTACTCTTAGCTTGAAAAATAATGTCGGACAATATGTGGCCCTTGAATCCTTCAATTTGTGTGGCCTTTGAAAGAAAATGTTTGGTCACCCCTGTCCTGATTGGGAATCCCTGACATAAGTGACAGCCAATCTCTGACACAGAGAAAATTAGTTTCGCTTTGGTGGCATTTTCTTCATTAAAATCACCAGAAACAAATTGTGCCAAATCATGAGCTTCATATATGGTGTGTCAAATGACTCCTACAGTGAGTTAAACGCATAGATGGTTTATAAAAAACACCAATCCAATCTTATGTTTTTAAAACTGGCTCACAGTAGCTGGCCAGAGCTTCAAGTGAGTTAGTATTACAGACAGTTTTATGGGTGTGGGTGGAATAAATGAGGTTCACATCCTAAATAGAAAAAGTAGAAATGACTAAGATAAATAAAATGATTTTTGACAGTATTGTATAGCTTGGGCGAGTGGAACAATACATGCCAAGTGTAATTTTCATTGAGGTACGTCGCCCGCGCTGATAATGGCTTACTTCAGCTTGGAGCGTTTCTAGTCGTGTCATGTGCTGGCTTGTAGACGTACTCTTCTCCCTGAAGTCGTCCCGTAAGGAATGCACCTGAGTGGATAGCTGCCTCTCCACGTCTGCAGCCTGATCAGACAGAGATTATTAAAGTGAGAGAAAAACTAACAATAATTCAAACAAATACACACACACACGCACACACACACACACGTACGCACGCACGCGCGCGCACATTGCACGCAATCAACAACAACTTGAGTTCTTCCCCCTGACGGGAAACTCGCTGGGTTGTTTACACTATGTGTCAATCCTCCCACCTAAGTCTGTTCCTGTAAATGTTATAACTATTCCTATGAAAACAGTTTCCCAAAATGTCAAACTGTAGAGTGAATCTTTCCTCACTGTGACCAAGTTGGGCGTAGCTAGAGGCTTTATCAGTGTTGCCAGTTAAGCTTCCACTTTGGATTTGGTAACAATGCCAAGGAATTTTTGTGCATTTTCTTGTTCAAATTCTAGAGCTGGAAATGTTGAACCCTCTTTGTCGAGACTGCAGGCTTCACTAGGGCAATGCAATTAATTAAAATTCAATTACAATTATGAATATTACACTGCACATTTACAATATGGCATAGTTATGAAAATGAATTATTAATTACAAAAAACGAATAATATTATTAATCCAATTCACTATTTTTGTTCATACAAGGAAACTATACTTGAATTTTGTATTTTGTAGATTGTTTTTTTTAGCTAAAGAAACTTACATGATTATAGCCATTCAATGAAATGTGTTATAATATTTTAGTTATAACATTTTCTTGTTTTGTATACCACGCAAAAATTAAATGATCGTTGGAATCATTACCAAAATAATCACGATGAATATTTTTTTCATAATCAAGCAGCCAGGCTTTGCCATAAAGCTCTCGCTCACCTCCGTAAAAATTTCATTGTGGGAGGAGCCAAGGTATGAAATAATGCATAGTCAACTGCTTTGCACTGGCAAACACTGGTTTCACGGCGATTAGCATTAATATGTGTGTAGCAAGTGTCACAATGTATAAGTTTGATTCATGATTTCCAATCATTTTTACAGCATTCTACTTCAGTCATAAGAGCCAGCTACTGAACAGTTGTGTTCAGTCAGCTACAGAACTGGGACATAGGCTGCTGCGGCGACGGCATCTGTGACAGGCTGACAGCTGCATGACGCTCTCTGCTTTATGGAGCAACCAGATGTGCAATCTGTCATGGCCACTTCAGGGTCAGATCACGGGAATAAACTTTAATGACATGGTGACAGACGGAGATCATGGCTGACTGACACATTGTCTACTCACTTAATCTGCCAATTCCTCACATTGCTCGTTTTCATCATGATGCGGAAAACATGGTGAAAAAAAAAGTGGTAGTGAGGTGGTAGGCAGGATAAAGAAAAAAAAGTTGGATGGGTTCATTTTCCAGTTTTGGACTGTACTCAAACTTGCATTAAATGCGGATCACTTACAAACATAATGCTTCAAAAATTCACACTTTATTTTTTGGTAACATTCCTTTGAAGAAAGAAAATCAGCAATGGAAATAAGTTGGAACTGACAGAAGTAATAGTAAAAAAAGACTGCAATGGATTTTTGTCAATCAAGAAAATTATTTCATAATTCAAACAGGCATGGACAAAATGTATGTTACTCACAACGAGAAACACAATTCACTCTGGAATGTCTGAGAACAGGGAAACTCGATAGAATAAATTTCCCATCAGTTTTCAGTTTGCACGGTTCTGCAGTTGTTATAGCAACCAGAGAGAATTAGGACTGATCAATGAGTAGTGACCTCAGCTCTTTTGGACTTTTCTGGATGGGAAAATGGACCTTATTTTCATAAGTGGGGGCTGACTGATTCACTGAAAGTGCTCAGCTAAGGCAGAAAAATGAGGGCAAAGTCATTTAGAGTGCAGTGCATTATCACCATGTAAGTACAGTACACTACCAATGGAGACACAGGCATTAAAAGCGTAAAGTTATGTATCTGTCCTGTATTATTTGGGAACTTAAAGGAGAAGTCAAGCCCAAAAATGTCTTAACAATAATATGTGGTATGTGCCCCTATTAGCCTAAAACACGGCACTTGGATTAATATTGCGTTTGTGGGATAAGAGTTATGCAGCAAAATTGACCCGTTTTTATCCATTTCTGGGGCCGGCCATTTTACCACTCGACTGAAAGTGACATCACAGTTGCCAGGTCACAGGTCACAACCAATCACGGCTTTTGTTTTCTGAAGCTGATACCTAGCAAGTATGATGTCATTTTCAGCCGATGGCAAGTGGGAAAATGGCCGCCCCCTGAGATAGATAAAAACAGGTAGACTTTGCCTGTTTAATTTAATTCATATTCCTCAAACGAAACATCAAACACAACACGGTATTTCTTACTTGCTGGGTTACACAGAACATATTATTACAAAGAACATTTTGGGGTTGACTTCCCCATTAAAAACGGGTTCAAAACCAATAAAAGTAAAAACAGATACAATACTTTTGACTCAAACAATTTTCTTCTTCACCGAAATCTCTGACGTTTGCCTGCAGACATAGACAGTGTCAGGGTGACAGCTGTTGTGAAAGCGTTATATGAATAAAGATGTACTGTTCTGGTACCGGTCCGTGGATCATTTGGCATTGGGTAGCAAAAGAAAGAATATATAACTTGCATTACTTCTGTTTTATTTATCTGAGTCTGACCGATCTTTTATTATGAAAAAAGGACTGGATTCTCTCCTACACCTCGGTGACATGAACATAACATTACTAAAGTTATGTTGTTGGTGCGATGTTAAGAGGACGCTGCTCAGTAAAGTTGCATTGGAGTACAATAGTGGATTTACGTTTATTATTATATTATATTGTGGTTTTCGCAAACAGAATTCCCCATGGAATTAAGGGTTGAAGGATGTATAGACGATATGCACTGACGTCACAGATCGGGGCAGCCATTATTGTTTGGGTGGCAAAAGCCTCGTCCGCTGCCACTTGACTCGTGAGGATGGCGGCCTGGGTGGGTGTTGTGAGTGTATATTTCGTCCAGTTGGACCAAGAAAGCCGCAATAAATACATCGAAACGTTGAATAAATATAACATTCGTGTTGATCCGCTGTGTAAACCAAGCAAGAACGCCACTAGCTCAAGCGTAGCAGGAGCTGGGACAGCAAGCGTTTGGTCCTCTGATAAGGCGACTTTTCCGCCAGTAACATATCCAGACATTTACAACTATTTGATAGATTGTTCAAGTCCATATACCAAGGAAGACCTCAGAGCCTACAAGAGTTTGCAACGATATCGCTACCTGACTGCTGGTTATGTCCATTCGGTTGAATCACAGCCAGTGGAGCGAAACGGAGACGCCAGCCATGGCAGTACATAATATAATAATAATATATTATAATTGTAGATATGTGAACAATTTAATTATTAGAAACTAGCAATTGGACAAACATACTGTAGTGAAGCTGTGTAATTATGCATTCCTTAGGTCATGGCCGAGTAGCAGCAAGAAAAAGGGAATATCCGAGCAATACCCCACAGATGAATGTTGACGTCAATAAAACAAAATTACGTACCTCCCACAAAGTGATCTGAGCAGATGTAAGAATAATAGTTGGCTTCCAAAGGTTGGATCTGTTGTGGCCATGTTCCGCCCTACGAAGCGCCGCCACCCAGCTATCCTTTCTGGTCTGGTACCCAGGGAACTGATATAACTTCTTGGTATCGCTTTTTTGGAAGCGATAGGCGCACCCTATGGCACAACAGCTCTTCACCATTGTTTAAGTTGCCTACGAAACAACTCTGCCACGATCTGCCACCGATAAAATGCTAAATAATGCTCCAGTACCAGCCTTGGCCCTATTAGCGTCCGCCGCTTTTTGCCACCCAAACAAATCGTCGGCCGGTCTGTGACGTCACGTGCATATCCCCCATTGGGACCGTGGCATTTACGTGGTAACGCACTTCCGTTGTTATTCTTCCTATTCCTCGTTCTACGAATATGTCCATTAAAGTCTTTTGCGACACACCACCTGCGTCTACTTTCCTTCGGCACCACAATACTATTTTTTTATGCCTGTCGTATCATTTTATTTTGTTGCATTTATCCACCACACTATAAAAGACGGCCCTTGAAAATATTCTGTCAATAATCCTTAGTTCTAAAAAGGTTGCGGATTGCTGTTCAAGCACATGTGCTGAGGTCTTTGATGAAGCTATTCATTCTGCCAGTTCCTGTTTAGCAATTCATGTGGTCTACACACAAACACACACTTATTTGGATGAAAAGGCTATTCATTATTTCTCTGCAGCTATTATGAATTAAAGGACAAGTGGTTTGCAGAATGTATTGTGAACTGCATAAATGCAGCACACGATTTACCAAGACTGAGTATGAACGCGTTCAGCAAGGAAAGACCGGAGTGGGATTTAGGCCGACCAAATCAGGCCAGAAATAAAGGCAGAAAAGTGACTATTTAGATGTTTCCCCCTCAATCTATACCTGTTGATAGTAACATGAGTGAGGGGCTAAGTTGTTTTGCTTCCCAACTCAATGCATATGGCAAGGCTATTACCACAGATTATAGCCTAATCTCCTTCTGTGTTGCATTTTCATTTCCTTTTGAGTGCTCTGCTTCCAAGACCATCCATTTGGAGCCACCATTATTCTAGGGGTCTCCCTTTAATTATTGCCAAATATTTACCAAAAGGAGGTTCTAGTCATTTGATCGCCAATGAAAAAAAATGATGCTTTAGCCTATTGTTTCAGAGATGGAACTTAATTGGATCCTGATCAGCAGATGTTTTTAGATTGTTGGGACAAAAGAAAATAGCATGTTTCCATCAAGCAGTTCCCCAGGGGGAGTTTATGTCGCGCCATCCAATCAGACTTGTAAACAGTTGACATCACTTACTGACAGCCCATTGCTTAGTAATGAAGGACAGGAGGGAGGCAGGGGTGCGGTGTAGCAAGCTAATTAGAAAAGTAGAAAGGAGGTGGAACAAGCGAGTAAGCACTGTGATTGACCTCATTTGTTCTAGTAAGCGAGATAGTCATCTTCTTGCGCAAAATGAAATGGATCGTGAGATCTGAGTCGATGGAGTAACCAACTCTTAGGAATGCCACAACAATAACATACAATATGTTTCCCCCACATCATCAGAAAAAGGCGTTGAGTGCATTGCTTGAGAGCTTCACAACAGATTGTTCTTGCACTCTTCTTCTAATTAAAATATGATGATGCCATTGGGGCAGGTGCTGATTATTATAATAATAATCTGATCAAGATGAGAGGAAACCCAGGAGCAAGACGCAAAATATCGGTCATCTCTTATCAGCATGTGCGAAGCAGCAGGAGGGAAAAGGATCAATGTACACCATTGCAAAGGGAGATTAAGACGTGCATGTCAGCTTTTAGGTGTAAAGCTAGTCTGAGGCATCGGGCCATGTGGCATTTGTACCCTTTACTGGCCTCACTGCCCTGCTAAACTATTACGTTAAACTATGACATCACTCCTTTGCTCTGTGATAGATCTCTTTGCAGAGTATTTCGACACATAAAAACACATGACCACTGACTAGACAGCAGCCTGGTGTAGATTAGACAGCGTAGGATTACAAGTATAGTGAAATGCCCCTAAAATGTGACAGCTGAGAATTCCACCAATATTTTGCAGCATGGTGGTTAATACATGTGGCTCACAGACAGTTGAGGTTCAGCATTTACGTCTCGGCTTCGGCCTTCCCATTTGGAGTTTTAATTTTATCTTTGTGCTTGTGTGGGTTTCCTCGAACTATTGCGGCTATAACATTCGGCATTACTGCATGAGGGGTTACTGACTAAACCTAGTTTAAAGGACACATATGATGGAAAATCGACTGTTTAGGTGAGATGCAAATTTTAGTACTTCTCCTAGCATGTCATTACAGTCATTGTTGATAAAGATTTTATGATGGCCACAGCTTGACCCTGAATATATGTTTCTCTTTTTGGCCTGGTATACGCTTCACTCTAGTATATGTTATCTCGAGCCGGTCATTAAATAACACCAATTACTGTCAGTGTCCGGGTAGGGACCATTTCCCACTAATGCAATTGATAATGACTGCCTTGAAATACCTGTCAATTATGCAGAGTGGTATTGCAGGGTATTCGCTCGAAATTATTCAGCATGAGAAGCTTCAAAAGCACACCTTTCACATTGGTGACTGAGTGACGTATGACCCAGAGGCTGAAGGCAAATTATCACCCAGTGCAACTGGCTGAACATCGTATTATGCAGGCAGACTTGAATTCAACCGAGAGACCTAGACAAGTTACAAACCAAGGAAGAAATGAACACGTGTATTTTGTTTGCATGCGCTTTTCTGTAGCGTGGAAGAACACTTAAGGCCACGTGACACAAAGCCCACACTAATTAAATCCTCTTTCTATGCTGCCTGAAGCTTTAAACACACTGAAACACACTCACACGCATGCACTGTTTCTCACCCTTCTAAGTTGTTCCAGCAATCTGTGGTTTTGTTCAGATAGCTCACTAATGGCCTTAGTTTTGTCCTTGTCCGCCTCCCTCAGCTGGACCTGATGTTGCTCCAGTTCTCCCTGCAGCTGCTGGACGTCGGACTCCAGCTCGGCTACGCGGCACTCCCACTCCCCCTCTCGATTTTCCAGACGCCAACGCAACTCATGCTTCTCCTGCTCCAAGTGCTGCCGGAAGACAAGTGGTACAAGATTAGATATTCTATCAGTACTGCCAACATTCATCGAAACACTGCATTAAAGAATTAAAGATGGGATATCACAGGAAAGAGAGGTACATCACCACTGGAATATACCTAATAACTGCACTAGAAGTACAGTGTTATTCAGTTTGACCTTTTTTTTTTTTTTTTTACAAACAGAAGTTTACTTTCAAAACAAATGCTAAACACTCATTTCATACACAATTAATGTTATATGACTTGGCTTGTAAGGAGAAAAGTGAAGGTTTTTCTTCCTTTAGCCATTTCTCAAGCCTTTGTATTGCGTCTCTTTGTTTAATTTATTCTTAATTAATCTTTGATTGAGATAAAGATAATCAAAAGCAAATTTCATGCTTGTCTCCTAATAGCTGTGACCAGTAGGTTAATTTGCAACTAACAATGGCTATAATCACACTTTAATTCCATCAAGTTGCTTCTTGGATAAAATTGAGTGGATGGTAAACAAAGTATTTTAAAAGAACAGGCACACCAACACAAGTTAACACCAGAAACAACATCAATGGGTCTGATATTGGGAAGCAGCTTAATTCTGAGCTGCATCATGAGGATGAATATGGATCAAAGGCCTGAACAGATGTACAGTAGATTCAGGCAGCTTTATACGGTGAGGAGATTAGTCTCGTGTTTTTTCTCAGGCCACATGTTGGGTAGTGTAAAGGACTTCCTAAAAAAAAAGCAACATGGTGTTTATTGTCTACAGTCGTCTAGAGTTGGGCAATACAATTCAGTACAAGATTGACCAGAAGTTTGACCAAAGTTATTATGATTTATTTCCTGCAAGTTAGGCCTACTAGTAAATTAAAACAGCAAAGCACACCATGAAAAAGTACCTTGAGATAACTTTTGTTGTGCACTGGATGAAATTGAATGACTCGAATTAGGAGAAACTTGAAAAGAAATAATCCCATTGGCCTTTGAGATAGTTTAACTGTCCTGAAAAAGTACAGTACCACTTAGAGGACAATAATTCCATGAGGCCTGAATGATACTACCCAATTGTTTTACGTTACAACAAATCTTTGCCACTATAAGTACATAAATCTAAGAACATTATTTCTTGATTGATAGCTTCTTACCTCTAATTTGTTGTTGAGGTCTTTGTGCATTTTTTCATATTGCTTCGTCAAATCTTGGTTTCTTTCTAGTAAAGCTTTGCCCAGTTTGGCAGCTAACACCAAATCCTTTTCCTTCTGGCGGAAGAGAGACAGCAAGTCGGCGTTATGGTCCAACGAGAGCTCTCCCGCTATATCCTGCTCATCGCTGAGCATGGCCAGTTCCTCCTCCAACGCCACGCCAAGGCCTCCGGAGCCGGCATGGTGCAGCGGGTGAGCCGGGCCGCCTCCGTGTTCGTGAGCTGCGGGTTTATAGCACGGGTCCATGGAGTCGCTGTCCAACTCCAGTGGTGCTGAAGCCACGCCAGACGTGCTCAGGTCGAGGCAAAACGCAGACATGGTTCAACTCAAGGACGAGTAGCCAGATAGAAGCAAACGGCTTTTCTTTTTTTTTCTTTTTTCACACCGAATGAAGCCACCCCGCTCGGACCGGGTTGGGCTGACCGCACCGGCCTGTCATGGAAAATTCATCCATCCTTCAACGATTCTCCTTACTCGTCGTTAACTTCCAGCCAGCTCTGCTTCGGACTGAATCACAGCGAACAACGCCTCCCTCCTCTGCGGCTCACTCACCGGCTGTTGTTAACACGGACGTGGTTGCTAAACGTGAGAAACAATCAATGTTTAATCATGGTATAATCCACATCAATGAGTTCTCCACTGCGGTCTGTCGGTGAGCGCCACCCCGTTGCAGGGCTTTGGGTCCTCCATTTTACTGACGCTCGGTTACTCAGGAGACATTAGTCTGGCGATAAGAAGATCTGAGCGCCTGCTCAGTCGCGTCTCCTGCCCTTCTTAAATGCGCGCTCCCGCCGCGCCAGTGACGTCAGATGCAACCTGTTACAAGCGAGTATCTCATTGGCTGACACTGATAGCGCCATATTTTGGTGCCTCTTCTCACACATTTGTATATGATTTCCTCCATTAATGAGCACGAGGAACAAATGACGCGGACCGCTGTCCGCCATAACAGCATGGGATACATGCGTCTGAAAAGTAACGGGACTCATAAACAATTTATTTCAAGTCCAAATAACAGTTGACATGGTTTTAACCCCCCTCAAGTATAATGCACTTCCCCATCCTTCTCTGACACGCTTCAATGCACTGCTGAAAGGAATCTTCTGGAATGCTCTTCATCTCCGTCGTGACTGCCTTCTTGATGGCCTCCATGTTTTCAAAACCGATCCTCTTCTTGATGACCCCATTAAGCTTGGGAAAAAGAAAACAAGTCACATGGAGCAAGGTCAGCTGAGTAGGGATGTTATTCGGCCATGTTCTAATCATCATTCAGGAGCCTTGGCACCATTTTTGCACAGACTTTCTAACCTTTTGTGATAATCTTCCAAACACTATCCTTTCTTATGTCCAGCTGACTTGCAGTCATTCGAACAGTCAACTGACGATACTCACGCACAATCTGCTTTACCCGCTCGACATTCATTTTAGTCCTGTTCGTTGAGGGTCTCCCATTCCAGGAGTCATCTTCCACCTGCTCGCATGATGGGTTATCTTCATACATTTCAAGTGCTTTTGACACTTTTCTCCAAGCAGACTAAAAATGTCAGGTTTGTCCGTTGCTCGGTGTTCATCGTCTGTTTCTCAGTGCTCATCTTTAAAAACGAAACATAAGCAATGAGTTGTATACAAAAGCTTTTAAAAAATTTAAAGTGTGTACAAATACTATGAGTTTAAAGTTACAGACTCGAAAGATTTCACATTACATGATAACACAATTTGCTAATCCCATAGCTCATACAGCACACACAGTGCCGTTACTTTTCAGACGACCCCGGCTTTGCATATCAGGTCATTTTGAAACTTTGTCGTGAAACATACTTTTTTTTAGGCTTCTGCAAAAATAGGAAATATTGGCCTCACTCTTCCAATACTTTTGGAAGGAAGTTTCGGTTGTGATTAGATGAAGAATATGCTATTGTGACAGGTCCTTAAAAATATACAAGTCAACATAATGGTTGCTAAATTTATTGACAGAAAAGTGATAAAAGCACCAATTGCAGTGTGTGTGGGTGTGTGGATGAAGGGGTAGGGATGAGGTCAGAATGTGGTGGGTGAGCACTGTTGAATGATTACAAACAAAGCCTTTTGAGCTGATGAAGATCACACAAAAGAAGTGGGTCACTGCCTGCTGGTCTCCCGTGGGGGGATAGACACAGAATGGGTGATTTCCTCTGAGCTCATCTAACGCACACATTATACTCATTAGTTTAATGCTTGATGTGCTATGTAGATTAAAGTAAAGGAGAGAAATGTCAACAAAAACAATGTTGATTGCACTTTATCCCGAGCAGATCTATACCAACAATTGAAAAAAAAGGGCAAATACACACACACTATATTTGATGTCAAGAAAAAATATGTTTCTATATAAAATGTGATCTTACTAAGTCACAACAATAGGCAAAAACAGCCTGCTTCACACAAAACAAAAGTTGGTTTAGGACTGGACGGTTTGCTGTCTGAACAATTATTTTTTTTCGATGCAGTGGCATGACCCATCTGAACCGAACAATTATTTTTTTCCGATGCAGTGGCATGACCCATCTGAACCGCTTATCCTCACAAGGGTCGCAGGCGCGCTGGAGCCTATCCCAGCTGACTTTGGGCTGTAGGCGGGGGGCACTCTGAACCCGTTGCCAGCATAACACAGGACACACAGAGACAAACAACCATCCGCACTCACGCTCACACCTACGAGCAATTTTGCAGTGCTCAATGCATGTTTTCGGAATTTGGGAGGAAACCGGAGGAAATCCATAAACATGGAAATGTCAGGAGTGAGTGGATTAGGGTGACCAAATGCAGCTTCGACCAGGGTTTATTGAAGGGACAAGGGTTGGGGGTGGGGGCGTGGGGGACAAAGACACAGGCTCATGGACAGCGGACAAAAAACAGAAGTCCACTGGGACCAGGAACAGATACAGGACACTGGTTCTTGCTGCCAAATGTGGATGGAAAATGAATGTGTATAATTCCAGTCCAGTTCAGATATTTTTCTTGCCATTGCTATTATACTGTGCACTGTCAGATCTCATCACATAGAGTGTGCTCCTTCAAAAAGAAAACTGCCTTAATAATGGTACAGATTATAATGTTGATGTTTACATTAATACATTAGTAAAAAGAAATGCTCACAGTATTTTTCACAAAGTGCCTGAGGAGTTTCCTGTTTGTGTTTGCAGCTTGTTTGCAATATCGAAATACTTTTGTAACTTTGTGTGGCCGATAGTCATTGAACAGCAAAAAGGTCCCACGTAACATAGAGCAGTGTTCCAGTGCTTTGTGCTTATGGAACAATAAGCCCCTAAAAATAATAAAAAGTTATTCCTTTTTGGGGGTCTGTTTTATGACAGAAGGCCCCTTACAACTGATTGTCCAACAAAGCAAAACAACACAACATATAGGTATGTTAGTGTCTTACCCTAAGGTGGCAGTGTTTCCATATTAGTAATTTTGGTAGATACAATTTTGTTGGGTGTGACGCTGCAGAGCATTTTAATAAAAATACAATATGTATCATATTTGCCAAAACTGAGAGCGTTAATAGCTAACATTAAAAAATTGAAGGTTCCCAATGAACACCATCCCCCAAATTATTAATCGAGAAAAAACAGTATAGTAAGATTTTTTATTAACACTCAACACAGCTTAATGAAATAGGGTAAATCAAACTATCAAAATGAATAAGTTGATTCATAACAGAAAAAATGAAAGCACTTAATGGATGCTTATTTTTTCTAAACTCTAAATAATTGAAATAAAAACAAAGCATCAAATCTATCTGACAAATACAACCATTAAAAGGAGATGACGGGAGCAGGACTGTTCAGCTACAGTAGAGCAACCCTCTTGTCCATCTCTTTGAACGTGACCTCACTTTGGTTTATTTGTATCTCTTTGTCAGTGGCAAACGGGAAACGGTCAGAAAATCTTTCACAAATCACTAACCCACTTAAGGTAGGTAACACTTATCGTTACAATAACATTAAATTGTCATTTTAATAACTGTTTTTCATTTATATACAATTTTCATATGCTGCTCTATGTCATATTTTGCTTCTGCATACTGTATTAGTTTGTAATTACCAAGCAAAAGTATTCCTCATTTGTAAACTTAACATTTTATATAATTGCTTAAATGAAAATATCTCCTTTACAGCTCCCAATAGTGAACTTTCCGGGTTTTGTTGATTATGGCGTCGCCGTGTGGACATAGGCGGCAGTGTTTTCCTTGAAGTCGCCCGAATTTGCATGAATGCCAGCACGCAGTGTCGTGAAAACCTGCTCCCGCTTGCCTGCAGTTGGACTGAATCACATTTCTCTTTCCAGTGGCTGTGTGAAGGGTGAATAGTGATGAGGTGATGAATTTAATTTTGGTTTCGTACCGTATTCGCCCACCCCCAATATGTAGAAATTGGAGGTAATAATAAAATCAAATTCTTTGGTTTTATTTAGAAATTCTGAAAAAATGTGTATTTTATTTAAAAAAACAAATACTGTCAAAATATTGCATTATTATATTACAGTAGTTTATTGAATAGCTTCCCTAAATTACGTTTTACTGGCAGCAGTGATTCAGCAAAATACCATTCCAAAAAAAATGCAATAACTGGATGTAAATTTACAGTACTATCACACTGAGATGCTGTAACATACTATAAAAAAATATATCAGTGCTCTACTGGATCACTGCTGTCACCAAAATCAAATTTTCTACAGTAGTTCGCAACTCATGGTAGCTTGCAGCTCACTCAGTTTCAAACTGCAACATGAATATGAAATTATATTCATGTACTGTATGCAGCTTGAAACTCTGAGTGACGGGTGCTGCAGCATGGAGAGCAACCAAGTTGTGTGACAGGAGGAGGTGTGAACGGGTGAGCCAGTTGACAGGAGAGAGAGTGCGATCCACCTCTGTGATCACGGATCTGCTGCATTTCTCTACAATGCAACCCCCCTCCTCTATATCTCTCTGAAAACGGCGCTCACCAGTGGAGCTCACTCTCTCCTCTCATCCTCTCTCCTCAGTGAGGATGTCATCCACAAATTTGATGACCCAGCAAAGCTTTCAGTCTAGCTGGTGGCTTCTGACAGAGACCCCACATGATCGGGTGTACCGGACAAGGAGGTACCGTGTTTAAGGAGCACCGGGGAAAAGATTTCAGCTGCAGCATTCCAAGTAAGTGCTGTGCTGTTTTGCTTAAAATAGACAGCTGAAAAGCAAATTCATGTTCATTGAATTCAGCTGCAGAGCATTGTCTTGTTTACCAACCCAGCATGCCGTATCTATTGCCTGATGGATTGAATGACTGACACCACTGTTTATTGATCACTTAGTGCCGCATCAGCCCTGTTGTTTGAAGAGCGTGCTCTCCTTTTTGGTCACGACTGAGATGTGCTTCTTAGCTCACTGCTCAGCTTACTGTTGCGTGCACGTACACAGATTGCCATCACTCCCGGAGGCGGCATTTAGACTGCCTCCACTCTGTCAGTTGGATCTCAAATTACACCCAACAATGAGAAGACGGTAGAAGTTTTGACAGGAGGTGAGAATGGAATCTGTCTGTCACACAGCAAGATTCCAAATAAGTAATTATGTACAGTTATTCAGCTGGCTTTGCAAAGTCTGCAAAGTGACATGCTGAAGACTGCTGTTGGAGGAAAGTATCTCTATGGTAACAGTGGGATTGCAAAGGGTAGTGGAGATCGAGCTTGCTGCTTCTCTGATGCTTATTCAGCATGATAACAAATCAGTACCTTTTCATTCTGAGTGAAAACATTTGTGTGGGAAAGTGACACGTGTCGATATAATGATGAGATGTTACCGTACGTTCACACATAGAGTTCCTGTATTTTATTTAAAACACGTTTATTTGATTGTGCATTGTTTCGATTATTCCATTCCATGTTAATGGTATGAGACATTTACTCCTGCGAGATGAAGGAGAAAGGTTCTTTGTTATTTTCTCCAGCGTGTATGGTAGAAACCAGGGCTTGTCCCATTTTCCATTGGATCTGCTGGGTCTTTTTTAATTATGTACTTTGAAGTGAATGCTGAATAGATAGATAGGTAGAGAGATAGGTACTTTATTGATTCCCGGGGATAAATTCAGGAATAGTGGTTCATTATCTCTGCAGAAAAAGTGTTTGGTCAGTGTAGTTATTCAAAAACTAAAAACGCGCACACACGCATACACGCACCCATGCACACACGCACACACGCACACACGCACACACACACGCTCGCACACAACGACACACACGCACACACACAGCAGTCAAGCAAACAACCATATATTAGAAAGCTCGTAAGATAATTCATTTCTCCTGTCTTGCTATTTGAGTATGCCATGCCATTAACACTGACTGGATCACATAGAATGGATACGAAACAAGTCTATAAAAGTCTCCACTTGCAGGTTTGTGTGACGTTGGCACTCTGAGGGTATCGAATCAATCACAACTGACTGTTCCGGGTGTCTTAAAAAATGTTTTAGCTCTCATTTGAGCAGCCTTTTCGATTCAAGCATGATAACCTGAGTGCTGATGTGGAAAACCAACTATTAATTCTACAAGTTCGAGGCAGAACCCCAAAAAATGCAATAACTGATATCACTCTTTTGGGATACAAAACAACTACTAGATGCGTTGCGGAGAGGCCTCTGCCTGGCAAAAGAAGTTGTTTGGGTCAGGGGTAGGCAACTCCAAATTAAACTCAATGAAACTCAAATGTTCGGCTCATCAGCTAGTTTGATAATGATCCTGATCATTTGGAACAAGTGTGTTAAGGAGGATAACTTTTGGACCGGAGTTGCCTACCCTCGTTTTGGGTGGATTTTACCTTTGTCAATATTACATCAATTCAGTTATTGTTGTTGTGGTTTATAAAAAGGTCAACTGTGGCTGTGATGTTGTTTTCATCTTGAGGTGTCATAATTACTTGATTAATTGATCATCAAATGAATCAAAAATTATTCTAATAATTAATTCGTCATTTAGGGTCACTGCCCGAATATTTAGTAAAAATGCTCAGATCTCAGCCTCTCAGAAGGAAATATTATCTGCTTTATGAAATCCTCCATGATAACAGGCAAATGATCATTGATGTTCAATAAAAACGATACATTAATAAACACCTGCTTGAACTTTGGAAAACAATAATAAAAAACAATAATAATCAAAATATATTCTAATATGTTATTGACCTAAGCAAGCAGTAACTGAATCATTATCTATGGCTAAAAATGAAAACGAAGAGGGTGTGCACATTTGTGCAACCACATTATCTCACTTGTTTTTACTTCCCTTTTTCAAAAATGGCATTGTAAAGGTTAGAGGTTATGCTGGTGGTGTATAAAGTTTTGAAATGATTTATCGGTCTTAAATAAAAAAACTGGCATTTGATGAGGAGTGTGTTAGATTTTTTAAATCCACCTGTGGCCATAATGTGTGGTAATTCGGGCATGGTAATTGGTTTGCATATAATAGGAGTGAAAATAATGTCCGTGTCAGATCTTCCCTAACTAAAAGGTATGTGCAGAGGGCGAAGTGAAAGATCAAACTTGAGTATCCAGCAGGGGGGCTGTTTGCACAGCCTTTGGTATCTATCAGTGCAAACTACAGTATTCTTCGATCGACTGTTGCCTTTACAGCCCAAACAGAAACACAGGACTTGAGCCACACAGCAGAATGGGATGTAACCCTTTTCCACTTTCCTCCTCCTCGCCATCTCTGACTCACACGCCAACACATTATTCAACCCACCAAAAAGACCTCCTCATCAGAAGCTACGGTGAATGTATTTGTTCAGTTGTTGATGGGATCTCATAAACAAACTGAGGAACCTTTTATGTGCTGCAGTTACATCACCTGCATATCCAGTCAAGTAACTCTATCTAGTCTTTTTGCAACAAGGCTAGGCCACAGTCAAGCCCAAAATTATTTGTATTGTTAGGAGATTAATATTTTTGGGCTTGAATGTATATTACCGTATTTTCCGCACTATAAGGCGCACCGAATTATAAGGCGCACCTTCAATGAATAGCCCATTTTAAAGCTTTGTCCATATATAAGGTGCACCGGATTATAAGGCGCATAGAATAAATAACTCAGCGTTACTCAAACGTTAATGCAATCACAATATAGTAACACTCGAAATAGTGAAAACAATAACAATATATCAATAACTCAACGTTGCTCAAACATTAATATCACACAACACACAAAATAAACACGTAAAGCTTACTTTAATAAATTAGTCCTCATCCACAAACCCATATTGGTCCATATATTAGGCGCACCGGATTATAAGGCGCTTTATAGTGCGGAAAATACGGTACATAAAAACAATCAAGACAAATGGGATGCATGGGCCTTGGTCCCAGTCAAAAAGGCAAACCTAAAATCTCACGATTGTTTGAACCATCATCCATTAGCAATTTAATTTCTTTCTTATTGGAAGTGTTATGTAATGAAAAAATCATCCTAATCTATTAGTCAAAGAGGGATTGTCCCCATTATACCAAGACAACTGCATTTCAATTGCCCTTCTACAGCACATCGTTATGGGAAGAAAGTTAACCTGCAGCAGAAAAGGTTCTTTAGTGTTCGTCAAGATGTTTAGCAGCGGTGAATGTATGCTTTTCTGTCGCATGTCATACATCTTTAGCACGTTTTGTGATAGTATTACTGATCACCAATTCATTCTGCAAAGTGCATCTAGTCTTTTGTTTTGACACAGAGGCCACTGCCTGTGATCGTCTGGACTGCATGTTGTTTATCTCCTGCTGGTCACAGACGGCGCACAGAAGACTGAACACATGCACTCAAAGAACACGGTCAAAAACAGATACATTGCTTTGGAACAGCCAGCAACAGCAAGGACAAACGTGTCAGTCCATTTCTACAATGTCCTTGTACTTTCTCGAAGACTGAGATGAGCATGTTGCTGTTGGGAGAAGTGGGTGGAGAGCGTGTGCTTATAATATTCTGTTCATCATTCCTCTGCCTTGCTCTTGATCACGCATCCTGCTAAATATATCCAGCGGTGGTATAAAACGCTGTTTTGTCAACATGAGCAACCTATTCCTAGCATTTCTGAGCTAAAAATAGGAACTTGTTTGTTTTGCCAACTCAATAGGGATCTCTTACAGAACACCAAGCATCACTAACCAATGTGAACAACTTAACTGATGTAATTATTTTAAATATGTCTTAAAGCTAATAAATGAATCCATAAAAAATACTTTGTTTTTTTCAAATATTTTTTTAGGGGGTGTCAGTGCTGAATAGTGAATATGTTGTTTGGGACATAGTCAATTGTAACATCTTTTTCAATCAGCAAATCACATGCGCTATTCATTGCAAAAGTGCTCAAAATCTGTCATATGGACTCTACTTTGTGCAGCAGTTTGGATTTTGTCTGTGTTTCGACTGGGTCGTCCCAAAATGATAATAAGCAATTCTCTTCAAAACAATATATATGAAAATATCCTTTGAATTTGCTTAATTTGAGCATCAGTTGGATGTGATTAAAATGTGTCACTCCTGCAGAAGATGATCAGCGGGCAGCCAGCTGGCCGAATCCAAACCGTCCAATCTGGGCCACAACTGGATATTATAATCATAAGAGAAAAAACAGCATCACCTGAGATTATAAAGGGAAGGGGGGGGGGGGGCACTTTGAGGTGGACTGACCAGTGTGAGACTTTGGTCTCAAGCTGGTTCTCAATTGAAGCGGTGTACTTGAAAAATTAGTGAACAGTTTGAGCCATAAATGACAGCAAATTCAGATTCCTTGAAAAGACTTTTTCATGCAAACAACAAACTGCATGCTGTCTAACTTAAATCATTAAATCAACCCTTTTTTATTTGTTATGCATTAACCAGGGCAAGATTGGGATTTTGATGGCATGGGACCTTTAAATGAATTGTCTTGATACCAAAATAATTCTTTGGTTATGTAATGGTCAATACACCAGTGGAAGTTCAAAATGCTTTTTTGCAAAAAAAAAAAAAAGCAAAAAAAAAAAAGCTTTTTGCTAAATATTTTATTGCTAAAATCTAATCCACTTTATTGGTGATTGGTAATCTTCAGGTTGCCAGTTTGTTTCATTTTATACATTTATTTCAAACTTTATTGATATAAATAAATAAATAAATAAATAAATAAATAAATAAATAAATAAATAAATAAATAAATAAATAAATAAATAAATAAATATTTTTCTTGGTCTTGTCTATTCAGAATAGCCTTGCATTTTAACAGGCTTTTGTAGGCTTGGTTACTGATTGCCAATGTTTGTTCTTTTGTGTCTCATCTTCCTCTCCATCAGAGCAGTGACAACAACTACCGGGTCTCCATAACAACACCCCCTTTGGGACCATCTCTAAACAAAACCATCAGAACTACTGGACACATGTCACAGGTATAGTTTTTTTGCTTGATGTTTCAGAGAATAAAACTCTCCAGTTATACAAAATCTCTCTATAATAACCAGAAAAATTAATGGACCAGCCGTTTTGGAAATTCCCGTTATCTATATACTTTATGATTGTATGACTTCATAACTGTTAGTATATGGACAAAAATAGTCAAAATGCATACTTTTACATCTTACCACAAATGTGCTTTCCAAAGTTAGACATGGAGCTTTTGTAGGCTGAAATTTCTATTTTTGGGCAGACAGACAACAACGACAGAGAGCAAAACTGCCATATTTCATACACTTAAATGTAGTCGTTGCTTATTGTGCCTATAGCTAATGGAATCTTTGGAATAGCTGTCTCCTATAATGTTAGTATTCTGTAGCTATCAACCTGTAGGAGCCAAAATCATTAAATGCTCCACGTTTCAATCAAAATGCATGAAATGTAACTCTCATGGTAGATTATTTGGGTGTCCTTTTCTTATTTTCAGGTTGAGCAGGAAATCTTACTTGTTCAAAGGAAGATGTCTGACCTTGAGTCAGTACTGCAGCAGAAGGACATTGAGTTGAAGGCCTCAGAGACTCAAAGGACTATCCTAGAACAGGACCTGGCCACCTACGTTACGGAATGCAGTGTATGTAGATAAAACGTCACTGTATAAACTCTCTCTGCATGAGTGTACATGAACAGTAGTTTTTGATAATGAGTGTAAGTCAAAATTTATTGATTTTGTTTATATCTATAAGTCTATCTTCATTAGTGTGTCTCACTTTCAGAGTCTAAAGCGTAGTTTGGAACAAGCTCGAATGGAGGTGACACAGGAGGATGACAAAGCATTACAGCTCCTCCATGACATCCGCGAGCAGAGTAACAAGCTTCAGGAAATCAAAGAACAGGTCAGATATTATCCAGTCATTTTGTCAATGTTTATACTATTGTGGGTTTTAAATGAAGTACAGTCCAGAAGCATTTAGAGGTTTTAGGAATTGACCTTTAGAAGCACCTCCTCAGTACATTTGAAATAAAATTAAAGACTGCAAATTCAGATTTCGCAATATTATGTCATTTACCATTTTACAGTTATGTACAGTCATTTTATGCAGATTAACTCAATTTCCAGGGAATTATTTAGAAAATGTGCCTATGGTTGTCAGATGTCTGGAGTTCACAGAAACCAAATTCTGAATTTTATCTGCAGGCATCTTAAATTGCAGCTGATTTGTGGGTCATTATTGTCCAATGATTTGGGATCCAGGCAAGACGACCAAATTGATATGACTGTTGAAACAGAACATTAACTCAAATTAACTGACTGCAGTACTTTTTTCAACTGCTTACATAAGTATTTATGCTTGGGCCACTCAGTGTGCAAATCATTAGGACATTACTGTGTGATACACATTACGTGTAATATTTATGAGGCTTTTAATTATCAAAATTAAATGTCTTCAGTATGTGTCATGTACGTTGACAGGTTTATGTATCTACGGATGAGAGCAGAAATTTAGTTGGCACACTGACGATATAAGGGTATAATAAAATCCCTACTTTTTTAAGGGTCAACAGTTTTAGAAATAGCAGCCTTTTTTCATCCAGCTCGACAGCACTGCACCGAATACATTGTGCAGCGGTTGCCATGGTGATGAGAGCCCTATACCGACGAGTGAAGAGAGCTCTGATGCAGTGGGCAGGCCGGTCGTGATGAGATGCTGGGTTTTAGTTCATACTTTTTCAGAAACATAATTTTCAACCACTTCTTCATCCTTAAATCAGCCAAGATATTCAGATATGACTGATAAAGTGTGTCTCACATTTAATCTGTTGTGCTGGGCATATACCACTGCACCACAGTCAAGTGAAGCTTTGTCAGTATTAGCAACATTTGCATTTTTTTATACTACTGTTGACACATTTACCTGGAGTAGTGTCATGCTTACAAATGACTAATTTTTAGAATTTGTTGATGATCAATAGATGCTAATATACTGAATATCGTGTCTAACCAACACTGTTGAAAGTCAAGTATCACTTCTCATACTAATGTCAAAATTAAATTGGAAGTTAACCCCCAAATTTTCTTTGTAATAATATGCCCAACTAGTCGGAACAGAGTGCTCTGATTAATGTTTTGTCTGTGGAACATGAATTAAAGAGGCAAACTCCACCAGTTTTTATCCATCTCAAGGAGCCGCCATTTTGCCTCTTGCTGTCGACTAAAAATGACATCGCAGTTGTCAGGTCACAACCAATCACGGCCCATCATTTCTCTGCGGCTGAGCCGTGATTGGTTGTGACCTGAGACCTGGCAACTGCGATGTCATTTTCAGTCGACAGTAAGTCGCAAGATGGCCGCCCCTGAGATGGAAATTCCACAAGCATATATTAATCAGAATGCCGTGTTTATACTAATGGGGGCACATACAACATATTATCCATCCATTCATTTTCAGAACCGCTTAAACTAAACTTAAATGTCTTAAATGTCATTAAAGAAATAATATCTTTGCCAGTTCAAGAGAAGAAGAGAAGATGTGAGCAAAAGTTACAGACTCCTAAGCTGCAAGTAATCTAAAAAGTACTCCACATGGTGGTGTCATATCATCAGCAAAACTGTGACTGAATAAAATGGGATGTTAGAACCAACCCTCTTTAAACAAACAATAATTTGTATTCAAATATATGACTCAATCTTTCTGTTCACTCAAGTGCTACTTTGCATCGTGTACCCATTAGGGACTCTTAGACTGCAATTCACACCTGCTAAATTCAGCGTCTCAACTTGAAAAGCAGCTGTCTCCCACGCATGTCATTTGACAGCAGTGTTTGGCATTTTCATGCAAAATCCATGCAGGATTGCATCAACAAATAGTGAGGATAGATTTATTGCAAAAAGAAAAAAAAATGCAGTGTTCACTGAAGCCACTAATATCTGTAACATGAAAGACAGACATCGTTTTATTCTAAGTTTAGCAGGTCCATCATGTGTGAATAGATTTGTCCATTCATCCATTCATTTTCTGAACTGCTCAGTCCCCACGGGGGTCGCGGGTGCGCTGGAGCCTATCCCAGCCGTCATCGGGCAGTAGGCAGGGGACACCCCGCACCGGTTGCCAGCCAATCGCAGGGCACACAGAGACAAACAACCATTTGTACTCGCACTCACACCCAGGGACAATTTGGAGTCTTCAATCGGCCTACCAAGCATGTTTTTGGGATGTGGGAGGAAACCGGAGTGCCCGGAGAAAAACCACGCGGGCCTGGGGAGAACATGCAAACTCTACGCAGGGAGGGCCGGAGGTGGAATCGAACCCGCACCCTCATAACTGTGAGGCGGACGTGCTACCCAGTGCGCCACCGAGCTGCCTTGAATAGATTTGTTTTTATTGTAATTGTACGCTTAAGTGTAGTTTGTCAAATACCGTTACTTAAGATGCATTAACAGAAAAAAGTGTGTAGACAGAAAGACAACAAAAAGTATCCCCAAATATGAGCTGGCTGTAAAATCATAAAGGATCAACAATATCATTGAAACTAGCAATAATATTTGGTTTTCTCCTCAACTTTATTAGCAATTTTATCATCTGCGGTTGCCAGCTTCATTCGCTCTATTCTGTGTTGAGCCTCTGAGTCAGGAGATGCTACTTTTTATTAGTGGGATGAATGTAACAATGTGCCATGTAACCTGATAAGGAGAATGTGCCACTTGTAATTAGATCAAGGCTGTGACCAATCACTTTTGAACAGACATGTGAGTTAAGTGACTTTGGCGCTTCCTATTTACCCCCAACATTACTTTCTATCAAAATGTTTGACATAAACAGCCTTGAATTGAAGGGTTTCTACTGACTGCAAAATGGCTGAATGATTACTTCCCCACTGCCTGTTCAGTAAGAACGTAGTGTGCAGCATCACTTATGTATGTATCTGCTAACATAAATGATGCAGAAGTATCTAACAAGAACTTTTATTTCCAGCTGGATTCAGGTCAAACAACACTGGGACTCCCAGTAATCCATTTTCCAATTCTATTTCATGTTACATAAGTACAACTGTGAATTTTGTGACATTTTACAAGTAACCAGACCGGACCATTATAAAATAGTGGACGGGCTACTAAGTATAATTATCTTATATTTGGACATGTCTAATTTTTCTGGACATCTTTAAACACTTGCTATTTTTTGACACTTATTTGGTTCTGATCCAGGAATATCATGCCCAGTTGGAGGAGATGCGAGTTTCCATCCGACAACTGGAGGAGGACCTGTCCGCTGCTCGTCGTCGTAGCGACCTGTACGAGGCAGAGTTGAAGGATTCTCGACAGAACAGTGAGGAATTGAAGAGAAAGGCAGGAGACTATCAGCATCGATTGCAGAAGGTGTTTCATTCTCAGTTTGGACCTTTCATGTCCGAAGAGTTGGGTTGAGAAAAATGTTGCTATGACTTGCCTTATTTTTTTCAAATGGTAGTCTTTTTTTGTTTTTTTACAAGAAGCTCACTGACTCTTATACATGTTTTTTTTTTTTTTCAACAGGCCAAAGAGCAAGGAAAAGCAGAGGCAGATGAGCTAATCACCAAGTTGGAAAAGGTGCTTTCACAAGTCTATATACATCACAAGACTAGTTTTGGAAGAAAGTCAGAAAATCTGCTTATTACTAACTGTGATTTTGTTTTTAGACTAATTTGGAGCAGCAGGCAAAGCTCCATGATCTTCAAGAGAAGCTTGCCAAGGTAGAAATGTTTTATTTGGAAATTAAGAATTCATGCACCGTAAACAAAAGAAAGAAAACATCCCTACGGTCTTCTTGATGACTTTATAAATGCTTTGTTTGTTGTAACTGACTCCATTCTTTCTCAGGTTTTCCCTTAAAATGTGTCCTTTATGTCAGATTTGGAACATTTTTGCAATCAGAAAGCTCTCCCGTTGCTCATTTCTCAACCAGAATCAATATCTTATGCTGTGTTATACCAGCTCTAATTCAATCAGTTATGAACCAATATAGAAAATGAGCAACCTGTATATTCTCTGTGTGCTCACAAGTGTCACAAGGAATCAGTGTCTCAAATGGTTTGAGCAGTTTGTTTGAGGGCAGTGTTCGCTGTAAAATGCACAGAAAATGCCCAGGCTTCTGGGAGATATTTTTCCACATGCATAAGAGGGAGAGGTGCAGATTCTGCCATCAACTTGAAGCTGTAATTTATGCATCTTTATGAAAGCGCTGCACTCTGACTGGAGCAAGCCTAAAATATGGCCGTACCTTGAGAAATATTTCTGTTAGTTCCCATCTTTTGTAGACTTTTGTGTGGGGGAATGTGTAAAAGGAAAGTTACAGTCAAGGTGTCTCTAAAAAGGACTTCCAAGTGAACAGGAGAACACGACCTTCTGTCCCTAGATACCTCAGAGAAATAGCCAACCATCATAAACCACATTTAGTGTTATCTTATCTTTACCCTCGTGCTGCTTCCTGTACTCTGAGTGACACCTTGCTATATGTTAGCATACCAAACACATAGCATGTTCGCATTTCGGCTATTCTCTTAAAATAGCACCTGACCACAGGGTAGAATGAACTTGTGGATCCAGTGTGAGTGCTTATATGCTCAGGTTGCTATCAGGTACTGTTATTTTTGTTGTTGTAATGTTAGTATGGCAACGGTGGCATTTTCACAACTGGTGTTCAAAATTGGACCATTGTAAGATTTTACTTTTTGTTGACACCAAATTCTAAAGCCCAACTCACAATACATTCTTCATAAATGTGGGTTTCGGACTTGTGAAAGTTAGCTGGCCCATTCAAAAATTTCTTGGTATTTTTTCTAGTTATCATGTGAAATGTGCAATGATTTTTTTGTGCTCAAAGTACTCTATTCACCATAAGGAAACAAAATTAATTGAAATTGAGCATTAATTCCTAGGCATTAAAATCCAGTTCAGAAGCTGCAGACCATCTCCATAGCATGAAAATGGCCAAAGAACGTATGGAACGAGAGCTAGAGAGGCTACAGAATAAGGAGGAGTCCAATGACAGTCTCCGAAGACGTCTCCGTGAGACTGAGGTACACAAACAAACAAACAAACAAACAAACAAACAAACAAACAAACAAACAAACAAACAAACAAACAATATATATGAATATTATATTAATATAAGAGAAAGTGGTGTAGTTTTAAATTGGATAATTTTACTTGATAAAGATGAGACCAACGACCCCAAAACTGAAAAACACAGTACAATAAAAATCATAAAAGAAATTGTGATTTCAGCATGTAAACCTTACAAGATTTTTTTTAGCAGATCTTATCTCATGTTCAGCTATGCATGTCAAACCCAAATATTTCGATAATAATCTCCTGTAAAAGAAAAAATGTGGCCTCACTGTTCCAGCCCCTTTCAGAGGTGTGTCTTGTTGGCTTCTTGTCCCATTAACAGCACATGAAATACAGTAACTTACATATGTTAAATATCAAACAATTAATCTCCAATAATTTAGTTTGAACTGTTCATTTAAAACAGGCTGATATAGTGATTTTGTACAAATAAGGATGCACCCAAACTGCAAAAACTGCTCCAACCTCTGTGCCAATATGTGAAATGATGTTTGCATTTGTGTGGGTGTATACAGGATGGTAGAAAGACACTTGAGAACCAAGTGAAAAGACTTGAGATTGTTGAGCGCCGCGAGACCAAAATGAAGGATGACATCCAGAGCAAGGGCCAGCAAATTCAGCAGATGGCAGATAAAATTCTGGTAACCCATCTTTTATCTCTAAAATAATCATAGGAGGTGTGAGATTTATTTTTGTCTTTTTGCAGAGAGAAGGTGCACATTTCCATTACATCTCCAAGAAATCATTTCAGATCAAAAAATTTGACATACAGTATGTCCTTAAAGCTTTTTTGTTGTAACTGTCACACCGTAGAAGGACGAATGTGCCTCAACAGCTCAACAGATTGACGGTTAGCACATTCTGAATTGGGGTTTCAAAAGAGGGCCCAGACATGGTCCTAAAAATTTAAAATAGTTGTAGAAAATGGATGGATGGAGGTATAAGATATTCATTTTGTCAGAATGACTCCGAGTTAGCCTTTATCTGTGTTTTGCAGTTATGTGCACTGACTATCTAATCCATTACTTTTGGATAGGAACTTGAGGAAAGTCTGCGAGATTCCCAAGCCGCAGCACAGCGGTTGGAAACCCATCTCAAACAGAAGGAGAAGCTCTATGAAGACAAGATTAAGGTCAAACCCACTGTGCAATGAAACACAACCATAGAAAACATGCCTAGTCAAGTCTTGCTTTCGTCAGTTGAGCTGTGGGTGTGCGACTTCTCACCATCCTCTGTCCAGTGAAGTGACATTCTGGTTTTGTGGGTTGCATGGCAGGTACTGGAATCACAGATGAAAGCAGACATGGCTGATAAAGAAATGTTAGAGTCCAGTCAGAGCAAATATGAGGAGGAGGTGCGGGAGAAATGCAGCATCATCAGTGAACAGAAGGCGGTAAGAGTTGACTAGCTAGGAAGTGACATTATTTTGGCCATATTTTCATATTTATCACACTGGCCTGGATTTTTTATTCAGATTATCTGGGTTTGTTCATTGTAAAGGTGCAAAACAGTCCAGTCCTTAGGTCCATGTTTATAAATATTTGCCTCACCGTTATTATTTTAAGTTCTATTGGTAAATATTTTTCATCTAGACCATAAATGCAATGGATTCAAAGATGAACAGTCTGGAGCAGAGAATTGCTGAGCTGTCTGAGGCCAACAAACTAGCTGCCAACAGCAGCATCTACACCCAGAAAAACATGTGAGTAGCTAATGCTGTCTATATCCCTCAACTGTGCTCTGTACCATAGGCCCTCTTTCTTGAGCATTTTATTTCTAGATTGTTTGTGTATGAAATCAAATCTTTCAGAAGCTCCATCTTTTACTGAGCTTTATATACCTTTGGATATGTTGTAATGGCAGGAAAGCCCAGGAAGAGATGATCTCAGAGCTTCGCCAGCAGAAGTTCTACTTGGAGTCTCAGGCTGGCAAGTTGGAAGCCCAGAATGCCAAACTTGAGGAGCATCTTGAGAAAACAAGCCACCAAGAGCATACGCACAAGAGTCGGGTCTTAGAGCTGGAAACCAGGCTCCGAGAGGTATGTATTGAATTATTCTATCATCAGCTTGCTGGTGTATATTTTTCAGTCGATAAACTTAAATATTAGCAACTGTTAAAGATTTGCCACAGGTCAGAGAATAAATGAACGAAAAATAGATTTTGGGATGGATGGATGGATGGATGGATCGATGGATAGACAGACAAACAGATGGATGATAGATAGATGGCTTGTTGTGTCAAAATATTTACCTAACAGTGCTAGAAAAATACTCAATGCGCTGTGTTTAAATAACCCAGCATTAGCTCTGTCCCTTTTGGACAAATTTGGGTGACTTTTGACCCAGCAGTTCTAGGAGTACATACAGACACTGGGCACTTGGCAGGTTGCCAAAAAAATAGTTCTGTTTCTACAACCACATTACTGATGTTTAATGTCTTGGAATAATTGTAAATGCACAGTAACTATTAAAGTTAATGCAGTGAATAACATTTCCAAACATGTTCCGGAAACCATGCTCTTTCCTAAATGTGGATTTTCCCTCTCTCTACCTTCATAGATTGGACTTGAGCATGAGGAACAGAAGCTGGAGATCAAGCGTCAGGTGACAGAGGTGACATTGTCATTGCAGGAACGCGAAGCCCAGATCACCAACCTCCAGGCAGCTCGCCGCGCTTTGGAGAGTCAACTGCAGCATGCCAAGACTGAGCTGGAGGAGACCACTGCTGAGGCTGAGGAAGAGATCACTGTGCTCAGAGTGAGGAAACTAAAGCTAAAGTTTTCTTCAATGCCATGTGAGGCAGGTGCTGAAATGTGACTGTCTCTTTTGTCAAATCTGTCAGGCTCACAGAGATGAGATACAACGAAAGTATGATGCTTTGAGGGACAGCTGTGCGGTAAGCATCCCAAAATATTTCAGTGTTTGCATGAATCTACTAATCAAGGTTTTTGTTTTGCATTTTAATGTGCATAAAATACTACACAGTGAATATCTGGAATGGTACTACACTGAGGAAAGGCTATAGCCCCAACAGAAATCTGTCCAGACCAGCTAAGCCTCGCTAGCATTTAATTTGATATTTTAAAATATATAGAATTATTTTCTACCCCCCTCCCCATTGTATTGGTCAAGCCACTCTTTAGCCCTGGTAGAGAGAAAATCCTGGAGCTGTCCGTACCTGGTGGATATAAAAATATGGCCTTATTCTAATGCCTTTTGGAGCTTTTCACACCTTTCCTGTGATCTATAACCCGTATATAATACAATTGGGGAAAAAAGAGAGAGAAATGAATAACTGATACGATGTGGTTGTACAATTGTTAGTGGCTGTGTTCAGAATTTGCGTAATTTCTGGACTATAAGACGCACCTGAATATAAACCGCACCAGCTAAAATTGGGGGGGAAATCCTCTTTTGTTCATGTAAAAGCCACACCGGACAATAAACCGCAGGTGTTTTAAATGAATGTCCACATTTCTATTACCTGTGTATCAAAACAAATAGTTAAAAATAATCCATAGATAAGCCACAGGATTCAAAGATTGTGCAATAAGTAGCGTCTTATAGTCTGGAAATTATGGTAATCAATCACATTCAGGGCCGTGATAAATGGGAATCAGCTCGCCGGCCACTTAAAGTGCCTTGGACTAACCCCAAATAGAGTTCAGCATCTCGGAGGCTTTTCATTACATACTATTTGTAGTCACATCTTTTAGCCCAAGCAATGGTCCATAGAGTGCTTCCATGGCATCAGAGGGATTTTTTGTTCAAAGTTTTTTTTATTTTTTGTTGTCTGTGCTCCCATACCTTTCCACAATTGTGAGTCAGTCGTATGTAATCGGCGCTGGTGAGGATGCATGCCAGGGGAAGGAATTTAAATGAAAGATTCTGCAGATCAACAAAGCATCCAATTCACTTCTACACCAAGACTCAAGTATTCAGATGCTGGTGTCAGTCTCCTGCCTCAGGGGGAAAGATGTTCTGAGTCAAAACACAACAGTCAATTCATTTATGCACATAAAAGTGTTTCTTATGCCCTTCTCCTGCCCGTTTGAAGATATGCATGGTTTGTGGTCCCCTGAGAGTTGAGGGTTGTTAGCATGCCCCCTCATCAGACTCGAACCATATCAAGAGGAAGCATAGTGAGCATGGATGATTGGAGTAGAAAGACATGATGAAATGATTATGCTATTAGGCTATTATGATTCTCAAACCCTGGATACTGGGCACAAATGGTACATTTTTGTGTTACTGGTAATCTGAGTGTCAGCTCAGTGGCCTAGTAGTAGAGTGTCCGCCCTGAGACTGGAAGGTTGTGGGTTCAAACCCCGGCCGGGTCATACTCAAAGACTATAAAAATGGGACCCATTGCCTCCCTGCTTGGCACTCAGCATTAAGGGTTGGAATTGGGGGGTTAGATCACCAAATGATTCCCGGGCGCGGCACCGCTGCTGCCCACTGCTCCCTACGGGAATGGGTTAAATGCAGAGCCAAATTTCACCGCACCCAGTTGTGTGTGTGACAATCATTGGGACTTTAACTTTAACTTTATAACTCCCTTCAGGTGATCACTGACCTGGAGGAACAGTTGACCTCACTGACCCAGGAGAATGCTGAGCTGAACCGCCAGAACTTTTACCTGTCTAAGCAGCTGGATGAAGCATCTGACGAGCGAGAGGATCGACTGCAGCTCAGCCAGGATGTGGACCAGCTGCGTCGCGAGGTGGCTGACCGTGAGATGCACCTCAACAACCAAAAACAGGTAAGGAAGACGCTGGCTGTTTTCTATTGGTAGCTATTCATTCATTCATTCATTCATTCATTCATTCATCCATCCATTCATTCATTCATTCATTCATTCATTCATTCATTCGTTCGTTCGTTTGTTCGTTCGTTCGTTCCTTCATTCCTTCGTTCATTCATTCATTCATCTTAGTGGGGTGCAAGGCAAATATGTTTCTTTTAAAGGGCATCTTAAAGCTAAAAAAATAACACGTTTTACAAACAGTAGTTCACTGTTGCAAATAAAAGATATAATCTGAAGACGCATTTTCTTTTTTTTGCTGATGTACTCTTACTGATGTGCTACTGCTACTTTGCTGACTGCTGCTCCTGTGATTTATTTGAAAGCACTTTTAGTGAAGTTTCTTGCCATTTTCTCCAAGCATCCCACCCACATTCTCTAATGTATCACAATACAATAATTGCATGGACAATCTCGCAGCTTGCTGTAAAGCGACAACTGTCGGAGTCAGTCAAGCAATTATTTAGTCTGCAGGTTTGGACTATTCTGTGCTGAACTGCCCCAAAAAATGTGTGTATGTATTTATATCACCCAGCAATAATTTTTCAGTTCAGTCTGCTTTCTCTTTCCACCTCCCACTCAAAGCCAGTCAGACGTTGGGTTTTCGCAAGCATGCATTATGTGATATCTGCTCAACCTGTGACAAGAGACCAAGACACCTCTCCCAGCTCTGACAGTGCAAAGTGTAAAACAGGCACCAGAAACTCACTGAATAATTCTGCATTGTAATGTGCAATATTCTGGTTGGAGCTAAGCAGCAAGAGAGCGAGGAGGCTGTGCGATGTGTGCTCGGCTCCTGTGGGAGGATGTGTGTGGGCGTCCAGTAGCGCTCTCGGTCCTGCCGGTTGTGTAACCGGCAATGGAAGGGAATAGACGAGGGATGGGGTGCTGTGTGGGAGGGAGGAATGTGTCATCCCCATCACTCCCAGGTCGTGTCAGCTGCGGAAGCGTTGGACTACAGAGAGCTGCGGTGATGCTGCAAGACCAGCATGGGCTATATTTATATCACGACATTTAAGAACAGCTCTTTGTGTGGGCCTTATGATGCAAAAAGCAAAATGCCCCGTGTCAATATGTGTAATTTAAGACACCACACAGGTATTGATGCTATTTCAGAACATCTTTATGACTGCAGTTTGGGGTTGTTTCATTATGTTAATGGCCTTGAGCTTTTTGTGTTTGTTAAGAATTTATTTTAGGCCCCGTGTTTTATTTTTTAACGGAATAATGGAATGGAAAAATACCTTCTGTTGAATAATCTCGAAAAATCATCATGTTGATGCCTCTGCGCATACAATTTTGATGTTATCACGGCGTCGGCATGGCACAGCTAGACTTGGTTTCTTCATCTTTCCTTGTCTCTGCCTAGTTTGTTTTCATAAATTTGCTCTGTAGCAAATGTTGCCCTTAATCTTACAAAACCGACATTTACAAGGGTTTATAATTCAATTTGATGCTTTTTATGCTTTTAGAGAGTGACTTTGTTTGAGATATGCTGGATGTGCTCCACTCATCTGTGTCAGCATTTTGTTTTTTTACTGCCCCAGTGATGGCAGCTGTTTCCACCCTAAAGGTCTTAAGGCCCACTGAAAATAGCATCGCTGGACTTCTTTGGCACCTTATTAATTAATTGAGACCGACCAAAACAGATGACCATAACTCAAAAGCACACGCAATGATTGATGAAGTCATGACATGATGGGGCCAAAAGTTACCTTAACTGTGCCATCTTCTCAAACTGCTGCCCCTCCCTCACCGGACATTCCAATTTGTAGTTCAACCAGTAGGCAGTCATTAGCGATCAAATATGTAAATGTTACACCATCTTTTCATCCAACATGAAAAATCCTGAAGATTAAAAAAGGTTGGGTGAAGGGGGGTAAAAAATAAAGTTCAGGTTTTTATTTTTGGGGTACAACTTACCTGTTTGAATTTTACAGTTCTCTCAAAAGTCAGCTTTATCAAAGTGTAATAATCAAAGTGCCTATGTTGACCTTAATCTCTCACTTTTGTTTAGAACCTCGAAACACTGAAGACCACATGCACCATGTTGGAGGAGCAAGTCCTGGAACTTGAGACGTTAAATGATGAACTTCTGGAGAAGGAAAGACAGTGGGATGCCTGGAGGGCAACACTTGAAGATGAGAAGAACCAGGCTGAGAGGAGGACAAGGGAGGTCCAAAGAATGCTGGACACTGAGAAACAGAACAGGTTAGTTAAAATTTTTTTGACAGTAATCATCATTATATATTGAGGCAGTGCATCCATTATTTAGAAATGGATTCAGTAACAAAAATATCCAAAAGGAAATAATGCAAATTCCACGAAGCTTGATTCAAAGGAACTAAAGAAAGAACAATCACACTCAACTGACCAACAGAAACTATGATCTGACAAAGACTGAAAGGAAGCAGGGTACCAATGCTGCATTCACGGAATGTGGGAAGTTGGATGGATCCAACATGGATTTTCCCACCTCTCATCTCCAAGTGCTCAAGGCGAATGTAAACAACAAACATGGCTGATTCTGATAGATTGCTTATCTCATTTATTATGATGACACATTTGACCTCCAGAAAACCTTCAATTTTTTTTTATATAAATAAAGGAATGTCTTTCCTTCAAAGCATTTCATCCATTTCACCATAATATCGTCTTCATGCAGCGGCACAGTCAATGCAAATCATGCTGTGTTACATAAAGTTATTTTGAATAACTGAATTGGTGTAATAATAAATCAAGCCAAATGAATCTTTATAGTCTTGTAAATGAAGTTTTGAGATTCCCGCATTGGTCTCCATGTGGTTGCCGTTTTTGAGTGATGTCACATTGTAGTTCGTCAATGAACTCAGGGTTCTTTTATTCCCTAATTTTACAATTCGGACCATGAATGCAGCATAAATATAAGCAATCGGAGGAGCAAACGAGGAATACCTGGAGTGGTATGAGGGAGCTAATTTGTTTACACGAGGAATGAGAACAGCCCTAACAGGGCAGATAAGATATGAAAAATATGAAAATGTAATAAAACTAAATCCAATCAAAACCACATAAACACAAATCATGACACCAACTTCAATAGGCCATGATCTAATCTGATCACAATACCTGTTATATATTTTGAAAGAATAATAAGTGACCTCCATCTTGGTAGGTCGCGCTTGCTCTTACTGTTGCTGCTTGCCTCCACCTACGTACATTCACTGGATACCTATGGTTTATTTGCTCAAGGGATTATCTCTTGGTTTTTTAAGTCTAAATAAAAAGCTGCATATATATAAATGTGGGCAAATGAAGGCAAGGCTGTTGTGCCCAGACTCCGTGCTGAACAGCGCAGCTCAGAGTCTCGTCAGGCTGTGGAACAGGCTGTGAAGGAGCACAAAGCTGAGATGTTGGCGCTACAGCAGATTCTCAAAGACCAGAAACTCAAAGCTGAGAGCCTTGCAGACACTGTGAGTGTTTCTGCACTGAAGCTCAAGTGTTTAACGCCCTCGGCGGTTCGCGTATGTTGCAATGAACACATCTTGTTTTCTGTCCTTCAGTTGAATGATTTGGAGAAGAAGCACGCCATGCTGGAGATGAATGCGCGTAGCTTGCAGCAAAAGCTGGAGAGTGAGAGAGATCTGAAACAGCGGCTGTTGGATGAGGTCCATTCAGTATTTTCACACGTTGTGATCACAGCTCTTTGATGACATATTTACGTTATTACCATAACATATTCTCACTGCATTCTGATGATTTTGCCTTATTCAAATTGACAAAATTAACACCTTTGGAACCTCTAAAGTCCTCATGGTTAAAGTATTGGATTCAGATAATGTGCCGTCTGTTTTTTCTTTTGTAGCAAGAGAAGCTTCAGCAGCAGATGGATGCTCAGAAGGCGCATATCTTCCGTCTGACCCAGGGCCTGCAAGATGCCCTCGATCAGACTGACCTTCTGAAAACTGAGAGAACTGACTTGGAATATCAACTGGAGAACATCCAGGTGCTGCTACATAATCTGTACTGGACACACTCTTGCAAACTGTATGTTGCTGGTGTCATGTCAAAAGTAATATTTTGGTGAATTGGATATTTTTTCAAAAAATGATTACTATTGGTCAGTCCACACGTGTGGGTGTTATTTTAACTTACCACTGATCAGTTTAAACAGTTGAAAATGACTTGCTTAATGGTTTGAGCAAACTTTTTTGGGTCAATAAATTGTATCCTTTGTTAATGTGTATATCTTCACAAAATCATCCTCGGGTAAGGTAGTGATCACCACTAGTGAATTAGACTGAAAGAAGAATATTTCTGTGTTCAATTTTATAATGGCTCACAAATTATTTAGTTACGCGTGTAGCACTCCTATTGGAATTCAAAAAGGCCCTCCAGACAGTACGGAATAAGCAAACGTTGGTTGCCGTACAATCTTTTCACTTCAGTGTTTTTCTTTTCTCTAGTGTTATGTGCTGTGACTACTGCACAGGTCATTGAAGCATTGTTACCTGCTTTCTATGGTGTCCTTGTCCTTGAACGTCAAAAGCATGTTCTGTGTCACACTCATTGTTGATCTTGGCCCACATTTTGCTTTTATTTCTCTGAATGACGCCAAGTATTTGAGGAGAAATTCATGGCAGTAGTGATGTTCACTTAGCTCCACCTGCAGGCTGTGTACTCCCATGAGAAGGTGAAAATGGAGGGGACTATCACCCAGCAGACAAAGCTCATCGACTTCCTCCAAGCCCAAGCTCATGGTGGTTCGAAGAAGAAAAAGGTCAGGTGACATTGTTTCTTTACTTAAATGATGTACTTGATGTAAAAGTACATTTTATCCTGTTCGAAACACAGTGTGTTCATTTTATGTTCAGGGTTGCCAAACTTGCATGCCTCTGAATGTTTCCGCACATAAGTAACCATCGTGTCAAACTTTCACAGGCCGGATAAAAAAAAAAAAAAAGAAGGTAAAAGAACAAATGTATTCTTAAATTATTAATTGAATTTGAATCAACAGATTGATTGAGTAGATTCTTTTTCTGTGCTCTCCACTTATCTGATTGTGCATGCATAATTTTTTTTTTTTTTGAGAACTGGTAATTACGTTATTATAAAGGTGAAATCTGGGGGCAATGAAAAATGAGTCATCCATTGCATAAATTGCCATTAAAACTCCCACTAACCTCTCTGCACGTTCATAATAACTTTTAATCAAAGGCTTGGATACAACCGTTGCCTCTGCTCTCTGGTCTCATTCTACACGTCCTTTCGCTGTGTTTATCCTTCCAGGGACTCTTTGGGCGTCGGCGTGAAGATATTTTGGCTGCCATGGCTGCTCAGGCCCAGGCGCAGACCCAGGCCCAGGGACAAAGTCAAGGCCAGGTCTCCCCAGTGTCCTCCATCCAGCCAGTTCCCCTGCAGTACAGCGACATGAAGTTAGCGCTGGACAAAGAGCGAACTCGCTGCTCTGAGCTTGAAGATGCGCTTCAGAAAATGAGAGCAGAACTGCGATCTCTAAGAGAAGAAGGTAAGAACAGTTCATCGGCTCTTGTTTTGGAAAAGCACAAAAAGTCCATTAGACAATTAGGTCATTTCTTTCTGCGCCGTACTGTTGCCGTAGCAACTGAGAATGCAATTCTTATTTTCATGATAAGAGCAGAGAGGCAAGTCAGCATGAAAAAAAAAAAAGCAAACACTGTAGTTTTCTGCTCCAGGATGATAAAAGCAATGTGATTTCCATCTCAGCACTCCAATACAAAGATCACAGCAGTTCCACAAACCCAGCCGCAGCACGACAACAGATGATGATGTCTGCCATGGTGAAGTCTCCCGATCACCAACAAGTTCCAGCCAGCCTGGTACCGTCCAACTCGGGGCGCAGGAAGGAGGTTGCAACACCTGAGGGTGAGTGAGGAAGTGACGATATCTTTGTTCAAGAAGCCACTAATGGATTACAACGCTATATTGAAAATATACCGGCCCTTTCCTACACACAAAAGGATGCTCTCTTACCATCCTTTCTCTTTCACACACACCTTTCAGAAAGAAGGAGGGTCACTTTTGAAAGTAAGTTTCCCAAACTCACGGTTCCCGCAGTCTTTTATCCCTCGTCTCCTTTTGCCTCACCCATTCCTCAGAAGGCCAGGTTTTTTTTCAAACTTGTGCATGTCTACAAAGTGACCACATCTCAGCAAGTCAAAAGAACATCTTTGGTTTTGCAGTGCACAACTTTGGAAATCTGAAGCATGGTTATCTTGGTTGCTGAAGCTTAGCCAGCCTCATTTGCGGAACTCCACAGTGTTTATCAACTCACCACAATCCCATTTGCGCTTCACATCGTACACTTACTCACCAGGTTGATAAACACTGCAACCACACTTTGTGTCACGTAATGAATCCCAATCTAAAGGTATTATTCAGTCACATCATTGGGCATCATTAAGTCAAAGTTGCATCATTTAAGATGCGACTGGCTTAATAGCTTAATATTGCAAATGGACACAGACACAAGCTTCAGAAATGAAGAGCAAAGCCTTTCGGGTAAAGCAAAATTCAAAATTAAAGCTGCAGTGAAACTGTTTTTTTTTTTCGTTGTATCATTGTGACAAATTCTTGTCATATGCTCACCAAGGTATGCAAACTTTGTGGCGTCTTTAAAATCATAACATTGACTGCATAATGCCTTTAAAATTCATCAGCCAATAGCCACAATCACAGGGATGACCTAAGTTGCAGTTTTATGCCACTCATGTCCTCAACATCCTTTGCAACCACTTTTTTGTTGAAGTGACTTCATAGATGGTACGGCATGATACATCGAGGGTTTGACAGAACAAGAAATAATAACGGAGCAAACTGTGACCCTGCCCTTATTGTATTCAGAATATAGCCGGCGAATGAAAGATAGTCAGAGGGAAAGAGAGAGGGAGAGGGTGCACCACCACACCGCTCACCGCTTCACAGTGGGACTCAACATGCGTGCCGCCAAGTGTACCGTTTGCCTGGATACGGTTCACTTTGGTCGACAAGCCGCCACCTGTCTGGGTGAGTGCCACTTCCATCACACGAGCAGTATTTGTTTGTCAGGATCACTCTCTTGTCTATTTGCATCTATACAAACAATCAGTACAAAACAAATCAATGGGTCTACCTCTAACATGGGGGGGGTGTAACGCTGCACCCTTAAAACTGCTGGATTAAAAGTAACCCAAATTGGGTGAAATAGATAACCTGGCACTGGGTCCAAAAGAGACAGAGCCAATACAGCATATTCAGAATTTTAGCATTCAGCATTGTTCACTCGTTTGTTTATCTTCTCAGATGGAAAAAAGAAATATAGTCTAAAATCCATCATTATGCGCAGTACAGTGCTCAAGTCTTCTGATTTGAAATCAAACTAGAAAATAATCATTTTAAACTAGTATCTGTAACTGGTCTCATACCTTTGTCCATATAGTGTAAACTACTAACTTATTATTCATAAATGGTCAATTGAACGTGCAGTTAGTAAGATGTTCGCTAGTTAATTTCCTTTCTCTGATCACAGGGGGGAAAAAATATGCCATCTTAAGCCATCATGGCATTTATTTTATGACATAGTATATAATGAACCTTATAATTGTTCCTGAGTGTCTTTAATAGATATTGACCCCAAAACAAGATTATAAAAGACAATGTGGCAAGTTTATATCACTATTACACAATGCTGGTCTATGTTGAGGAGCCACAACTTTATAGGCCATTGCTATTTTTGTGATATTTTCCCTCTTTCAGAATGTCACGCCCTTTGCCATCCAAAATGCTCCCCGTGCCTCCCAGCGACGTGCGGCATGTCGAGCGACTGCTCTCTGCATCTGTCCGAGGGCTTTTGTCGGGAGAAAGGCCAGCAGCTCAAAGACGCCAGTGGACACATGCACCTAGAGGGATGGATGAAGCAGCCTAGGTTAGCTGTAGTGTCACTCACTCACTCACTCACTCACTCACTCACTCACTCACTCACTCACTCACTCACTCACTCACTCACTCACTCACTCACTCACTCACTCACTCACTCACTCACTCACTCACTCACTCACTCACTCACTCACTCACTCACTCACTCACTCACTCACTCACTCACTCACTCACTCACTCACTCACTCACTCACTCACTCACTCACTCACTCTCACTTTGTGCTACTGGCTTTGCAGAAATGGAAAGCGAGGCCAGGGCTGGGAGCGGAAATACGTGGTCCTTGATGGAACTAAAGTGTCCATCTACGAGATTGAACCCAGAGAAGGTTGCTTGAGTGTTCGCTTACTTTTGAGAGTGTATGTCTTTTGTTTATTGAGCTTGAGTCTGGTAACTTGTGTTTTGACTCAGATTCAATCAAGCCATTGGAGGAGTTTGACTTGTGCATGTCTGATGGAGAGGTTGAAGTTCATGGAGCAGTAGGGGCCACTGAGCTACCCAACACAGCCAAATCAGGTATAATTTAACTATTTGCATGCGTAACAGCAACAATATTTAAGGGAGACCAGAGCTTGTCACATGGGTAAGTTGTCACGTTGCAATTATCATTTCCACTAGCGGGCAGAGGTGGACATTCCGCCAGACGAAAGGAAATGGCTGTCACTGTCGGATGTCCATTTTGCTAAACGTTGAAAAAGTTTTTAAAAAAATGCCAGACTATAAACGGACTGGTGAAAATTACTGATGGACGCGCCAACAGTTCCCAAGGACTTTAATCCAGTGAATGTCGCAAAAATATTTTATGTTAATATTTTTTCAGTGGCTATATTCAACCGATTTTTCAAGCTCAAACATTTTAGAACCACTGTTGTTATTTTGTTTCCTTAATATTTCCTAAATGTTATTTGTAGTTACTATTTCATAGTTATTAAAGCCATTGTGATTGTCCTCCTTCTATATCAGATGTTCCATACGTCCTGAAGCTGGAGTCGCGTTGCCACGCCCCTTGCTGGCCTGGACAGTCCATTTACTTCATGGCTCCCAGTTTCCCAGACAAGCAGCGCTGGGTGGCAGTCATGGAATCTGTCGTCGCTGGGGCGCGAGTCTCTCGGGAGAAGGCTGAGGCGGACGCAGTGAGTATCTCTGCACTCTGCTGACTTGTACCCATCCGCTCTTTTTTCTGGACGTGATTGGTACTGTGGGGCTCATTCACCAGAGTAAATTGACTCTCTCCTTTTTAACATTTTGTCTTTTTTGATAATCTCTTGTTTCACTTTTCTATATTATTAATTGTCATCTTCTGTGCTTACGTCTCTCCCTCATTCTTTCTTTCTTGGTCTTTTACAACCTGGTTTGTTCTGTTTCCATCATTCTCATTACATATATGTCTGCCATATGGGCATATTTTGTTGATTTGCTGGATTTTGCCCATTTCATTGAGTATCTTTGCAAACATAGGCTGCTGTGTCCAAAAGACAAATGCTTCTATCACCTTTGGTCCAGGTAAAAAAGTACAGACATAAGACTTCCTGACTTTCCACTTCCTTCCCTTTCCTTTCTGAGCCCACAATGATTTACCAGCCTGCTCACCCCCCACCCCCCTCACGCTTACTGCAGCACTATAATTTCTTGTGAAAACCAATGGCAAAAGTTTTGATTTCATCTAAATAAAAAGGTGCCCTTGAGTTGAGAAGTTACCAGAATTTCACTCCCTACACTCTCCCGTTGCATGTTTTTGATCACATTTTTGTCACAGTGATATGTGTGTGTGTGTGTGTGTGTGTGTGTGTGTGTGTGTGTGTGTGTGTGTGTGTGTGTGTGTGTGTGTGTGTGTGTGTGTGTGTGTGCGTGTGTGTGCGTGTGTGTGTGTGTGTGCGTGCGTGTGTGTGAGTGAGATGTAGCCTGTACACAGTTGGATCACATTTTAATTGGAGGCAACAATGCATTATATTAAAACTAAGAAGAATAGATGTTGTTCAGTAAATGTAGTTCCGATCCTTGTGTTGGTTTTTTCTTGTTAACTACTTTTGTTGCTTTTTGTTATATTTCCATAAGCATCAATGACAACTTGCCACAACGCCAAAGAAATAGGCTAAAAAGAGTTCAACTGCTATCAACACTGTCAACAATGACAACCTCATTCTGTTCCTCTCTCTTTGATTGATGTGATTTAGTTTCAATGCTGGTTGACTATCAAATGCAGCTCCCGCGATATTCTTGACCCTTGAACGATGAGAGGAGAAAATGAAAAACTGAGCGTTTTTCTATTTTTTCAAAGCAGTTTTGAAAGCAGGAACTCTCAAATCTTGTATCCAGCCGACATATGTACAGTGCGAACTTTAAAATCTATGGAAGAGACACTGCAGGCATCGCCCTCTTTCCTTTGCGCCTCCCTGACCTCATATTAGACGAGTGACCTTGTTGACTGTGAATGTCTTCTTGATTTTAGAAGCTCCTAGGAAACTCTCTCTTGAAGCTGGAAGGAGACGACAGGCTTGATATCAACTGCACACTTCCACTTACTGATCAGGTCCAATAATTGTCTCACATTTCCATTATATGGTCACATGTTGTGTATTAAAACCCCGCATGGTGATGGCATGCTCTTGATTGCGCTTGCAGGTAGTCCTGGTGGGCTCTGAGGAAGGTCTGTATGCCCTCAATGTCATCAAGAACTCCTTGACTCACATTCCTGGCCTTGGATCCGTCTTTCAGATCCACATCATCAAGGAGATGGAGAAACTGCTGATGATTGTTGGTGAGAACTGCTCCTCTGCTAACACCTGTATGGACTAGTGAGAAGCAGATGCGTTTAGCATCAGTTGCCGCGTGACACCGAGATGTGTGCTGCAGGGGACGAGAGGGCCTTGTGCTTGGTGGAGATCAAGCGAGTGAAGCAGTCTTTGACCCAATGTCACCTGCCCAGCCAGTCCGAATTGACTCCATACATTTTTGAGACGGTGAAAGGATGCCATCTGTTTGCTGCCGGCAGAGTAAGTCTTCTTTTGGATAAGTTGGAGAAAAGTGACTGGACAAGTTGAAGACATGCTTGTGTTTGTGTTGTCTTCACAGATAGACAATGGCTCCTGCATTTGTGCTGCAATGCCAAACAAGATCACCATCCTACGTTATAATGATAATCTCAGCAAATACTGCATTCGCAAGGTGATGTGTGACCCTTCAGTCCTCCAAGCACTTACTTCACAAAGCATGTTGAGATCCAAGTGTGCATCTAGCATGGCACATTTAAAAGGAACAAAAAGAGCCAATTTGATCTGCCATGAAGTCGGTTGACTCTGACCATTCCCACAGCAGCGCAGCCCTCCCTCCCCTAGTCAGATCTGATGGCTGAAGTTACCTAACCTGCCTCAGCACTCACTCTATGATTTCACAGAGAACTGACTAGTAGTACTATATTCTGGAGATCTCTGATATTGTTCTCATTATGCAACTGTAAAATGATGTCATTTAACCTCCCCCCAAAATATCTTCAATCCACAGGAAATTGAAACTCTGGAGCCTTGCAGCTGCATTCACCTGACAAGCTACAGCATCATTCTTGGCACCAACAAGTTCTACGAGATTGAGATGAAGCAGTTTGTACTTGAAGGTGTGCTCATCAGGAATTCTTTCTTAGGTTGCTTGCATTTCAATTGTAATTTATTAACCTCATTTTAAACACTCCAAACTGGGCTCACTTTTTGAAACAGAGTTACTGCTTCGCTACTAAATAATGCAAAAGGCTGCCAGTTGGATATGAACTTCTAAAATAAATTTCCTTAATTTACCTTAATGTATTACTATTAAAAATTAAGTATATGCATTTATTTGGAAACCCTGATCACGTTATTTCTCACAATAATCTCATGAATCTTAAATCTCTGAATGAAGATTTTCAAATGATCACTTTTACAACATTCTTAGAAAAGTACATTGCCCCATCACTGATGTTTTTCTTTTTTTTTTTTTAATCAAATCCATTCCAATACAATGCAACTTTATTTATATGGTGCATTTTACAACAGGGAAAAAATGGTTTCCAACAGCTCTGATTTCATATTCATCATGAAGTTTTAATGGTTCATTTTCCCAACATAAACGTATGATATCAACCACAGCTTCATGTAAATACTATACATCTATAGTTAAATGCCAAGATGTATTTTTTTTATGACATTATGCTGTTATAGATGATTGAGGCAATTGAACAAAGAATTCAAGAAAAACAAAACCACTTAAATTGCATTCTCTTTCTTGAAATGTGGGCTTCCTGCTCAAGCAGTTGGGCTACCAGTCCTTTTCCTTTGGGAGCACAGTAGATGACGGAGAAAACAACGTTTATTGGCTAATGGCCTTTATTGTCAAAATACGAGTTAAAACAGGCCCGTTTTTTGGCCACTCTGCCGTCGCCAAGGAAACCAACATATCCAAGCTACACCACACAAGAAGCGCCTTAAACGAGATTTGAATGGCAACTGCCTTGCTGCCCTTGTTTAATGATTTGAAATACTATGTAGGCCTTTTATTACGTTTGTTTTGTTGTATCACTTACAGTGCGGTCTATGAATTAAATCACAAGACTAAGCTCAATTCTATTTGAGTGATTCAATATTCATGAATCTTGAAAACAATATGTAATATTGAGAGAAGTAGACATCTTTTGTAGGCCATGTCCTGTGTTTGGTCTGGCGCAGAGTTCCTGGACAAGAACGACATGTCGTTGGCCTCCGCCGTGTTTGCCGCCTCATCCCACAGCTTCCCCATTGCCATCATGCAGGTGGCCAGCAGTATGCAGAAGGAGGAGTACCTGCTGTGTTTTCACGGTAGGTAGCGAAAGCCTTGAGCTCCAATGGGAACACAAACATACATTAAATCTGGTTTTCTTTTTTGTGGGACAGTGAGCCCTACCAATTAATAACTGACACCTTGCACAAACTACATAAAAGGAACAACTAGAAATACTCCACAAAGTAAATTTAATAAGTGGTCACGACACACTTCAACCACTGCCAATGCCATCATGAAATCGTAGCTGGGATTGGACGTGACCCTCCACTAAACTTTTGAGTTGGCATTCTGGCCTGTCTTTGTCTTGCAGAGTTTGGTGTGTTTGTGGACACGTATGGACGAAGAAGCCGCACCGAGGACATCAAGTGGAGTCGCCTGCCTTTGTCCTTTGGTGAATATGCTTTCTGAAGCATTATTATTATTATCTTTCGCAATGCCTCCAATTGTGTGTGTTTTGTGGCACAGCGTACAGAGAGCCCTACCTTTTTGTCACCTACTTCAACTCACTGGACGTGATCGAGGTTCAGGGTCACGCCGCTTTGGGGTGAGCCTCACCGGTGTTGACTTGAAAGTTCATGTCAGACCTTCATTTCTCACACTGTTGTGTTTTCAGTCCTTCGGTGCTGGCCCACCTGGATATTCCCAGCCCTCGCTATCTGGGCCCAGCCATCTCCTCCGGGGCCATTTATCTGGCTTCATCTTACCAGAACAAGCTGCGGGTCATCTGCTGTAAAGGGAGCCTGATCCGAGAATCGGGAGAGCTGCAGAGGACCGGCTCCAGCAGAGGGTCAGCCCCTCCTCACTTGTCTTGTGACATTTTGCCCTGGCAAGTCAGCATGTACTCACATGTGTGTGTGTGAGACACAGCTTTGCCAAAACACCCCAAGAATGATCCCATATTTTACAAACTATCTTTTTGTCTAGCTGAACTTAAACCGTTGAAGCAGGACGGCCTGTCTTATGCAAGTGAGCCGGCCCTCCACCCCCATCCACCTTGTACTTCTGTGCCAATGGCCGTATGGATTCCGTTACCATGACAACTAGGAGCAGGTCTTGGAGTGGCTGCACGTGGAGCCCTGAATTAAGAAAACTGACTCTAACGCACACGTGAACTCACTCCCCTCTCTGAAGACAGCATAGATTGGAATTTCCCACATGGAGTCGGCACCGCGAAGCTGACTTGAATTGCCAATTGCTGCAGGTGGTGCAGGAGACATCGCCAAACATGAATACGCTCCCACGCCACCCACTTCACATACGTAGCAATCGTGTATGTGTTGCTTCTCAGAAGCCAAGCAGCTCTTAATGTCGCAATACTCGTGCGCAAAGCCACTAGTGACTTATTTAAACACAATTGGAGTCTGGATATTGCTCGACAAGTGGCTCTGAATCCTGCTGTGTTATATAAATTAGCATGTCTTGTAGCGACGCAATAATCGGGTGTAAGCGCTGTGCTAGAGCGACTTGCTCTTCAATTTTACACTTGAAAGGTGGGCAGGCTCGTCAGAGATTCAACCATGTGTATATGAGCAAATTACGTAATATATCCCCTTTCAAGTTTGAGCCTTCAAATAGTGTAGGGAGAAGCTTAAGTTGAAAGTAGGCGCGCGTTTGGTTTTGACAGACCTCTGCTGTCATCTGCTGATCATAAGATGGACTACACAGTCATAAAACATTCAGTGTAGCTTTGAATTTTGTGCAGATTACGAATCACCTGATATCAATTGCTACAGTCCAGTTGCGATTAATTCAGTGACCTGCATGACTGAGGAGATTCACAGGTCTGCATTGCAGAAAAGTGAATCTAAAGAAATCTGGGCACACGCTTTCATTGGCTATTTTTTTTGCAGTCACTAAGCAACCGTATTATAAACCCCCTCCACTAAATGACTTTTGTATTCAACAAGATGACTCCTGCTTGGCCTTGGCTTTGCTTTTCCAGGAGTCCCAGCAAGCGAGGCCCTCCCACCTATTCGGAGCACATCACCAAGCGCTTGACCTCGGGCCCCGGCAGCCATGACGGTTTGCATCGAGAGCCGAGCACCCCTCACCGCTATCGGGAAGGACGCACCGAGTTCCGGCGAGACAAGTCTCCGGCGCGCCCCTTGGACAGGGAGAAGTCACCCGGCAGGGTGCTGGACAGCCGCAGGGAGAGATCTCCCGGACGATTCGGGGACAACAACCGACTCGTTGCCGGTTCTGTGCGCACACAGCTGGCTCCTGTTAACAAGGTAGCGTTGATATTGTCTGACCAACATACATGTTCTTCTTGCATGATGAGGGTCATTTGAACCAGCACATGAAAGAGCAATTGATTTTCATTCCGATTGAAGTTGTATTTTCAGCATTGCAGACAATTTCACACAAGGTGAATGACAACTAATGAAAAATGAAATTTAAATTGAAAACATTTTTGTTCATGAAATAAAAACAAGAGTTTTTTTTAATGAATGATAATTGAAACTATAATTTACATTCCTAAAACTACCAATAGAGAATATTCCATATTCAAATAACTAATACTACATAATACTAATACACAATAACTACATGACGCGCCTTTGGGGAAGAAAACTAACAAAACAAACAAACCCACTCTAAAAAGGAATAAACCCGTATTGACAAAACAAATGCCAAAATGAAATATAAAAAACAGAAGCTATGATAAAAAAAAAAAAGTTGCTCTTAAAACACATGCTCAGTAAAGCATATAAGTAGCCTCTCAATTGAAAACATTCATTGACATCAGCTGGGACCTTTTTCCATTTTCACCCATGTTAGGAATTCAACACTTCCCCAGTCACTCCCAAGTTTCAGAACTTAATAAGAAATCTCTCATCTTATCAGCTAAAACAGAAAGTATTGCAAAAAATACAGCGACATTTAACAGTTGAATATGTGCATTAGAGAAAGCAAAATGAAATTTATTTGTAGAGGTTACATAATAGTGCATTTAGGTTTTGTTTTTGGAGTAAAATGTCACTCAGTATCACTCATTTTACGAGTAACACAAATAGCAACCTATTAAAGCATGCCAACTGAATATCTTACATAAATTGATAGATTACAATTAAAATTGGTCTTCTCCTTTTGGAAAATTAAGAGTCCATCCTGCTGAATATAATAACTGGATCATCATCATGGAAAACCAAGCCAGGGTCACATGTACATTGCTCCTCTTACCGTAATTTCTCATCAACGTTGCCTGTCATTTGTCTCGCAGGTGTGGGACCAGTCGTCTGTGTGAGAGAGAGTTCATCTGCGCTCCTTTTGAACAGGCCAGTGACTCACACTTGACTGACAAACGGCCATCTTGCCTGTAACAGTCACACACCTTCAATTTGACAGCACAAAGCCAAAATGTGCTTTTTTGGGGGAAGCGTATCCCACAGTAGAATCGGTGGCAGGGAAACCGCGTCGTGCATCTATCTTATGACAGATCACCGGCGTCCATGTAAATAGAGTTGTGAGTTTTTATAAAGGGAAAAGTCGGCCAGTGAAGCCATGTCTATTTTTTTGTAAAATGAGAATTTCTATAGAAGTTGCAGGGAGCCTCACGCCATATTATTGTCTTGAATTCACGGTAGTGAGGGACAAGTTGAAGCAATTTGCATATCAGTTGGATTTGAACAGGATGTAAGAAAAACTTTGTTTTCCACACCAAACGTGACGTCCTCTTTCTTGTTTGTATCTCCTTTGATATACTGTACACCCATTGCGTATAGAAGTGCTTCATTGAGAACAATGTTGCCTTGTGTTTCTTCAAAAGCTCAGATTGCTGCCTCATCTTGCTCTTGTTGGTCTACAGCATTCCGTGTGTGTGAAGTGACCTGCAGTGGATGTCAAAGGTGTTTCTTTTGTGCCCGTTCGACTTCCTCATCAGTGAGCATGGCATGCGGTATTTAGAGCAGTTTAATTCTTTCTCTTGCTTATTTTCTGTCAAACTCGCGTTCAATAATTAGACTTCAATGTTAACGCTAACAGAAAAAAATTCTGATTTTTAGATATCTGCACAAGATATTAAAACAGGATTGAAGCCTGCTTTCTCCCTTGTATCTTTTCAGAGCAGGTCACATGCATGCACACACACACAGCTGGTTTGTCTAGTTTATTTCTCCTTAAATTCTACAACAACAAAACGCCCTTAAAATAAAAATAAAAAAAAAGAAAATCCAATGAACAAGGCGCACTTGTAATTACAGGAAATAGCTCTATGTACAGCTACAAATTCGACTGACAAGCAGTTTCAAAGTGCTTTTCCAACAGGAAGGAAACAGATGGGGGCGACGACAAAAGCACATGTGATCTTGTGAGATCTGAAATAAAACAGCTTGGCACCCATCTCTCGCGGGAAAAATATGCACACACGCACACACACAGCCCCCAATGCCTAATCCATTCTCATTCTCACAAACACGCTCTCACGTGTGGAAAAAACCCAACGAAAAGATGCCACCCTGTCAGACTTGAGTAGTAGGGACAACAGCTCTCCATCTTTGTTTTGGTCACGTGTGTGTGGCACGGTCTTGCGGCTGTCAGGCAAACCAGTGTCTCCTCTCATCAAGTATCAAGTTGATACTTGATGAGATGTGCACTGTGCGTGTGTGTCATAGAATTTTGGTACTGCTCAGTTCGAATAATGAGCTGTGTCCAATAGAACTTAAATGACGGATGGGTACGCTGGTCATCTCCGATTTAATTCGCAAGGATCTACCTCTATTGCAGTGGACAATTGTGAATAGGAAGGTGATGTTACAGCCATGATCAGACTTGTGTTTTTAGTGATAGTCCTTTGTCTTGTTCGCCCTAACCGGCCTGCTAAAAGAATATGACTGAAAGAGTCAATATGCTCAAAAGCAACAACCAACAATGGTCTTCATTGAAGAACAAGGTGCAGTTGACAAAGGGAACCCTGAAAGCCAAAATTTTGAAGCAACTACAAAGTGTGCGTAATGAGTGTCTGGTAAGAGGTAGCGTTTGTAGGTGAATGGAGTGTGTGCATCATTGGGGGGAGGGGCTTCTTTTGGACCTCTGTTCCGTCTGTGTGTGTGCGTGCATAGACTCGTCACTCCACTGCCACAAGCATGTCCAAAACACTGATTATCACGTGGCAGCTGAATTGTCAGAATCCCCCAAAAAAACTCCTTAAATGAAATAAATTATATCATCTCATTTAAAACGGAAAAAAAAAAAAATCAAACACTACAGCATCCAAACAGGACACCCTGCGCTTCTATAATCCATATTTTAAAAAAAAACAAAAACAAAAAAACCTGTTTTAACGTGTTGAAAAATATAGGTACATTTCTGCAATCCCCCCCCAAAAAAAGTTGGAAAAAAAAAAGAAAAGATTTTGGTGACTAATTTACAGAGAAACTAGTCTCGCTTCTATACATTTTGTACTTAAATGCTATAGTTGTATCTGAATATATTATTGTATTCTTTCATTTTACAAAACAATGACTGTGTGCAAGAGGAGGTCATTGAATGACTGACAGGCAGCAAGGACCATTCTGTGAGCTCAGAGTCAAAAATAGAAGGAAAATCAAAACGGTGTCTCCAACTTGTCCAGTCAAAGGTAACAAAGGCAAATGCCATAACAGGTATTTTAGGGGAGGGCAGCAATGGGAGTGACAAGTGTGAAAAGATCACACTTCATCTTCATCCATAAGTGCTTATGTGAGAGGGGGAAAGTCACTTCAACCGTACTTTTGTCAATTGAATCTGCTGCCAATAAAAGGGCCAATTCATCCAAGTGGATGATAATCTCCCATTGAAATTGTTTTCAAAGGTCATTTTGAGGATTCTTGAATATTTCACATCACATCTTTACCTCTGGGCACACAGCAGTAACCAAACTCAAACAGTCCAAGCTGGGCCCAGAAAAGTTGGGAAGTGTGCATCAGCGGCATGGGCAGGGGGCATGATTGAAGTGGATTGAAGCCCCTTGACTAGAGAACATGCAGCAAGTCGGGCTTCCTCCTGGTTCGAAGCACCAGGAAGTCCATTCTCGCTCCTCAGTGCACGGCCATCTCGCCAGCGCCACCGTGTGGCCGACCAGGAACTTACTCCAACACGCATCTTCTTTGCAAAGCTAAGCGCGCCGAGCAAATGCGCCATCGCATGGACACGTTCCGGTCCACTTGTGCAGCACATACACACTCACACACACATAGACACACACACACACAGTCTACAGGACATTCTGTGGAGATTCTGTTGTGGTGGTGGTGCCCTCCTTTTTGTCAATGTCCGCCTCCTCTCTGAGGCTCAGTTGGAGCTGGCTGCGATAGGTTTGTCCAGGGGCGACGGGCCGAGCCGGAGGTTGCCGTAACAGCTCCTGCACACCCGGCTGGGTTCAAACAACTGCTGGCTCGGCACTGGGATCTTCTGGTCACAGCAGCTGGCGCAGAACACATTACCGCAGTTCCTGTGGGGACACACCAAAGATCAGCGTTGGATTCTCTGCATACACACAAATTATGCACATTTCACTGGTCAGGATTATTATTGCAATTTCTGTCATTTATTGAACTGTATTACGCCTTCACACCATAAACTCTAAAGCAAAACCGTATTGTAACAACAAATTATTTTCTGACATATTAAACAAAATGATCATTTCCTATGCCACTCTGATTTAATGAGCTTCACTACAAAAGCATTCTCAAACATTGTTTATCCCCTTTAATAAGGAAGTCAGTGCAATAATAAACACACTCACACATTAGTGCCCTAAGATCCCCTGTTTTAACTCATGTTGCATGCATCATCAAGTTGAAAATTAAACACAGGCGCAAATTGTCTCAGAGGTCTTAAAATACTAATGATATTAATAACACACTAACAATGTGCTATCAAGCAAACACAAGGCAAAGAACGTAGCCTTGACTACAAAGCGTAATTCAAATTAAATTGGGAACATATGAAAAATGTAAATAAAAACAGAATACAATGATTTGTGAATCATTTTCAACCTATTCATCTATAAACATACAGGCATTGAATATTCGAATTGAGGAATGCCTCCCCAAATTTTGTTTCTTTTTGAATTTGATTCCTGAACCCAAAAGAGCTGAGACAGAGGGCCAACAGGGGAAAGTTGAGGAAAGCTCAAAAAACACCTAATTTGAATATTCTACAAATATCATTAGTGACCGAGAGCGCAAAGTTCTATTCCCCGCTTTTAACAGTGCCACGGGCGATTTGGAGGAACATCATGGAACCGATAGTTTTAGAACATTTGTCAACGCACGATTGCAAATAATTTAGGGATTTCGGTCCATAATGTCAAAAGATTCAGAGAATCTGAAGAGACATCTACATAAAAGCGGCAAGGCCCCAAAACCAAAATTGACTGCCCTTTGATCCCTCAGCTGGTACTGCAAAAAAAGGCATGATTTTGTTACATTTGATTTACTGATACCCGTTGCAAAGATTGAACCCAGAAAGCTCTGGTTACCAGCCAGCCGTGACCTCCGGCATGATTTTTGAAATGAATACCACAGTTAGTTCCTACATCTACACATGCAAGTTAAAACAACCATGCAATGCAAAACCCATAGCAAAACCACCAAAAAAAAACACCGCTGGCTTCACTGAGTCTTGACTGCGCATTGTAGAAGAGTGTGCTATGGTGTGTGTGATGAGTACATTAAATCATTTTTGGACATCAAAACTGTTGTGGCCTCCAAGACAAAGTGGCACATGCCGCCATTCAAGCAACGTCTTTTTCAGGGACGTTCCTGATAAGACGTCAGGTCTCACAACGAAGGATTTTATTGTGGTAGGGGTGGAAAGTTGCCGAGTCAATCGCCTGACCTTAACTCACTAGAGCAGGCATACCTTCTGGAGAGGCGGCGGAAGCAAGAAACCCCAAGAAATATACAATAACTGAAAAGGGCTCTAGTAAAGGCCTGGAAAAGATTATATAATAAAATGAAGAATGCAGCCGTCTAGTTGTGTCAATGCCACCAAACATTAATGTTCACATTAAGTTAATTTAATAATGCGTGTTTCAATACTTTTGCTCACTGGCAAAGTGGGTGGCTTATAACAAAAGTTTCTCTGTCAGGAGTTTAATATTACATGTAAATACCATGAAATAAAAGCTACAATTCTGAACTTTTATCTCCTAACCATCCTTTCATCAACCCAAATGTCTTCAGTATATGACAGCAACAAAGGAGTAAAGCTTTCTGTTCCAATACTTTTGGCCCAGCTGGAATTCAGGGTGTACCCTGCCTCTCGCCCTAAGCCAACAGGGAAAGACTTCAGCTAACCTATTGTGACCCTAATAAGAACAAACGCAATATAAAAATGGAGGGATTGTTTACTTCCATGTTGTAGCTGCCTCGTGCAGCCTGCGCATGCGAGATATTTTCACGTGTGCAGTATCACACAAGTACGACACTCCGCAGTTTTTTGCACATTTTTTGTTCTACCTTTAAATGGCACATCAGCGAAGAACTAACACTTTGCTTCAGCTTGTATGATGATAAGGATTTACATACTGAGGCTACCATAAACGACTATGCTATCTAAGCTTAATTGTAAATCCATCCAAGAGCTGAATGTAATTCTTTGCGATGTACTTGAATAAGAGCTAAGCCTGCAGCAAGCCTGATGGGTCAAACCAAATCGCAGGTGAACCTCAGTGGTGATCATGCTGACACCTCAGTGCCACATGCCAAGGTCGCGGACGGCATCAGAGGGGTTATTTTGTCTACTATAGAAGCCGATAAAACGTGTGATGGCCCACTGGGCGGGATAGACATGCCGGCGTCCAGATGGAAGGCCATGCTTACACCAGGCCTCTTGACTGCTCTGCTCATCGGCGTGACACAAAACCTATTTTGCTCTCGTGATTATTGCACACCGGCATGGGGACCGGGGATAGTGAGGTTAGAGCACAGCGCCACAGCTGGCTGAGTGGCAGGTGGGGCAGCATGCTGCCAGGGTGAGAGAGGTGGCGGAAGGGGTGTGGCAGCCTTCAGCCAATCACAGCTTATAGACAGCACAATTGCTCACACTCATAGCCAATGAGTAAAAAGACAACTTCCCCGCAGTAATCACACTCGAAATGATCTTCAAAACAAAGGATTTATCTTAGGAACTGCACACAAGGGCAAATAGATGCAGGGAGGGGTGGAGGGAGGGAGGGAGGGAGGGAGGTGAAGGATGGATTAGGACCACAGTGAACTCCCACTAGATTGCGGTTCACCTTTGGCATCCCCAACAATATATATCGCTGCTTTTAAGCCATCGTTTGTTTCATGGGTTTTTACAGTACTGCATAGAGACCATGAACATCTGAATTTAATTAGTCTGAATTTTAGTTTGTCTGAATTTTAGCCTTCAGTGCAGTACCATGTTCAGCAACTGAACTCTATAATAATTAAATGAGGCAAACAAGCAGAGAAGGACCCTGACAAAGCAGCAGTGATTAAATCTTTGCTTATGTGTGATATTGCTGCATGTGTGTATAACTGGCATTTTTGGAGGAATTATAAATAATGCAACATTGATACTACACTCATCTCAATTAGCCCACCTAGGGCGTTTGGAATTAAAAGGGAAAGTCAGAACAAAAACAAAAATCTATACAGTATGTTGACCTGTCTAAACGCATTTATTGCCAGAAAAATCCACCCATTTTTAAATCGGTCTTAGTAGGCTGCCAATTTGACGCGTACTGCCATTTGCTATCGACTGAAAACGATGCCACGGTGCTTAGAACGTCACATGACCCAACCCAGAAAACAGGTGAGCCATGATGCTAAGTGAGTGCCGACGTAAAAATATTTTCAAAACTGTTTTTTTTTTTTTTTTTATACCTTTGAGTATGTTAAAATAACGTTAAAATTGTGTGGGAGAGGAAAAAATAATGTTTTTTTTAAATAAATATGGACATGTACGTGGATGTGTAACGTATTCCCCGCAATAAATGGGGGTTCACTGTTGCAGGGAAGGTGCAACAATGCCAGAGTAGGGTGGAGTGGAGGGTGTGGGAGGGGAGGGGGCAGAGGAGCCGGATCTCACCAGACCTCCTGGACAGGCTCTCTGCCACTGTGGAGGAGAAGGGCAGACAATAGAGAAGAGCTGCCTGAACAGGGAGGACAACATGACACACCACAAGTACAACTTCACTCACGTAACAACTTCCTACCACAGATATTCTAAGACAACATGGCAAGTTTTGGAACATGCTGTCAAACGATTTTGAAACGGTGTCCAGATAGTGTGTCAAACACAGCGTGCATGGATTCCACTGTGAACCTCACACCAAAGGTCTTCCGTTCTTACGGCAGACTAAAATCCAACCTTATGGCGCCTGTGCACTTCAAGAGTTCACCATCTCGGTCAAACTGATGGGCACCTTTGAAATAACCACGTGACAACAAGAGCAAACAAAATATGTACGCCCCTATACTCAGCATTTTCAAAGAAAGTTGATCAGGTATGTGACCATATGAAAAGCTCCACTTTTACGGCTCAGGTTTGACCCAATTAAGCAATTCTAAATAATTTCATTGTGTTATTAGAAATTTTTTGGGGGCTAGGGGTAAATTTCACCTATTTTTTTTTTTTTACAAATCCACATTATTGGTCACATGGGTGTTATTTTTTTATTTTTTTTTTTACAAATTATTAACCAATATAAAGTGATGAACATGGCTTGCTCGCTTAAACAATGCAATGTTATTGGTTGAACAAACATGAAAATTTTGTTTCGGTTGTTTCTTCATGTTGAACAGCAACAAACCCTCAGGAGAAATAATCTACTGACCCCAAACATTTTTTTTATCTAACTTCTATACACAATCGTTGGCTTTAAGTTTTCGAGAAAAAGCAATGCTGTCGTATCAATATTCTGTCATCCCTTTGTAGGATTTGCAATATCTTATTCAGTTAGAAAGTGAACAAAGGTCAAAGCAGCTTTGTACTTAGTGCTTACCTGCAGTGATGCTTCCTGGTAGCGAGCCAGAACCTGCTCTCACAGCCGTAACACTGGGCAGCCAAATGATCAGGGTACCAGCGGGTAACCTTGAAAACAATCATAGCAAATGTTCTTTTTTTTTTTTTTTTTTTGACAAAACTAGGAATAGCGGAAATTTGTTGTTCTGAAGTGTGTGCAGTTCTGCAACAAGTTTTCATGTTATAAGTTCAAATGGACGGCATGGGATTACCGCAGGGGTGGATGGACGGTTTTGTTATGCACTTTGCATTGCTTTTGAAGTGTGAAATGTTGCTCTGTAAGTAAAAAAAAAAAAAAGGGGCCTCATTTATCAGACTGCCGAGAACAGGTTCTAAATTAAATTGTGCGATTGAAATTTTAAGAGTGTGAGTACGAATTCGTACAGACAGCTGTTGCGTGGACACCAGGCGGTGATGTGTGTTGATAAATCCCATCTGTTCTAAACCGCCAAGCTCGCGCACGTCTAGCCTCATTTGCGCTGAGAAACACCTCCTGTTGACTGTATAAAGTAGCAGCAAGCCCTTTAAGGAATCCAAAAGCATTGAAAATAGGCCAGAGAGCATCTCTGAGACTGACATTGAGGTACTTAGAAGTGGAAACAAATAAATACTGTTTGGAACAATTAATGCAAGTGTTAAAAGAAAAAACAATATATATAATATTAAAAGAAAAGAAAAAAACAAATTGCCATGAATTATGACCCAAAAATGCAGAAATAAATGAATGACAACAATGTTGTATGAAAGGGGACGAGCAAGTCTTTTTTGATCACCGTTTTACAAGCTGGCGAAACGTGACATCACTACTCTATACGCACGGCCAGCCCAAAGCTTCTTATTGGAAACGCACATCTACAGAGATTTTTAGGTAGAATGAATGAATCGTGCGTTAATTCCTCCATGTCATGTCCAATTGGGTCACGTTTGCCCGCATCACTGTGGGCCTTAAAGAAAACGTTGTATCATGGGGTTGTGATAACGTTTGTGTGCACCTCGGCCACCACAGGGTGGTACAATAGGAATTGATATAAAACAGCAGATTGTCTAAGCAGGAGTATTATAAGCTATTTAAAGCTTTTCAACTGCTACATTATCCTCGCATGTTTCATTAGCCAGTCTGTGGCATTTACCCTCAAATATTACCATTACGCTAGCCGACTAAGAACCGTTATTGTGTTTGGGTTAATACACAGCGTATAATTATCTTTATTTTTTGTTTCACACCAAACGTCAACTGGGAGTGTCATTAGATAACGAAAGTGATTTCCTAAAAGCGTTATTGTCCAAAGTCTCATATCTTGACAGTGAGGAGAGGCACATAGGTATACTTTAAAAGGTGTGTTGCAGATTTGTGTAGGTCAGTCTGGAATGGATTCCTTGTGATAAAGATTTAGAATTTAAGTCAGGAAAAAGTAAGGCGTTAGAATAGGCTTAATGGGCTGTGTTAGTCTAAGCCAAATGTGGTGAGACCCACCTCAGTGTCCTGCTTGTCCACCTGCTCCCAGCTGGCTTCGGAGAACAGCTCTGTGCTGCAGCGTGACAGGCAGTTGGGGTCCACGTTGTATTCAGAGTCTGTCATCAAAGTCTGTGAGAAAGAAAATCAAGCCCATTTTTTTTTTTTACTGGTCAGGTAATCTGGTGATTAGTCGCACTAGCTTCTTACCATTTCATCTCCCCCGTTTCCATTGACCCGATGCGAGCCGGCGTGCTGCTGATTTTCCAGGCGACTCCACAACTCCTGTACCTGCTTCTTCAGGGTCTCCACTTCCATCTGGTGGCCAGCTTCAATCTGCCTCAGCCTTTGCTGGATGGCATCTGTGTGCAGCATCAGCCCGTCGTCATCCAGGTGGCTGCGAGACGGCTGCTCTGGGCTGGCAGCGGGCCGGCCCAGTTGCGCGTGGCACCAACGTTGTTGTGAGCAGCTGCCTCGATGATGGAGATTTAGGGAGTTGCAGCTTGCTAGGGATACCTGGCGGCTCAGCGGGGCCCGCTCGCCATTCGCTTTGACCGAGTGAGGTCCTCCCATAGGTTCCCCGTCGGAACTGTCACCGTTGCAAAGTCCGTCGCGGGTGAGGTCAGCACTCGCACACTGAAAGGCACTGACAGAGGATCGCTTGCTGCCCTCGTTGAAAATTCTGGTAAAGCTCTGTTCAACAGTCTCCAGCACTTTGTCCTTGGAGGAATGCGGCGGGCCCTTGCCATTGCTGCAGACCCGATAGCTCTGACAGAGAGGAGGAGGCTGTGCGGGGAGTTCAAACCTGCTGCAGACCTCCTCTGTTAATGTCTCTGTGGAGCTTTCCATCAGGGAGGCCCTCTTCTCTGCCTGTTCCCCTGACTCCGACAAACCTCTGTCAGGGTCACAAGCAGAGCAGGTCTCCTCATCTGCCTCAGTTTCCTCAGGTGACCGGTGAGCAAAGCCGTTCATCAGAGTTCTTTGAGTTGCAGGTAACTCCGGCTCACCTGAACTTGATTCAAAGTATTCATGAGCATGCTCCAGCTGCTCAGAACATTTCTCCAGAACCTGCTTCGTCACATCTTCGGGTATTTGGGCTTCAGCATCTCTCAGGTGCTCCAGCTCAACTGCTGTCTGTACAGGTAGAGCAGAAGACTCACTATTCTCTTCAGCCTCTGCATAACCATTTTCTAAATGGTGTCCATTAGCAAGCACTTCTCCTGTGTCGTTCTTCTTGACAGACTGATCACCGTTGCCATCAGTAACATCATCATCAATATCATCATTAGTGCTTGAGCCTGTCACCTCCTCCCCAACAGCTGCGTTAATGACGTGGGTGTCAGCACCACTTCCAACTCTCTGAGCATCTGCTCCCATGTCCTCCTTGGTAGCTTCTTGAAGAATGTTTTCCATCTGGCCTTCGGCCACACCCACTGCCACAGACAATTCGGCCTCCTTGGTTTCCTCTCTTGTGGTCGCAGCGTGCATGAAGGCTACCTCTGCCAACTCAGAGGGTGAGTCCCGTGGATGCGGATTGGCATCCATCTTAGCGTCGTCCACTCTGTTCGAGTGAAGGCCCAATCCATTACACTGCGCCTCATGATTCTGGTCCCCGTCTTCATCTGGCCCGACTGCCATGTTGAGATCCAGAGAGCGCCGGTGGTCCTGCCACTTCTCATTGAGGTTTGGGTCGCTGGAGCGGCGGTTAGGAGCCAGTGAGCTTCCCAGCTCACAAGCACTGGGCAAATTATCGAAGGAGCGTGTCTTCGTACATCTAGAAAGTAATAATGGAAAGAAAAGTTATTTTTAATATAACTGTACATTATAATTACTCATGAAACTTTTTAAAAAAAAATCTATTTACATCACCATGCACCAAGCTACCCAATGGTATTTGTAGCAAGCAAGCAAGCAACCCCAAACAGTGGGATTAAAAAGACAACATTTATTACAGGTCAAAGTTATTGAAAAGCCTAGTTTAAAAAGCAGACCCTTTGAGTTCCTGTGGTCTTTCCAATGACGCTGACACATAGATGGTAAGCCATCACACAGTTTTGAAGTGCCTATTTGGAAAGGACAATCACCGCATGTATTAAAGGGGGTGTGCAAGACACTTAATAGACCTTAAACCACCATGCCACAGCATATTAGGATGCTGTAAAAAATCTTCAGGTGTTGGGGGGGATTAGCCAGTGTAAAATTATTGTTTATTTTCTACAATGAATGTATATTTGCTATTTTTCTTCCATTAGATGGCACATGATACAATAATTGCCCTTTATGAAACATAATAAAGTGGGAGGAAAAGTTGGAGGAAAATCTTTTCTTAGATTCTCCAAAAATTGGTCAGAAAATATTATCATCTAGAACAAAAGAACAAAGAGCATTTGGTTAAAAGGTAGAGTGTGCAGTCTTTGGTGGTTAGCGGGGGGTGGCCAAAAGCAAAAGTTGTCATTAAAGTTAGAACTGCCTGTATAAGCAAACAGAAAAATATTAAAATGATTTAAAAAATCATCCATCGGGCCCCACCTTATGCCTCTAATTTTAATTTTCAGTATCACCCCACTAGTATATAATATTACAAGGAGGCCTGTGCCAATTAAGATTATTCAAATGTGAGTAAGACAAGATAAAATTGATAAACAATTAATTAATTAACATGGTTACAGAAATCACCAAGCGCAGCAAATATTACCATATTCTCCAGACTATAAGAGGCTACTTTTGCACAAAATTTGAACCCTGTGCCTTATAGTCAGTCTAGTGCAGCTTATCTATGTATTTTTCATGATTTTATAACATTGTAAGAAGATTTGTTTTGGTGATACAAGTAATAGAAATGAGCACTTTTAATTTAAAACACCTACGGCTTGTACGTACGTATATGAACAAAACTGAATTTTCCACTAATGGTTGCGGTTTATAATCAGGTGCATCTTATAGTCCGGAAATTATGGTAGTTGTAAAGTAAAGTGGGGCTATATACTAGCTAGGGCTACGGACTCTAACAATTTAAAAATCCAATCCTATATTTTGTTTCAACGATTAGGGGTCAATAGATACACGACATGCAGAAACAAGTTAATAGTATAACATATGGAACAAATCCCAGTTTCATTTTCCCACTACAGATGTCATGAGAAATGAACTAAGCATGCAGTGTACAATTGTAAATGCCCAATGAGAGCAGAGTGTGCAAAGAAGACCAATTGGCTTTGGAAGCTCTCGACCAGAGTTTGTCTTACATTAGAGAGGAAGTGGGGGTTCTGTGCCAGCGTGCCAGGCTCACCTGCCCAGAGGGGCCTCCTCAGGGTTGCTGCCAGGTAAAGGATATGGCGCACAGGAATCGTCAGAAGGGGTGGTGGGGGAGGAGCTGGGCAGGTAGACTGCTGTCCAGAGCATCAGATTGCGCACATGACACACTGGGTGGAGAACCTGCAATAACCGATGAGGTAGGTTTGAAGGTCATCGAGTTTAAGGACTAATAGAGACAACACGACTCTTCTCCCTCAAGACCAAGGGGTGCGTCAGGTACTGTACGTACAGTCTCGGAGTGTGAGGAGTACAGCATGTTCCGCAGTGTGCGGTTGGCTGGTCTCAGAAGGGACCACACTGAACAGGTCCTCTCTTGAACATGCCGGTCTTCCCTCTCTTTGCCGCTGTTACACAGGAAGGTGCCGAAGAGGCAGGAGTATGCGTGTTGCACCAGTTTCACCTGCAGACACACAAGCACATTAAACGTGTTGAGACTTGTGACCACAAATTAGAAATAAGAGCAAGAGCTACAGAAGAGTCCGTGGGTTATATATCAGTGTTCGACGTTTATGAAAGTATTCTCTGTGCTATACTATACGTACCTCCTATGACTCCCAATTTCACACGCACAATGGCATAAAGGACTAAGCATGGATCATTTCTGTTTGGGCGGGATGGCGTGCTAACCTTTGGTGTGTGCTATCGATGGCCATGACATACACAAAGTCCCAGACGAGCTACCATCTTAGTAACAATGCAGGCAGGCACGCAGCTTCAAAAGGAGCATGTCGTATCTCGCTCCAGCAAATGGTATCCATATCTGTGGGCTCGTGTTGACAGCCCATACTATTAGCATACCAACGTAAGAAAACTTGCCTTTACACAACATGAGAAGTCCCAATCTATCGAAGTACTATGCAAATAATAGTTTTTATATCAGCAGATTGCGGGAAACGCATTATACACGAGTAGAGAGGGAAGAAATGCTTTTTAAGGGTGATGGGGAGGGTATTACATTCCAGTTCACATTATACCTGAGAATTTATGGTATGCTGCGTCCAGGCACATTTCATGGCTGATGACTTCGTTGTAAGCTTTCACACATGAAATTTTTGGCTTGTCAGCCAATCACGTAACGTAATAGTCTTAAACTATTCAAGTTAAAGTACTCACATTGGGAATAACTTAATTGAATCTACATATAACTCACCCAGCTATCTATGAACTTTGACTGGAATAATTTAGTTGGACATAGTACGCACCAGGAAGGCCTCGTTAAACTCAAAGGAGCAGGGAAATTGCCTCTGCAGCTGGTGAACACAGTCCAGCCATTGCAGGAAGACGGGACAGCGTTCATTCACATCCTCAGAGTTTTCTCCGTGGCCACATCGGTCAGCAAACTTGTGGCCAAAGTCCAACCAGTCCATCTCAACCAAAACTTGGAAGCCCTACATCAAAATATGTGCAGATAATGGAGCTTACTACACACACTTTCTTGAATTATATCAGTCTTAACAAAATATGACCCTGGGAAAAAAACTAATGTAAGCCTTTCTATTGCAAGAATAACATTTCCAGTTGTACCTCTATGGTGCGGTAATATGGGTCAAGAAGCAGCTTGGACAGTGCAACAATTTGAGGTGTCCGGTCCCAGCCGTCAGAGCAATGCACCAAAACAGGCCTTTGGTCTCGATCCACTGCGTTGACCACCAGCAGGGCCGCCTTCAGCAGCAGGGACAGGTGCTGCAACCACTTGGTGCTCTCCAGCGCAGATAGCCAGCTGCAGACAAGCAAATAAGAGCAGAAACGTTTTAACACATGGCACAATAACAACATGCGTCACGTGAATTTTTGCAGCTTTCCCACTTCAATGAATACGATCATCAAACAAAGGAACATATCAGACAAAGAACTAAAGTAACCATAAAATGCAGTTTTTTAATGGTGACTTTAATTCATAAGAGGAAAAAAAAGTACAAAGCTAACTGGCCCTGTGTGGAAAATGTACTTGCCTCCTACAACAAATAACTATTTTGTTTTTCCTATTTTGGCCCCAAAAAAATTATTAGGCAGTTGATTCATGATTTAATAAAGTTAATGGAAAGGGGGTTGCGGGCAAATACTTTTTTCAATACTGGTATGAATAAAATGACTATTGAAAAAGTGCTTCTCACATGGCCTTGTCACATGGGTATGATTACTGTGATTGTTACATTACAGAAGTTTCAGACTTTATAAGACACTATTTTCAGCTGTATAAATGTTAAAACAAAAAAAAATCTATAAATAAAACAAATTGCTTTTATCCAATGAGTTTATAGAGTGCATTAGATATCCCAGTCTGATTAAACTCCTCATTGTATGACTTATTCTGAGAAAAAAGAAGGACGGGACACAAAGACAGACATATGGCAGAGATGAGATTCACAGTTAAAGTTGGGTTTAGAGTTTGGAAGCCACCAGGTGACAAAGATGTGACAAGGACAATCGTACTTTGCTGGATCCGGCATCTGAGTGCAGAGGAAACGTAGGGACTGGAAACTCTTGCGTATGGAGTGAATGTTGGCCATGCCCATGAACACCACCTCACAGTTGGGATAGTATTCTACAACACAGGAAAAAATAAAAACAAAAAAATGAAATCAAGATTCAAGGCAAGTTACGCAATCCACTGTACACACGCATGCACAGAAAAAGTAAATAAAAGACAAGGCCTACCAGGACATTCACAGCCTCCCCCCTTTGCCCTGTTGGCTACAGCTGCAGCGTAGGACCTGGCATCTAGAATCAGTAACTTGTGTGGCTGGATGGCCAATTTTTCCACCTCTGAGCTGTTGGTCATTGAAGACTCTGATACAGTCATAAACACATTAGAGTTACATCTCTGGACAAATCAGAATATACTGTATTAAACGAGAAAGGGGGTTGGGTCAGGTAGTTGGACAGTATGAAAAGACTAACACGAAACTATTCCGCCAAAATCATACGGTGGCTTAAGAGATGGATATATGTAGCTTCATTTCTACGGGAAAAAAAAAAAAATCCAACAAAAGTGTGCAGCACTAAACCTGACTTATTACTAAGTAACAAATTCTGAAACTGAAACACTCTCTCGCTCTCTCTCTGCCTAAAGATGTTAAATGTTTTGTGTTCAAATGTTCTGAATGTATTTTAATGGTTTCATATGTATTCTAATTAGTTTTATTCTAGTAATTTTTTGAACTAATAAAAATCTAAAGAATTTGAAAGCTTACTGTTTTTTACTGACGTTTTGAGTCTTTGCCATCGGTACCGGTAATTAGGAAAATACAAGGTCATTTAAAAGGTATTGTCAAATCTTTATTGCGACAGCACTAGTAAGAGAGGTGGACATACTGTGGTAATCCAACTTCCCTCCACTAATGTATAGAGTAAAATGTCCTAAATGAATGAGGGTTTGTTTCGAATGTATGTCAGCCTGTTGCTTCAGGCCCAGACAGGTTGGATTGCACAACTTTGCCTACTCCAAACTCATTCACCTCAAGAGTCGAGGAATCTGCGTCGGTTCAGATAAAGGTCAATGTGTGTGTTTTGTGTCTGGTAGTGATTGTGACAAGAAATTGTCGCAGGCAAACTGAGTCCTCACCAAAATCAGTGTCAGGCAGTTCAGACCCATTGATGGAGGTTCCATTGGACAGGAGCTTGTGAGAATTGCTGTCCACGGCACAGGCCTTCCCAATGGATTGAACTAAGTGCTCGTCATCAGCATTCCGCCAGCCCCACCAGCTGACCTCTGGCTGACCGCAACGGGCGATCACAGCCCCTGTGCTCAGGTGCCTGAATGTATGAATAGTTATATGAACAAACAAGACGCTAAAACAATTTGATCAATGCCGCTTTACTGTGCTTCTTTACTATAATTACTTCAAGGTCAAACAGTCATTAGTAATCGCAAGTCTTGGCGGTGGTCGTGAAACTTTTATATTTGTCTACTTGAATACCGAGCCCCAACCATAGAAATGGAATATTTCTGGCCAAAAGCAAATGCGGTAGCTCAATAAGCCCAGGAAGCTAGAGTGTGCAGTATGTCATTGAAAGAGAACCGAACCAACTGACCGATATACCACTGCAGGAAACCTTTTCCAGGAGCGGAATGCTGCCACATTGTCCAGCTCCTTGTCAGTGATCCAGGCTGGTACAAGAAGCTGCTGGGGATAGCTGGGGCAAAGCCTGGCAACACCGAGGGGCACAGAGAGAGGTGGTTCACGCATTGCATAAAAGAAGGCTTCGGACCTGACTGAATGCATTAGCGAAGGCTCAACAAAACGCTCTGTCGACAGACATCTAATCCTGGGCGCAGCACTGGTGGAGAACAAAACAACACTCCGCAAAAAACCTCTCACACACTGATCTGCGCTGCACACCAATGAAAGCAAAGGCTCAAATCAGAAAGACAAAAGCATCAACAGAGCAAAAGGGGATCTGTGAAGCAAGCTGCCCTCACCTAAACTTGCAGTTGATGTCAGATATTCTCCAGGCATTTTGGGTGTCAAAGCCCATCCTCTCCACCTCATTCTTGAACCAGGAGGTCACATGTTCACCTAAAGATCAAAGGAATCCGATATGATCAGAGCGCCTACCTAGACTAATGCTGTTATTTGAGGGTTTCACTTTCAAGTCTAGGCTACCTGGTCTGCAAAGCTCTCCGTGCTGTTCCTTCTCGCCAGCGTACACATCCATGCACCAGGCATGAAAGGCGAAGGAGAAGAGATCTTCCAAGCGAGAAGGGGGGCGCACCACTGCACTGAGACGCTTTAGCCATTCCTGACATTGCTCAAATGTGGAGAATTGACACCTGGGAATTAAAACACAACAAAAGCATACTTTTCAGTTGGTTTCCTTGTGGTAACTGCACAACAAAAGTGTTTGCTGCTTTGGTGCTCCTTCAAATAATCAAGAAATGTATAATGAATCCATGGTTCAGGTCTGTTTTCTTTAATGTTGTCAAGTCCTATTTGTTCAAGTACAGTCATACCTCAACATACAATTGCCTAAACATACACATTTTCCAACATAAAAAGTGATATGTATATGATAGTAATAGACACGAGAGAAAAATGTGCATTTTAGCGTGACTGTATTCTTCCTGGTCCCTGACATCATCTACAGGGCACTTCCTCCTGCTGCTGGGAATACCACCACCAACTCTATAACAATGTGTGACGTTGGAAACATTAGTTTTCTTGAGCAAAATAGCCATTTATTGAATAATTATATTAGCTGGAACCAATTAAATCATTTTACATGTATTCTTATGGGGAAAAGTGTTTCAACGTACCGACTTTTCCATACGAACAACGTCCCGAAACAAACTAATTTCGTATGTAGAGGTATAACTGTATGGCCATAAATGGTGAACTATTGTTTTGAGAAGCAAGTGTTACTGCTCACACTGGTTTTGGGTTACATATGGGTGTGTCAGCTCTTGTTTTACCTAACAACTTTACAGTCTTTGCAGGTGACATGCAGCTGGAACATATCACGACACTCCACACTTTCAATGAGCTGCAGGGGCACCTATAGAAACACATACAGTCAGAGTGCACATAGAAGCCTACAACTAATAAATAAACAATGTAAAAGCTCAGAACAAAAAAACAAAACAAAAACAATGATCTGTAAAGTCATTCACCCACTTGCATTAGAAAAACTCATAGATTAGTTGTCACTTTGCATTTCCATTATGTTTCACATACCAGTTCCCAAAGCACTAACACACAGTCAAGCTAAATATGGAGGCAATAATATATCCCGACAACCCTGTGTGTTGATTTCCATTTTAGCCTTCAGCCATACACAGAGTTCGAATAGATCAGAAATACACAGTTGTTGCACTGACTGTAGCACATGCTGTATGAAAATACCTAGCCTATTTTGAAATACAATTTGTAAATTTATTAAAAGTACTTTTCGGCCGCACAACGGGCTCAGGCTGCTCTTTTGCATGCGGTCGGGAGTCATGCATGACTGACATGCAGTCATCAGTTGGCCACATTTCTGCAGCTACACTATGATGACAGGCTTTTAGTCTGATGGAGGCTTTGTTGATCTAAATTATTGTTCGAGACTTGCATGGTTAGAGTTCCCACGCATCAACTGTCTCCTTTAATTAAGTTCTTGGAGCAAAACGTGGTCAATAACAAAGTCAAGCAAGTCTAGGTAGCCAGCGTATTTCATAAAAGGCACACAAAAAGGCAACCACCCCACACCGTGCATCTTGCTTTAATACTTACTGACACCTCACAACAACAACTCTGATCCAAGACAAGACAGGAAAAAAAATGTAAGCAGTGCTCGATTGTTTTGGTCAGTTACGATTCACCAACTACAAAGGGCTGTAATCATGCCACATACCGGATGTCCTTGCATCATGAGGTCACAATTTAATTCCAGCTCTCAAATCTAAATCGCTAATCTGGACGTCATCAAAATTCCAACGCTGCTTGCTCTCTTCCAGCACTTCCTACCGCAAGCTCAACAGTGATGCGGACTAAAACACATTTTGTCTTTGTGTCTGGAGACATTCAGCATGTTTCATTATTCTTTCACAATTTTTTCCTCTAATTTCAGATAATCTAGCCACCCTCCATATAGATTTTGAAGCACAGTGAACCTTCGTAAATTTGTGGTTCAGAACCAATACTAGAGTAATTCAACATTGGTTTTCACAATGCCTTTTGTTCTCTTTAATTGGGAACTAGTTTTCGTGATATTGAGAAGGAGAAGTGCAACAACTAAAAAAAAAAAAAAGATGTAATTGCACAACTTTCCGGCTGTGACAAGTTGGCGGGAAGGCAGGCGGGTTATCTGAATGTAGCATATTTGCTTATCTTGTATGCTCACTTGCTTCACACTACAAGTGTGGACAAAATTTTAAAAAAAATTAGAGTTGTATGTGCTGCCAGACAAATGAAATGAGCCCAGTCACAGAAAAATAACGGGTATAAAATGTCGACATACATCTTTGTAGTGGCACAAGAGGATGTATTGTGGAAAGTTTCAGTGATTTGGTAACAAAGTTAGGTCTTGGTAACTGTTGAAGTGAGAGCGAGAGAAAGAGAGGGTGACTGTTATAGATCCCCTTTGGCATGACTTCCAGCCCTGGAGACAGCTAAGCCAGAGAGTGAATGTACAATTTGAAGTGAAGCTGCTGCTAGGACCGATCAGCTCTGAGCAGCTTGGTCACAATGGGCCTCATTCATTAATAGATTCCTCGGAATATAATTTGTATAATACCGATGTCATTCATTTTTAATTATGTCGGAACTTAAAATAACGAATGCTGTACATAACAAATGCTTGGACAAATTAATTGAGCTAATTATTGAACAACCACTAGACTGTACGATTTTAAAATAGACCGTAATGAATAAATATGGCACAGCTAAGAGACATTTGTGGTCAAAAGAATTCATTAAATTAGTGTTGGAACTCGCGACAGAAAATACACGCAGCATTGGCAGTACTATATTTGAACGCTGCCTAATGTTAAACAAGGGAGACTTTTTTTTGTCCAGGTATGGTACTTTGCTTATCAACTATCAATTGAGTATCTTGTCAACTCCTGACTTTTCTGGAAATACTTACATTGACAACAGACTGTTTGAACTTGATGTGTAGGCGGTAGTTGGATATTGCAATGATGGCATCCTCTGCCCTCCCCACGTACTCTGTAAACTCCCCGTGCAGCTCAGGAAAAGGCACCTAGCGACGGCAGGAGAGTCAGCATTTCAAAGACTGCAGATCATAATGCACACGCGCACAGCAAGAGGACCGTTAGATACAATGACACTTGATTATTTTGCCACACTTGTGTACGTGTTTGAATTCAGGTCATTGCATTCTATTAGTTCATCACTAGATGACACTAAATAATAACAATATCGGTCAAGAAAAACTTCAATTTCATCTTTTCCTAAAAACGTTCAACCCAGGTTAGAAGCAGAAGTTTGGTATCCAACCAGAACTAGTTTGCTGCTGACATGATTAGGGAATGGGGATTTTGTGTGCTAGTCTGAGTTCTTTCATTCCTGGTCTATGTTTCTGCAAAATTAATATCTCCCAGAAATGCCAGCTACAATCCAGTGGGAGTGATGGGGTTTTTTCCTCTTATTTATGATGAATATTTGGACATTTGCCACCCTGGAGCAACTCCTAGTATGAAATATGTAAATTTATGTATTGTATTTTTCGGAGTTGATATTTTGTTGCAAATTATTTCCTTACGATAACAACATTTCAACTAGCGACCACCGAGATCACCAAACTTACAATTTTCTTTTGCAATGAATTTCCGTAGTGGTTTATATAGTCCCCCCTTTAGCATGTAAAATGCATGCTCTATTGAGTTTAAGTCTGGACATAAGACTTGAGCAGAGTTGATCTGGGCTGTCAAATATCTATTTACCTGCATGTTTTCTTCCTCCAGGACAGGAGATTTCTTTGGGAAAATTTGATTGGCCTGGATACACTCTGATGTCTTCTGCCCCTCCTCCTCCTGTACACAAAATACTTGCGCTTACTAAACGGCCGCCCACGTAACAGGCACAAGCTTCTTTCAGATATTTATTAGGTTTTAATATGGCTTCTGAAAGGCTTCCCACTGAACACCTGGCAGACTCACTGACAAAACTGTTGGGGCTCATGAGGTTAACTCAAAATTAAATTGGCCATCACTAATTTGGAATGGAAAGGGGAGCATTATTACACCAAATTCTTTGGCCTTGATGTTTTTTCAAGATGCGGCTAAATGCAACAATTTTGTTATCTCATACTTGTATAGTTGTATTTAGTTGAATGTTTGTGGTCACTCAGTGGCCTTACGTCAGGGGTAAACTTTCAAATAAATAGCCTGTTGACATACAGATGCAGCAGAGAAGCCTTTTCATTCTCGAGGACAACAAAAAGAGAGGCAGTGTGCTCTTGTGAATAGAACTCATGTCCCTCATTTATCCAGCATATTGTGAAACAAAGATGAAAGGAGTCAGAAAGTCAAAGCTAATGGCCTCCGTTTGCTGTCTCAGCATAAAATGTCACCACATTTGAACCATACTCCGGCTCGAGGATCAAGAATGCTGAGACTGGAGTAACTGCAGAGAAAACAGGAGCCCGAGAAGCCACCCAAACAGTTTTATCACGCACATGTGCTCTTGATGTGACGAAACTATGCTTACAAAAACCAGCAGTAGCTTCTTCCACTTGACATTAACTTGCTCAATAGTTGACTCATAATTCCATCATGGCATTTTGCCAATTTTACAACACTATTACCATGATCATCTTTGTAGTCTTGGCACTCTGCGTTATTTACATATCTAACTAGTATTGTTGATGACTATTCCACAATGCTTTCCACATCATTTGCAAAATTGCCACTCGATCATAGTTATTACAATGCTGCTCACTTATCATTGTTTAACAACTCTCTGCACTTATGTCCTAAAAATGAATTTTGTTGGAGTTGTTTGTTGCTAGAGTGGCTAAAAGAAAAACAGACTAATACTGTGTGTGTGCGTGTATGTATTTGTCATTTGTGTATGTGTCATGTAGTCTTTCTTGTCCTACATGTGGGCCCTTTGTGGACTTTTTTTTCGAGCTTTTAGGGCGTGACATTCCTCGAAGGACCAAGATCTGTGCTTGAGTGGCAAGGGAGTGTCCCTCGAACTGCGAGTCAGCACTAGGAATTGCCACCTTAGTCGTGGCAGACGTGTGTGACGACATGCATGCTGTGACCGTGGTGCCTCTGACCCACTGGTGAAAGGAGACTTTGAATGTCTCCGCTTTCATCTGTAACCGCTTCAAACAACAAGGCATATATAGGAATAGTTGTTTATGAATGTATTATTACAATTGATCGATGTTCTGTAAAGTGCTTTGTTACAGCGAAAAGCGCTTTGTTACAGCGGCAGCTTTTGTGAAAGCGTTATATAAATAAAGCTGTATTGTGTTGTATTGTATTTGGCCAATCAAGATCATTCTGATTCTGAACAGGATAACAAATCACTGCAATAAAAAAAAAAAGAAAGTTGCCCAGCTTTGACAAGAGCCTAAGGCAACCTTTGACCCAGTCGTAGCTGACATAACTGTCTGGCTTTGTGGTAAACAGCCAATAAGTATTGGAAATCAATAGAGTTTCCAATTCTACAGACTGGATGCAGGATCTTTCACAAAGCAGTGAAGAGAAGAAAGGGTACCATGGCCTCTGTGAAGGAGTGCAGGTCACCCGACTGGTAGGAAGCCTGGCCTGGAGCAGCCTATAGAAAGAAACTACATGAAATCATTGCGCAATATGGAACAAACAATTAAAAATAAATAAATAAATACACATCTGTCCTTTTACAAGCCTTCACTCGGTGGAGGAGTTCTATTTCTTCCTTATCTTGCATCATGTTTTGGTGCATGTTAATAGGGGCGAAGTGAGAGTGTAAATTGACTTGACACTGAGATGTTAGAGCTAGGAGAATTAATTACTGTGAATGGTTGTCTCTGTTATTCCTCTAATTGACAGGTGATCAGTCCCGGGTGTTCCCCACCTCTCAGCCTAAGTAAGGTGGGAAAAGCTCAATCTTAACTAAAGTATTTGACTTTTTTTTTTTTTTTTAAATCAAAAAGGGGCTTGGTTTGATTTTAAAACTGTTGACTGTGCTTTGCTAACTTGACAATTAGCAGAGCCACAAATGCTCATCCTCTAAAAGACTCTAAGGTGGTTGAGTTACACTTTATAAACACTGACAACTCGTAATTATTATTATTTAGCCTTTTAAACTGAGAAATTAAAATAACAATAATGTGCATATAAATATGTGATCATGTTCAATGTGGTATGACGGCAAAGGTAAAAGTGTAATCATTAATCTAAAAAGGCAATAAAATCTGTCTTTCACTAAGTCACATCCTATATTATATATGATAGAGATATGGGCCAAATTCAATTTGAGCAGAACAATTGTAATAGAGTAGGAGACAATTTTAGGAATGAAAACTAATATCAAACTGTAGTTGCAATATTAGGTGCGTGTGTGTGGGGTCACAAGTTGTTTTGGGGGTTTTTTTCTTCAAAATTGCTCTGCTCAAGTGGCAATGGGTACAAAGATTTTATGAGGCTACAATTTTTAACTAAATACAGAGCATTTTTCCATTCATTTCCCCAAACTACTTATGTCGTGGGCATGCTGGAGCCTATCCAAGCTGTCTTACTGCGGGCGGTAGGTGGGGTACACCCTGAATTGGTCGCCAAGCAATCACGGGAAACACGGAAGCGAACAAATACAATAACATTATATTGTTTGATCTTACCACAGTCACTTAATGAGTAGCCCAGATGATCTTTTTCTAAAGTTCACAACTAAGACATGGAAATCTATGGAAAGAAAGGCAAACATTCAATTGGATTAGTACAAAATGTTTAAGCAACTAGTGGACTTTGTGATACCACAAGCATTACATCTTAAAAGCTAAATGGCATCAATTTCATGACAGCAAGCAACATTTTCGTCTGAGGAAGTTCATCACAGATTATTTTGAAAGAGCCCTACAAATAGTTATTGTGGGTAAGAGACTGAAATGTGATCTGCGGAGGTCAGTGAGAGTAGATCACGCCATCCAATCAGAAAAGCAAAGGAAGAGCACGAGCCACAAGGCCTGGTGGTGTGAGGTGGCCAACGTAGGCCGGTCAGTGCTACTGGTGCAACCTGATAAAGCCTATCTGTCCGGCCCAACACACACGACTTTGTTTACTGCATGGGCTCATGACCCGTGGCTGCGGCTCAGTGCGGCCCGCGGAGTTCAGTCACCCAGCTAAGCCCCTTAGAGCCTTAACGGCGCTGTTGTCCCGTGACATGCCACAGTGCATCACAGGCTGCGAAATTAACCAACAAACAGGCCACACATACCAACTAGTTGGAGAACTTTCGGTAAAACTGTTGATCGAGGCGATTGAATGCACATTGCTTTGCAACGTTGACAGCTCGCCTCAGTGAGTCCAGCGGCAGGATTAAATCACGCATATAGCTCATATTCAACGGAGGCTCATATTACAAGTCAACAAAACATTTACAATAAGAAAACAAGACCGATGCACTGTAGCGTAACATTACCATTACACGGGAAAACTATTTGTAGGCAAAAGAAGTAATCGCTCTGCTTGGTTCTGATGAAGGCTTGTGCTGAGAGTTCAGTGCAAACTACTCGTGTAAAAAATGGCTCACAACAACAACATTATACCATTCCTGTAGATCTCGTTAGTTGATATTTACATTTATTCGGAAAGTAAGCGTCGCCGGGCAAGCTGGGATACGACCGTAAAATTGCTCATGCTAATGAGCTAATGCTAACGCCCATCTGGCTACGCGGATCTTAACAAGACAGCCGCAAAGACAACTTTAGAAACAACATTATGTCATATCGGCCGGCGTTTGTATTTCTTACACGCGGCTGTGTTCCGCCAGTGAGCTGCTTCGCCTCAAATAGCTACTTGTGCCAACGCAGCTCCGTGCAACTGTTATTGTTGTTGTGAGATGGAGGGCGGACCCCAAAGCCAAGGCCTCCGTCAAAACACACCGCCGAATCACCACAAGCCGGCACACTCACCAGTGAAACGAGTAAGGAGACGCTTCAATGCCACAAAATCATCCGAAACCCGTGCAGTTGATGAGCAGAAAATAAACCCGCAGGGAATAAACATGAGTCATGTCCGAGCCGAGGCTAGCTTGACTGTGCCCCTTTGCAGCGCCGAGCCATCGTCGCCATTATCGCAAATTCTCCAAGCCCAACTTTACGTGTTTGTGACGTCATCACGCTATAGCAATGGCAATGGGCGGGGTTGAGGCGCTCTCTCGTACCATGTGCTGCAATAATGTAAACAGTGACAATATTCTGCCGGATTTTCAAAGATCATGCTCGCCGTTGATTGACAATGTCAGAGAGCTGTTTATGAAATAGAAAACTATTGCGCTGCACTTTGCGGTGGTGTGGATGTAGTGCATTGTAATGGAAGGTGCCCCTAATATTTGGCTACCCCAATTAGTTAGCGCATTCGAGAATATCATATTTTATCATTTCAATTTTGTAGGCCTAAGCAAAGCATCACCATAGGCCCCCAGTGACCACTAGGGGGCACACATAGCAGCTATATCAAAAGAATAGTGTACATATTTTTTTTTTTTTTGAGGAAGAACACCATAACTTGGAAAAAAAAAGTTGGATTAGAGTTCACCATTATTTGCATGACAATTTGTTGCTTATTTTATTTAATGGTCGTTTTTAAGATGCATTTTCATATATCAAAGTGATTGTATTTGCTCTTTCACTTTATCATTCTGACTGTTGTCATGTGGCGGACCTCAGGACCAGCAGGCCTTTCACCCAGCAAGCCTGCAGTTAGGGGTGGGGTGATATGTTGTCCTTTGTTTTCTTTCTTGCTTTGATGACTTGTATTTAGCCAGAGATGTTGGCAGACAGTCATGGAATAAAGACGTGTTCCTCACTTCAGCCACAGTCATTCTTTTAGGCCTCAATATTCCATCTAGTGCTTTACATGCTATGTGAATCAACCAGTCAATTCTCACATTGTATTTTTTATATTTATTCCTTATTCTCGTCACTTAAGTGGAAATTTAACAAGGAATTATTAATAATCAGTGTGGCAGAAATGGGGTGCCCCAAAATCAAATTTTGCTTAGTATGGCTAGTATGATGCAATACATTTCTACACCACTGGTTGGTGTCAAATACAACATACCAAATGAAAGATGCTGTGTGACGGAAGAGCGATAAAAATGACCAAAAGCCACTTAAACAAGGCCATTAAATTTACAGACCACGTGTCGTAAAAACAATAGCAAAATAATTCTGCTATTCTGGAAATTTTATGGTGTTCTGGAAATAGAATATGTGCCGATTTCTGAAGGGTATCTATTTGTTTTTACAGAAATAAAAACACGACACGGCAGTGTCTTAAAACAATTATGTATTGAATGATGGCTTACAACTTCATTGCAAGAAAGTACCTCATCCACTCTTAACATTGAATAGCATGACGTGAGTTCTTCTTGACACATGGTTGACTTTCAAGGGATTTTTCAACAAACCTTTAATGTCTTGTCATTATCATCTCCATATCGATAACTGGGTGAAGTATTACATTTTTGAGGACCAATTCCATCCATTATCTGTACTGCTCATCCTCAATCTATTCTTCATTCATTTAGTGACTATTGTCAGTTTCAATAAAAAAACATGAGTAAATACTGTTTTACAAAAAGCTTTGCTTTTGTAAATAACATCGTTAGAAGCCCAGACGCTCTTCAATCACACCTTTTTACCAGGCATTACTCCTCTGAGGATAATTCACTGGGTACGTAGATGATATGTCACAAAATGATTTAAATATTTATATGACAGCAATGTTAAGAGGGTAGCTAATGATTTGTTGTTAGAGTGGATTCATGATGAAATTGTGCACCAAATGTATCAGCTGCACCATGCATGGACTTCACTATAGTAAAAAGACTGATAAAATGTTGCTGTGCAAGAACAACACAAAAACACAGCCTACTACCCCTTTGCCATGTGACCTAAATGAAATATTTGCATGCAAAACTGAGATTTTCATGAGAATAACCGCCTTGTTAAATACATTTCTTTTTCTGCCACTTGCCCATGTTTCACCACAACCCCCCCCAGCATAACTATACATTATTTTATGCAAAAAAAAAAAAAAGACGGTATGAAGACCAGAAAACATTTTAGCGGCTCAAGAAATATAGAGCGCAAAGTCGAATGTTTTCCAAAACGCCAGCCATTCACGTCACACCGGTAGTTTCAATCTGAGATTTTTGATTCATCTGTACACAGAATTTAACTGCAACAACCGCTTCCTGAGAAAGTTGCCATTCCATATTCTTACAACTTTAACAGGTCGCATAAGTTATTCCCAAAAAGACATATTGTATTTGTTTGTCAGACACAGAGGAGGAAAACTGTTTGAAGAAAGACTACCCTGAGAGAATGCCTTAAATGAGGGTGAGCTTGTTAGACCAGCATTGGCATGGATGGGTTTGGTTTATTAAACCTCTACACTCTAATTAGAATCAGCACAGTTTGCTCCAAGAATTTAAGATGTTATTCAGAGTAATTGTGTAATATAGTTCTCTACATAATACAATCCAAGTCTTCTGACCTGTGAAGACATGTGCAAGTGTTTACTACCAACTTCAATAATACAGTCGAGGCAAAGACTTGCAGACACTAAGGATAACGTTGATATTTGACTTTTTTTTTTTTTGAGTCCTCACAATTATCAAAATCTAAGTGCTGTAAGTAGTTCATACACAGGGTAATGAATATCTAATTATGGTTCAGAGTATCAAATAGAAGCAAAATACATAAAAAAAAAAAAAACATTTTGCAAGCATGACCCAAAAAAAAAATTGACTCACAAAATACAAGTGGGAAAATATAACATACGGGGATAACTGTAACTGTGTGCGTCCCAGGATAAAATGTGCTAAGAATTTTTTCCCCCAGATTAATGAGGTCATACCAAAATGATCATGCTCTCTGTAGTGTCATAACATGCGTTAGAGGTTGTGGTGTTTCATCAAGTATACATTATTACTCTAGCTACAGTACAAGATCCATTTTGAGAAAGTGCACTCAGTCAGGTGTTGGCTGTGAAGAGGATCAACGACAAAAAAATGAGCTCCTTCCATTAAAACAAAACTTGATACTTGTTTGCATTTCAAATACACAAATAAGTCAAATAGGTTGTTCCCCTCCATTTAGTCATACCAGCGTGCGTTATGTTCATATACGGCACATGTCAGAAAAGTTCCAGGACCGGTGTCACAAAAGACATTTCTCAGCTGGTGCGTCTTCCACCTATACATCTTCAAAACGAGTCTTTAAATTTCTTTGGGTGCTCCTGGTTGCCTTGTGAGGCGTGTTGTCAAGGAGAAGTAACCACAAGCTGTCCAGCCACAACTCCAGCCTCTTTTCTGAGCGAGGATGTCGCGATAGCAAACACTGGTTAATCTCGCCCAGGAGGAAAAGAAAATTCATAGCCTGCATTTTGGTTGGACTATATATCTTTTGCGACACTAGTCCTCTAACATTTCTAACCCACCTTGTATGAGGATTAAGCACACGGTCCTGGCATGGTGTGCATTTAGATAATCTGAGGTCAACCTTGTCTCGTGTGTCTTGGACACTCTTACGTCTGAAAAAGTGTGTCTTGGATGGACAAAGAGGGCATTGTGAAAGAAATAATTGTGTAAACTGTGCTTGTGCGTAGTGGATGTCAAACTGGCTACCCTAAGCACCTCAACAATAATCTCAACAGTCGTTTGAAGAAAAAGGGGAAAAGAAAATAGTCAAAAGTACTCGACTCGTTACATTTGTCACTTCCTTTGTTGTTTTTTGAGGTTTTCAACATTTTTCTCTCGTTTTCACTCAAGTATAAGCAGCGCACAGGAGGACTAACTACAGAGAATAACAGGGTCAAGTGAGTACCATGCTACATCAGGTTTCCAGAAGGCTATTGCAGACAATTCTACATCATGTACAACCACATTTTATACGTGTGTTACAAATAGTTTAAAACATCGCTAAGGAATTAATTACAAGGTATTGAATATTTAGAGTCTTAAGGGACTATTTCTCAGTCAGTGAAAGGATTACATGTTGCTTGACTTATCAGTCCAGTCTTAAAGACAAAATTTGAAAAATTGCTATTCAAAAAGTAGCAAATTTGGTCGATGTATCTTTTCAAATAGTTATAGTGCTTTTAATGGCTTTAAGACAGGGGTCTTTTTAATCTCACCCAGTGGCAATCTACAGGATTTCAGCGTACATCTTTATGACACCATAGCTGCAAAAGTCTCCACGTCAAGTCCAGTAGGTAAAAGGACAGCTTGCTGTCATACATAGCTCAAAGTAGTACGCATTAAAAAAGAATGAAAACAAACACATATTTAGAAACGTTTCGTCCCCCACATTCAGGTCTTGTGGGGAATTTAGCATAATGTTTGTTTCCATTTTCAACAAGTTTTCACTTGGGAAGGGCAGGACTTTCAGGAGCCAAGCTCCATTCCAAGTCTTCAGGGAAGCTCTTATTTGTTATGCTGCAGCACAATTAAAAGCTCAACAGCAGCACTACAAACAAGTGAGCGGAGACCTAAAACTCCCATTCCAGTGTTTCCTCTCGATTGGCTGCTCTCTCCAACCTGTGGATGATATTATTGAGGTTTGCCATTTTCTCATTGCGTCTCTGAGTGCTTCTGTTGATCTTCGGGCTTTGGAAAGGTGGGGGTGCATTCGGGTCCAGGCTGTGACTGGTGCTTGTTGAGGGCGGGTTGGGCAGCGAGGGGGATATTGGAGCAGAGGAAGAGGGCACAGGAGAGACTGACATCATGAGACCTGGCGAGGACGCAGCAGAGGGCGAGTTGAGGGAGACCTCCAAGCTGCTGCGGCAGGCTTCCGACGAAGCCTTGAAGCTGACCGGGTCAACGGGCGACTTTCCAGAGTTTTCCCCCTCGTGCCTGGACTGATTCACTCTCTGGGGGGCATCAAGAGAGGTGGTGCTAGTGTACACGGCGTCCTGACTGCTCAGCCCCTCTTCCTGCCCCGCGGTCTGGCCGTCTAAGAGGGGCCCATGACAGCCAACGGCGGGGTCCTCATGTTCACTTTTAAACGGTGGGAATTGCACTGCAGTGGAAAAACACTGAGCTCTCGTTTGTCTCACGGAGCCCTCTTCCCCCACTTCCGCCACGGTCTCTCCGTCCGCTGCCTCCTGTTTGATGTGAGGAAGTGCAGCGTTGCTGAGAGGAAGGCTGGAGTGGTTGTGTCCTGAGGGCTGCTGCAGCCTCCTCTCCTCGCCGTCAGAGCGAGGGCTCCTTGTTAGTGAAGGCGAGTAGCTGTGATGCTCAGCATCAGTGTCGTTGTCCGGCAGACCCTCCATCAGCACTTCACGTCTCATCCTAGACCTGCATAAAACACCGCAATTAGTCTGGAAATGTTTCCCTTGCTGACAATTTGGGTCTTAAAATGAAAACGTTTGGGAACCCTACTAGGAAAAATAATATCAAACAAACAAACAAACAAACAAACAAACAAACAAACAAACAAACAAACAAACAAACAAACAGCATTGATCAGCTGGTTTTTGCTCCGAGCAGGACAGATTCTTTTTGTTGCCTGGCTGGTAGCTGGTGAAATCAGAAAGACTCCAGCTTGTCACCACCTATCGCCAACTCCTCCATCAACACGCTGGCCCTACTCGTGGGCAGGCTGCACAGTGACTAAAAGTTCGAATCTGGGCTGTTTTGTTTGTTTTGCTGGCAAAGCCAAGCAAAACACAACAAAGCCATACAGGGCTTTGCTTTTTTTTTTTTTTCAAACAGAGAAAGACCTTTTCAACAGACACCATCCAAAATCTTGCAAATCCATATTTTTGTCCAGCTTTCCTATATCCGCTTGTGTAGTTATGACAAGTACATGAAAATAGCAAAGGTCATCAGAAAGAGTTGCATTGACTGGCCTGTAGTTGTGAAACCAGTTGATAACAGTGTTGGTTTTGAGATGGAGCTGGGCAGCTAGCATCTCAATGGTATTCTGAGAAGGGTATGGCTCCAAGAGGTAGACCTTCCTCAGGGCTTCTTTCTCCTCTGCTCCCAACACCACTCGAGGCTTCTTCACCTGACCATAGGAACACAGGTCCAACGAGGCTAAGGCTGGACTCACACACTCGGAGCGAGTACTGGGTGAGTCACTATCTGAGCCTGTACTCAGTAACCCATAACGCCTCTTCAGGTAAGCTGCGATGGAAACAGAGAGAGAACATCAACAAAAAGAGACGTCATCATGACATAATGGAGAGAAGGAAAAAATAGGTAACCTTTTTTTTCCATCTTCTTCATAGCCCTCAACTTTTCCACATTGTGGGGATCATTGAGCCACAGTTGCATGCGCACAAATGGCTCTCTTCCTTTGAGGCTAAGTTTGTGCCAGGGTTTGGGCCGAGACAGGAGGTCAGACACAGAGCCTTGAGTGAGACCCAGAATTGTCTCCCCAAAGAGACGTTGGCCTGTAGGGAAACATAAAAACATACCTTTGATAACTGCAGTACTTTGGATGAGCTGACTATCTAATAGACTCACCTAGGTTATTGTCTGTTAACACCTCTTTTACTTTTTTCGTGATAGCGTAGGTGTCCAGCTCAGAGGACATGGCTACCAGCTCCTGGATGCCAAGTGGGTTAGCGGGGTGATGTAAGGCTATGAGGCTGGAGGTTGACTTCCCGCCCTCGGGCTGGGGAGGTAGCCCCAGGACCAGACTCTCAGGCTGCTGGTTCTCCTTGCTGCTCTCAAGAGAGAGGCTCACCGGTTCAACCAGTGGACTCGGCTGACCCTCTGCTGGACTCAAGGGTGGGGACGGTGAAGACTGCGTGGTGACTGGACTTTTATCCGAGGCTGATAGACAGCAGATGTAAAAAAAAACAGTTATTCAAAGATGCTAAATATTCTGATTTGTCTGTAGTTTGTTACAGCCAATTGCCATATATTTCGGTGTTACGGCTAAGTCGAAAATGTTCCAGAGATCTGTGACAGAGAAGGTATCACACGTGTAGTCCAAAGTATTGTGGGTAATGGTTGATGGACAATATTTAGAATATACAAACTAAGTGCGTTTTTGTTGATGATGTCATCATGTTTTCAAGCGAGTGTAACGACTCACTTATCATCGCCCCGTGGTGGCGAATAAGATATACTTCACACAAGATTCCTTTTTACAAAACGAGAACAAGTAGTAATAAACAGGAGAGGACTGCTAAGCCATAGTTAAAAGTAGTCTTGAGATGCCAGAATAAGTGCCTGGTGCAAAAGTGAAATTCTCACTGAATTATTGATAAAAGCACACACACAGGGAGTAACCAGTAACAGTATATTAATGTGTCTGGAACTAAAATATAATACACAGACATTTGCAAAACAGTCTGAAAAACGGAGATAAACGAATACATTATCGCATATGTCATCCAAGGGGAGGGGCCTCATACCTGAAAAGTACATTAATACATAGTATATTAAATATTTATAATATTAGTGATGTTAATTATTACATTTCCAGGGAGGAATTTTGATGTCTTTTGCGTATTCTCAAGTGGGCCTGAAAATGTCTATCGCTGACTGAGGTGGTTGTTTTGCATTTGACTTTTGAGATACACACAATAAATGTTTATTTAACTCTAAAACAACAACTATGGTTAGCTCAAGGACCATACTACGCATAACAAAATCAAAATGCTCCCGACAAACAATACAGAATGTCTCTGATTGCTGATGATATGGGCACATTCACAAGAGCTGTTCAATTGAAACCGGTCTTTGAATGCAGACTTACCTTGACCCTGGTGCGGGGCCTGGTTGAGGGTCTGACCTAGCTGGTCAAGTAACCAGAGTTGCATGCGGATGAAGGGTTCTCTGCCTTTCTGAGTCAGCTTGCTCCAGGGTTTGGGCCGTGATAGCATGTCACTCACGCTCCCCTGAGAAAGCCCAAGCACCTGTGCAACATATAATTTTTTTTAATATATGACTCCACACACTGTATGAAAGAGTAAAGACGTGCCAATTGTGTATGTAGCGCATCGTTTAAAAGTGATGCAGCTACAAAAGCAGCCACTAGAGGTCAGCACAACACCAGAAATACGGAAAAGCGCTTTCTAATTAGGCCATCAAACTTGGTATCGAAGTAAGAAGCATTGAATAAAAAATATCAAACATTTAAAATGAGAGCAACAATCAATAAAGGTCTTTGTACTAATAGGCCAAGTTCAAGTTGAGGGTTGAGAAAAGTTTTTTTTTTAAACAGTGATAATGATCTAATTTGCCACATTCGTAATTAAAGACTGAATAACCCATTTGATTGGTGTTTGGGGCCAGATGAGTGAACATGTGCATCTTTTATTAAAGTAAAAGATCTGAAAATGGTACAAGCGTGGGGAAAAATAAAATCTTCATTTAAAAAATCTGTCCATTTGCAGTAACAATAAAAGTATAACAATGCAAGTCTTGCTTAGACCGTAAAGTAAATCAAAACAGCTTTTTAAAACCGTTCCAAGTGTGTAAATCCATGAGCAAGCGAACAATCAAGCAGCTGAAATGTATGTGAAAAGAATATAAGTTTTTGGATTTTTTAATGATTCATGTGAACTGACCTTTTCTCCAAAGATCCTCTGGCAGATGCCATTCTTTGCCAGCTTCTCCTTTACTTGCCTGGTCAACTCGATGGTATCCACCTCCCGGTACATGTACAATTCGTACTGTTCTGGAGTCAGCGGTGGGACGGTGGGCTTCAAAGCTCGTGGAATGTACGCTGGATAGTAAGAAAGGCGGCCGGGACTAGGGCCCGGGGACTCGCCACTGACTGAGGTGTCCGACTCCACCTTCACCTCCATGGGCCGGCCCAGCCCGAGCTCTTCTTCAGCCGCAGAGGCCTCTTCGCTGAGACAATCACCGTTCTCCAGGCGAGGCCAGGGCCGGGTCAATATGGAGGGACCGGAAGAGGAGGAAGACACGGAGGGGGAAATGGAGTTAAAGGGCCGGGAGCTTCCCACCCCGAAGCCCATCGACCCCCGCTCCTGGGACCAGTGCTGGTCAAAGTAAGTGCCAACCTCTCCGATCTCTGATTTGACTTTGCGGATGATATTTTGAACAAAGACAGCTGGGGAGAGAACGCTGAGGGGTGTCTGGGGACTGCTGATGGAATTGGCCATGCAAACAGTAACGCAGCCCCCCTCCTCTTGTTTAATGGAGATGGGCAAAGGCAGGCCTTTGGATCGCTCATGGGGCCCCAGACGTTCCACTTGGACTCCTGTGCCAACTGTTGAGACTCTTGCGCAGCCTTCCATATCCATCAAGACCTGTTGCTGGGACTCCATCTCCCTCCTAGCCTGCTGTAGGATGTTCTTAATGGTTTCGTCAGAGCTGTTGCCTGCCCCGTTACTGCTTCTGCCCAAGGAGGTGTTCACGGGTGTCTTGCAGTCCCCTGACGAAGAAAGGCAGTTGTTCAGACGATAATACAAACTCACTGCATCACTGCATTTTCGCTAAGATAGGTGAAATAATGAGTCTCAAGCCTGATTTGTGGTTCTAGACTCACCTCCCCTCTGGGATTGGATCTCCTTCTTGGCCTGCTCCAGGATATTCCTGATGGCGTCGTCTGACCCAGTTTCTGGAGTTCGGATGCGTGGAGTGATGCTCCCTGCCATAAGGGGTAGGAGGAGAGACAGCAGAAAGGAGGGGTGAGTGGGATGGTTGATCAGAGAGCAGTTTCAAGGCTTTACTTTTGACTGGTAGATCAATGGCTGCCTTTGAGTGTGTGCTGTCTGAAGGTTCTGTATACGGGAAGCTCAACTTTCAAAAGCTATGAATCTAGGGAGAAAACAAAGTTGAAAAGCAAGACTACAAACATGGCACAAGAAGTCAAGGATGAGGTCCAAGTTGATTTTAAGTATAATAAGCCACCAATTGACATTTTGGGTATAGTGGCTGGAATCTATCTTGCAATCATTGAAATGATGTGGACTTCTGCTAGACAATAAGCAAATTATTTTTTTAAGGGAGGCAATCCCTGTTTTTATGTGGAAAATGCTTATTGGTGGCATATTTCCACTTATTCAAGAATTTGGCGGGGGGGTTAAAAAAACAGATCGATCTATAAATTAACTGATGAATATTTTTAGATTCCATGACACTGTTTACATATTGTTTAGACTGAATATACAGTACCAAATGGTGCAAATTCTAATCTTTTTGGATAGTTACATTGATTACCTAGCATTCCACGTCTCAGTAGCTCTAAGAGTTATAAGGGTTGGTCACGTCTGCTTTGGTCTCCTGATATTCTGGGACTGGGCTGGCCCACAAATACTGAATCTGTGTGTAACAGACAGCCATTGCCGTGTGTGTGTGTGTGTGTGTGTGTGTGTGTGTGTGTGTGTGTGTGTGTGTGTATGTGTGTGCATGTGTGTGCGTGTGTGTGTGTGTGGGGGGGGGGGGTCTTAAACAACATGCTAATAAACAATGTGTTACTGTTCATTATGTGATGTCTTCCACTCACCTCTTTGACGGACCTGGATGGTCCTGAGTGCCAGGATGTTCTGCTCATCAGAAAGGAACTGCTTCATTTTAATGAAGGGCTCTTTGCCTTTCACAGTCAACTTCCTCCAGGGTTTGGGCCTGGCCAGGATCTCACTGACTGAGCCTTGCGAGAGGCCAAGCACATAGTGGCCAAACACACGCTGGCCGATATTATGCTTCAGCAGCTGCTCCTTCACCTGGAACGCGATCTCCGCTGTGTCGACTTGGTCGTCGTCCCCCGCAGTCGAGCCACCACTTTCGGACTGGTCACTAGGCAAGCCTGCGTCACTGCTGCCGGACCCTTGAGTGGCTGACATGAGGGCCACCTTGGCTGCGTAGAGTGCAGTGGGAAAAGCCATATGGCCTTCCTTTTTAAAATGTGGGGAGAGAAGATGCTTGTGGAGGAGGTGGTCTCCTGAAAGCCGGTCACCAGAACACGGTGACATGGAGAAGGGACGAGGCAGATCGTGGCTGGAGGATGACCCATCCAGTGTGGGAGCACCAGGACTAGGGGAGGCGTGACCACCATCCACCTGAGAGCATGACGAGTTGGAGCCGGGCGGCCTGCCTGTCTCGCGGGCTCCATCCTCCGACTGGTCATCATCTACAGATTGACAGTGACATGTTCTGCTTTTATTGTACACTGTAGTATGTACATCTCATTATAACAATCTCTTAAAAATGCTAAAAATGGCTTATAGGTTTTTTTAATGACCCAAAAATGTTTTCGACCATCTTATAATTATACATTTTTATGAGCTAGGTCATTTTTCAATAACGTTTTCTTAGCTAAAAAGTCTTTCTACATTTTACAGCATAGACAACTTAAATATTGTTGACTGTAGACATTAGTCAAAAACAAAAATTATTTGACTTATTGAAAAGGTCATTGAATTTTTTTATTTTAAGTATGAGTGATTTCTAAAATTGTATAATATCAGATGTAAATTACATTTTATATTCATGGTTCCCTGTCACAGTACTTGTAATTTTTAGTGGTTGTAATTATGATGTTTGGGAATTGACAAGATGTAAAAAAAAAAGGTTAATAACATATTGACCATAGAATAAATTAAATACCTAAAAAGAAAAATCTATTTAACCAGTTCAGAAAAGTGTTCAATCTTAATTTGTAGTTTATTGTGCCCATGTGGTATTTCTAGAGTGCTTTGATTTTGCATTTTGCAGAGCAGAACAAGGTTGGCCAGTGGTCACCTCTGGTTTGCCAGCTATGAAAACACTAATTATTTAAACGGCACATTTACCAGTGCTGTGCGATAGTCTGGCCTTTTCCATCAGATATTTGTGGGAGGGAAGAAACGCCTCTTTATCCAGTAGAAGTGCCTCTGTGGCCTTGGCAGAATCCTGTACACACAAACAGATCGAGCAAAACTGTAATTAGGTGATGTTTTAAAATAATATTAGAAAGACAACAAAAAGTATTTGTAAAGGCTGAGTGGAATATGTGAAAAAAGAACCCATACCTGGGATGAGCTGCCATTTGCAGAGGCCAGCTTCATTACCTTTAAGATACTATGGGCAGAGACACAATAACTTCATTAATTCATTCATTTATCCAATAAGCAATGATGTGGATTTGCTCCACAATAAATTGTCACCTGAGTTCAGTTTTAATCTCTTCATAATCCATTTGGGATTTCAGTTTAGCTTCTAATCTCTGAAAAGAAAAGAAAAAAGATTTTATTACTATAAATATAAATAAATTATCAGCAGGACAATCATTTAACATGTCAGTGCCACTCACCTCAATAGCTTCGGTTTTGTAGGCCAACTGTCTTTCTAGCTCTATGATTTGATTGGCTGAGGTCTCTTTAACCTCCTGTAGCGTGAACTGAAGGCGCTGAATATTTTCAAGGAGACGAATGATTTCACGGTCTTTCGCAAGGAGAGTGGCCTCCAGTTTGGAAGGCAACGCTTCACATCGCTCATTCTCCTGCCAAGTCGAGGTGATATGAGAAAAAAAAAGAGATGTGGATATGCAAGAGTGAGATTAACAACATCCATAGTTGAGTTTACATTGGAAATCATGGAAGTATTGTCTACATTCAAGTCAAACGGGACTAGCTCCACCGATGGTGACTCCGGGAAGCATTCGCAGTGCTGTACTTTTTCCACATTTTCTAGTTAGAGCCGGCATAACGTCCTCATTGCAAAGAGTATTGATTCCCCCCCCTCCTCCAAATTCCCCAAACAACATATGACCCCAACAACATGAGCATAGGGATTTCTATATTGTATCCAAGCATTGGAAATGGCTTTGTACCTGTTTACAGATCGATAGCTTGAGATCACATCATTTCTCACGTGTTCTTGAGTTTTCTTGGATCATGGCATGATCTGGTCTTTTTTTTTTATTTTTTAGATCCTCTAGTCTATTTCACTTAGTCCAGTGATTGTCAACCGGTAGTCCGCGGTCCTCTAGTAGTTTGTGGTGGTACTTCAGGTGGTCAGCGAAATTGGAAACGGAAAATTTACGGTAACATTTTTAAAAATAAAATTGATTTATCATTTAGACTTGATTTAGTTTCCATCTAATTTTGTGAATCATTTACCCATCTAAATTATGTCAAATGTAGCTGAGATTCCCAAAATAGACATACAGATGCAAATAAATAGCCTGTATAGGTCTATCCTGCTTCGGTGCAAAATAAAATAATATTCCGCCAAAGCAGTGGTGCCCGAGTTGCTTCTTGGTTATAATGGTGGTCCCTTGAATAAAACCAGTTGAAAACCCCTGACTTAGTCTAATAAGTACAGTATGAAGTATGTATTTAAGTGATTTTTTTATTCAACAAATCTGGCAGTAATAATGACAGAGCTTTGACTGACTTAACAAGTGAGGCAATTACTTTTTCACTTAGGGCTAGACATGCTAAGGTTACACTTCGCTAATCATATCAAATCACAATCGCCTTGCGGTCAGTCCAGGTTTATTCCGCCTTTTGTTCCATGAATGTGAAGACGCTAAGCGAACACTGAACTACAGAAATATAATATAAAAAATGGATGAACCCATGTTCAGTTGTTTTAAGTTTTTTTTTGTTTGTTTATAGTGAAATACAATAATGCGCATTGTCAGAAGCTAGAAAAGAAAGTCAGACAAACAAGATGGAATTCTTACCTTACTAGTGCCATCTTGTTGTTGACAGCTCGCTACAGAGGCATTTGGCCCAGTGACTAGCTGCTCCTTTAGCCTCTGCACTTCCTTCTGGGCCACTTCTGCTTTCTGTGAAAACATTTGGCTCGGTTACAGTTGTCAAGCATCTGGATGATAATAACAATATGATAACGGGGGGAAAGAGAAGAGCCATCTGCTACAATCGCTGCCAAGTACAGTGCAGTGTAGTCATTGGTTGATTCTGCTAATGCAGCTGTTGAGTCTGCTGACTTGATATTGTGTTTGCTGCTTTGTCACACCTTTCCAATTATTGATCCATTTTGAAAATGCAATCAGTAAAGACATTCAACAGAAGCCCAAGTAGTAGAAGAAAGGGGGCATCACCAGGAAACCAAAGCAATGAAAAAGAGTAGCGAGGAACCCCGGTGTTCAGAGCTCCGACATCAATCGAGCTCCGCGGTCTCCTCTGTTGAGTGCAGCCATGCTACTGTAGCGCGCCCACCAACGGGGGTTTAGGATTACATTCTCTAATCACACGCTCAGGGGAAGGGAGGAGGGTTTGGGCAAGGGGGGGCAGGACAGAGGGTGTCTTAATTAAAGCCAAGGCATGATTACGGACGAAAGTGATTACCCTAACAAAGGAATGTCTCAATCAGGGACGGGAACAACTTACCTGGTTTGCCATCTCAAGTTTGGCCATGATAATGTTGACTTCTTCAATCCTGGTAAACACAAAAAATATGTCGTTAAGAATAATATTAAATGCTCAAATCTGATTCTACGCATATTGTTAAATGTGGAAAAAAATTCATTTGGAGGATGCCAACAGTGTACTTAAGCTTGCCTGGATAGTGTCTGCCCTTGTTTTTATTTAAATATGTTTTTCATATCACCAGTAATTACCAAATTGAGCCTACCTTGAAATCATTAAGCTGAATGAAAAAAGTCCTGCAAAATTTTCCCAGGTGACCAGAAATATATATTTCTCAATTTTGCATGAGCTTTTTAACCTGACCACATTCAACTACAGTATCAAACAGACTCATGAATTGATGATTTTCTTTATCATTAGCACAGGAAAATGATTAGAGAGATTTTAATTGCATGTTACAGATAATAAAATGTAACCTCCAACTTGTCTCCCTATATCTGATAATTAGTCTAATTTAACCAGGATCTCAGCAGGGTTATTCATGAGGTTTGTTTGAAGTTCAGTTGTTTCTTTTGCAATGTAGAACCTGATTTTCAAAAGGTAGATAAGAATGGATTAATATCAAGGATCCTGCAAGGGAATTAACTATGCACAAGTCTGATGTTCCGACATATAATGCTGCTAGCCAAAGATAGACTTGCTCAAAGATTTCACTGAATTGACCTAAAATGTATTCTTGTGCTCAATTGAATGTTTGCAATTCTGACTTTTCAAGATTTAATCCTTTAAGGACCTACTATTTATAATTGCCTACGAAATCCAGTGCACTTATTAAGTGAAAAGTACACAACAAACAACATGGAGTTTGCTAGACCCAACAGCCATTCTTGGCGTAAACAATCAGTGTTGTGTGGCAAAACCCCGGTTTGCGAAAGTAGCGGTTTTGTCAGGGTCCAAGAATAAGCTTGGGAAAGACAGCACTTGGCTGACAGCAAGCACTAACAGGTGTCAGCTCCACATTAAATGAACTTGTGCAGTGCAGAAAATGTTTTGTATTGATTGGCTGCTCAATTACTCAAGTTGGAGCAGACGCATAGTGGTTTGTACGTACAGAACTTGGCAGTGAGAGGAATAGAGGCAGGGCCAGAGTTTAGAGGCTTTTGTTCATGGAAGATGAGGGTCAATAGCGCTGCTGTCATCTAAAAGGAACGTGAACCCGGAAAACAGCCGCACTATGTCCACACACGTGAAATACTACCAACTACCTGCTGGACGCCATAAAGAAAAAAAAGTGCCCAGTCCAAGAAAATAGACGGCAGTGGGTCTTGAAACATCTGTACAATTGTGCCTTGGATTAAGCCTTGGAGAAAATCCATTAGCAGGAGCTGACTGTGCTCTGGAGCACAACGTGAACAAAAGAGTGTTTACTTTAAATGTCTATCGACATCCTTCATACAGGCTCAGATGCTTTTCAGGCAGGCATGCAGTGTATACGTAGCGTTCAAAAACCAAGACATTGTAGCGGTTTTCTGAAGCAATCTTTAAATGGAGCAATTCTTCTTGAGGGCTGTCAAGGCCCAACTGCCGGTGAAGGCAAACACAGAGCTCTCTCATCGACCTGCCTTAATGGCTGAGTCACTCTCTTGCACAGCTGCTACAATGGCATTCCTCAGCTTTACACACCAAGTGAATTTATGTAGGCAAAATAAAGTCGAACCGTTTCAGCACTTAAATTGCTTTAATAACCTGCAGTCACGAAGGACACAGAAATGGCAGTGATGGTGGGCTCCAAGTTGGATGAAAGGAGATTCCACACGGAAGTGACATATTAGAAGCTGATTCTTACTTGTTTGTCATCTCTTGGTTATATTTACACCGCAGGTCCAGCAGCTCAGTCTGTGAAGTATCCAAAGCTGTTCGGAGGCAAATAGTGACAAGCGCATGTTAACTTTTTTTTTTTTTAAACTCTTTTTACCCAATTTACTGGTATCCAGGCACAAATATTTAACTATTATCTGCATGGTACTTTGATAGATTGTGATTTCCCATGTTGAGAAACAAATATTTTTAGTGTTAAGAGAAGTTGTTTAACCTTGCTAAAGGTTTTAACACTCGAGGCCTCTGATACTATAGTTTCTGAACAGTAGCTGGACAAAAAAAAAATGGTCTCCCGCTTATTACTTTTATGAAAACCATTCAGACATTGACAATCTCTGAAAAAAATCAAACCAATAAACTTTAAAAGTATGAACTTTGCCTTAATTATGTGCTGGCTTTTAACAGTTTTATTAATAAAAAAGGCTAACGTCACAAAATCACTTAAAGGCCATGAAAATTAATTGGCATTTTGATAAAGTATCTACTTAATTAGCGTTTACTCTGTATTAAATCCAATAGTTAGTATTGCATACCACTAGCAAATAACTCCCACACATTGATACGACATTAACCGGTTGCATCTGCGAATGCGTCTAATCATAGATTATTTTTTAACCTATCCTGTCTGCAGAAAAAAAAGCCTATTTGTGATTTTTATAGCAAAAAAAATAAAACAAAATTGAGAAACAGTAAACAAAATATAAACAGGATGTCTAATATTAATTGTGCTGTTGCATCTTTTTGGTGGTCAATGAACAACCTCTTTAATTTAGACAAGTCTAAACCAGATTTTAGCATGATGGATTGCAACACTGCAAACCATCCAAATATGAAACCTTGTGTTAAATAAATATCTCTTTGAGAGTATTCAATTAAAAAAAAAAATGTATCAAGGGATTGGCAAATGGAGTGATAAGGCTTATTTTGATGTGTAGGTGTAATTCATGTGGCTGGTGGGTGTAATTACTTTCTATTTGAATGACTACTTGTATTAAGGAGTTACACACAATGCTGGTGCTCATAAATTAATATCTAATATTAATGTTTCATAAGTTGTAATTAACATTACAGGATATGTCAGTGTTTCAAGCACTCACATGCATGCAGAACCTTGATTTTCTCTTCTGCCTCTGACAGCTTGCCCGCCAAACTAACGCCAGCATTCTCCTCCTCCCTGAGAGAAGAAACCATGTGACACATTATCACTTCAGCGTGTGTACACAACTTTATGCCTCAATATGTAAAATGTTAATAACAGAGTAGTTCCATCAATAGACAAAAGTGCTGTTAAGTGCCATTCAAGCATTTTAAGAGAACCTTTGAAGATCCACCTCAGGTCATTTATTTAAATGAACATGTGAACCACTTCAATTTCTCCTGTAAAATCTCATTCTCACTGGGAATATTATCAATGAGGAAGTCTCATCAAAGTTTTCATCAGTACTATTTGCTCCTAATCAATAGTTTTGTGTTGTTTTTGTAATACCCAAAGATGCCATCCATATGTCCTTCTCATTTTAAATGTAAGAAGGTTATAATGCTCCAGGAAACAGTAAATCTCACTTTTCACCCATACGAGACGACAAGGGACAATAAAACATCGTTTTTGCTGTAGGCCTATGCAAACATTTGAAAGGCAAACAGTTCACCCTCGCCCTCACTTGGATTATTAGACCACGATCTCGTGCTGTGAACACCTCAGTATGTTCCTGTGGTTCAAAGGCTTCCTGCAACCAACCACAAGGGTCATTAGGAGATGAAATCAGGAATCTAGTGACACATTAAGCAGCTGCTTCGAGTGCACAGGAGGCAGACGTGCTCTGATTCACATAGGGACGACATTGAAGTTCTTACGCACTGCATCATAGGATACATTAACTTCTGAGACCACATCATCATTCCAGCCAGGAGTGTTTGCCGTTTCCTCAACAACACTCACATTCTTTGAATTGTACAGTGTCTCAAATAGCATCCAACCTTTTCTGGCTCATAGAATATTTATCCGACATGCCCCAGTTTGTGGGCTTGTGGAGCACCCTGTCGGATGTTGAAGTCAGTTATGCTGGGACACCACAAGGGACTGTCTTGTCTCAATTTCTGTTCACCTTGTACACCTTTGACTTCCAAAGCAATTACGCAACATGCCACCTGCAGAAGTTCTCTAACAACACTGTGGTGGTGGTGAGGTGTATTCAGGACAAACAGGAGGCAGGCAGGTGGACAATTCAGAAATCATTCAGTCTTAACACGGGCAAAACTAGTTGTGCACTATCGGGATAATCGGACCCACCACTCAGTCTATTACCAGATGCTACAACAGTAAATGGGGCTTAATCAAGTACGCCTGATCACATTCAAGAACTCTTTTAAGATGAATTTGCAAAATGGAATTGCCTTTCACAATCTTAAAATAGGGGAAAAAAAATCTTTTTTTGATGGGTACCCTTCAGGCTGGTTCAAGTACAGACAGCTACCGAACATTTTGTGTTTCTGGAAGATACATGATTATTGGCGATCCTCACCCTTGTCCCTCAGTTTGGTCCTGGTAGATCTCCTGTGGAGAGTCTGGCGCTCCGGGTGCTGGCGTGCTATTGGGGGTCATGTCAGGGGCTGGAGAGGTCGAGTCAAAATGGTCTCCAGTCTCTGCTGCGTTTGCAAAACCGTTGTCTGTGGGTTCTGTGTTGAATAATAAGGATATGAAGAAAATGGGAGAAAATGATTCACTTGTAGCAGAAATAACAGTATTTGAATGTGGCTGTCCCAACCAGGTGTATATGAGTAACTGAACCATTGTTAGAAGCAGACAAGGGGTCTGAATTAGTAAATGTCTGTGTGTGCAAAAATAGGCAAAAAAAATATTGTGTACACAGACAGACGTGGAAGCTGATTTGCACAGAGGATTGCGTCTGCCAAATGTGCACAATTTCTGTTCAGTTCATTTGGCACGTTCCGGGAGGAGTATGTGCAAATAGAATTATTTAGCACATGCAATGTAGTTTATCCTCCCTGAGACAAATTGCGGAGGCTGACTTTGTGTCTTTGAATAAATGAGAGGTGACATGGAAAATTGATCTTTACTACTCATGTAAACATTATTTGAAACTATCACGACCAATTCGCGTTTCAGCAGTGTAATTTTGGAATATGTGGAGGATTTAAAGGAAAGTCAACCCCCAAATCTTCTTTGTAATAATATGTTCTGTGCAGCCCAGCTAATCAAAACACTGATTTTGTTAGTGGAATATCAATTAAACAGGCAAAATCCACCTGTTTTTAGCCATCTCAGGGGGCGGCCATTTTGCCACTTGCTGTTGACTGAAAATGGCATTACAGTTGCAAGGTCTCAGGTCACAACCAATCACGGCCCAGCTTCAGAAAACTTGGGAGCCGTAATTGGTTGACACCTGAAACCTGGGCAACTGTGACGTCTTTTTACCTAAACTCAAAACCATCTATTAAACATAAATCTCCACCACATTAACACCTATCATCAACAACTTAAGCAATCTGTTGTAACAAGTGAACTCGCAATTAGCGCCTGCTATTTAGGATTTTAGTCCATCAGGCCCAAAGAGTTATCACCACTATCATCATTATCATAATTTTACTCATTTTAATTTAATTCACACCGTGTTCTATATTTTTGTTGCAGTCCACGCAGAAAAACAGCAAACACACAAAGGGCATGCAACAACAAATTACTTTCAGAGAGGTTCTGCTTTGTCCCAGGGCCACCTTGACAGTGGCCATGGTGCGGAGAAGCACCTTTGCAACACCTAATTTGATCTGTTCACAGTGGGATTTAAATCATGAACCTCTGGTTTCACAGTCCAAATGTTACCCATTAACACTCATGTAAAGTAGCTTAGTGGAATATGAAAGCATGCATTACCATGTTCAAGGTTAGTATACAAGATCTTGAATGATCAGACACCAAGGTCCTAAACGCACCTCAATCAAGGAGTCTTGTGCACTGTACTGATCAAAAAGTGTTTGGCAAAGCACTTCATAGTAAAAATTGGATTTGTTATGGGCTAATGAGCTCTCAGTAATAGAATGAGCACTTCAGCAGCACATTTTATCACTGGGAATACGTTTCAGAACCATCCTGTGATAAAGAGAAATTACAGAGTAAAAAACACACACAATGACTCACACTTTTTAAATGAACACATGATAAACATATTGCTTTATTTGTCTTATTTGTCTTATTTCTGTCACCAGGGCAGCATCCAATCAGCCAAGCCCAGACTTCCCTCTTCCTACCTATTTCATCCAGCACTTTGGGAAGGACACCGAGGTGTTCCAAGAAGAAAGAGTAGGGTGTCTCGGCTCGTTCACAGGGCCTCTGCCCTGTGGGTCATGTCCAGAACACCTCATTAGCGAGTGTCCATGGGGCATCCTAACCAGATGCCTGAGCCATCTTTACTCTGAGCCCATCCCAAGCTTCTCACCCTCTAAGGGAGAGCCACACACCCTGCAGAGGGAACTCATTTTGCTCGCTTGTATCTATAAACGCATTTGTGTTAAAAAAAAAAAATGCAAGTATAACATGTATTGAAAACATAGAGTAGGGTCTGTGTTACATTGGCCAGAGTTGGTGGGTGAGTGTGTGACATCAGCAAGTTTGCGTGTGACTGTCTGGGTGAGAGCTGTGACTGACAGCAGCTCCTGTGGGAGTGTTTTCACTCTTAATGTTTTCGATTGAAAAGGGGAACTAAAAAGTAGTGATGTTCGGACCAGGATTTTTTGGGCTTCCCATCCATTTTTTATAGTGCATTCTTTCTGATACCACACCACTGCCACTTTTCTTTTTTTTAACTTCAGCCCTAAGGTGTGGAAGGAATCAAATACGGATTAAAAGGATGAGTTATGTATTTTGCTACACTTACAACACACATTGAACTGAAGTGTTTAGCTGTTTTTAACAAGCCTAAATCGAAAGCCCAAAACAAAATAATATATTTGAATCTTTTGCATCGTAAGCCTTAGCAAAACAATTTGAACTATACATTGATATGATTTACGCCAGCCGCAAAGAGCGTCAACGCCGGACAAAACACACGAAACAGGATCAGCCCTATCCTGTGATTGAATCGGATTCTGTCCGATACTCACAAAAGAGCCGGATCAGGAATAATAATGATATTGGAGGGGGGGGTAAGATGAATCCTAATCATGCATGTTTTTAGTCTGACCTGTCTTTTCAAGGCACTCCAGGTGTTTCTTCCAGTGCCTACTGATCTCCTTCACCAGTGCCCCGCTGTTAGGGGCTGAAGTTTGAAGCTGCTGCAGCCTCTCCTCCAACGTGTGTGAGGCCTCCAGTACAGGAGCTGGATCTGTGAAAACACACACAAAGATGTGAAGGAAGAACTACAACTAATCACATGGTGTTGATACTTTTTGATTCCCAAGCATAAGACTGCACACGACTTTTCTCAACAGAAGTAGACTATACCGATGTTTTTTTTTTCCCCCCCAGAAAAGTAACTTTTCACACTCGGGTGCCTTTGAAAAATATACAGGCTGGACATAATGCTAAATACCAAGTTGGAAGCCTTCCCCTTCTAATGAGTATTCGTATAAGCGAGTAAAGGACAAAGACAGAGATTGTCACAAAAAGGTGCCAAATATACACCTAAACAAAGTGTTGAAAAAGTACGCTCCTGAAGAGGGGGGTAAAAAGAGAAAGGGGGGGGGGGGGGAACAGGATTCTTTAGCACAACAGAGGAGCTATTTTGCAATGCATGCGCGGCAGCACTGGGCCCATGGGGCCAACTAGGAGGCTGCTTCTCAGCTAACAAGTCTCCTCTGTATCATTTGATCATTTAAATTATTATGCCAGGAATTCTCAGGAGGCAGCTCGGCACTCCACATCACAGGGCTGTTTTTAATCTTCGCCTTCCCTTTCTTCCCCTCCCGAAAAGTTCAACAGCTCAGAGAGAGTGAGCTGCTCTTGTTGTGTACCTGCCTGCTGAACACCAAAGGAGGTGACTTCTAGTGCCAAAGCACAGAGAAGGAAGCTCAGGGGAGCTCCTTGACAAGGGGGGCGAGGTGGGGGTGTCGAGATGAGGAGCCACGCTCGCGCTCACTCACATACACACACATACACACACACACACACACACACACACACACACACACACACACACACACACACACACACACACACTTGAACGCATGCCTTTAAAAACTCTAAAAGAGGAAAATGGCTTCTTTGCTCTACACAAACTTTTTTTCTGGCAGCTTTCATCCGCACATCTTATACTTGTGTGTCTTGCGTGGGGCCCGGACTGCCGTGACATTTTATGAGCGATGGAGGCGCAACTTTGCCATAAACTCCCAGCAAAAAAATAAATACTCATCACAGACCTCCAAACTTCTGTGGTGTGCAATTTTTTGAAATTCTGGCTGTGCATTGCAGCGCCTTCTATCCCCTTTTTCATCAGACGAGCATTTTGCACCATTTAATTGATCGAGCTATTTTTCCCAGGACCGTTTACAGTCAAACATTGTCTGCATTCATTGTTGCACCAACTGTGGAGATATTGCATCAGTCACAAGGGACATCACTATTAAGGGAAAAGCTCTTCTAAGACAAACAGGAAGCGCTGCTATGCTATCGACCCACTGTCACAGAAATCACTTTATCTGCCTCTTTCCCATATATCCTTTCAACTTTTTGTGATCAAAGGACAGAGAGATTATACTCGTACATGGATAAATCAGGATTATCAATCATTGGCACGGGAGGCAGTAGGCAAGTCCAATAGAAAGCCACGGGAAATAACCCAAGTCTGTAAACAAAAGTAACTTGAGTTGAAGTAGAGATGAGGGGATCCGCTCAAAAGGCTGAGAGATTTACACTTACTGAGTCCGGAAAGTCAGTGGATAGCTAATTTTGTGAAATGTACCTAGTAATTGGTGGTATTTATGGACGACGACAATGTGATGGTAAAAATCTTCACATTAAAACAAGCTCACATTTCCATTCATTAACACCACCAAGCCTTTTAAAATACGGGATACTCGCCCTTATATACACAGCATACTCAAATGTTATTTTTTTTCTGCAGCTCTTATATTAGTTTGGAGGAAAAGGCATTTCTATTTGAGGAAATGAAAAAAATATATATATTTTTGGTTAAAAGCGCTCTAACCAAGAAATCTATCAGTCCATATCATTTTATATTATCTTGGCATATGATATTGATAGTTTTCCTTTAAGTCATTTAATTTACTGTTCGTACCCATTTCATGTTTACAACCTGTGAATGAAATATTGTTGTTCTCCTTTTTTGACGTTACATGATGTCACCCCGTTTCCATACCTGAGCAATAAAAAGTTGCTCGAAGAAGTCATTTAGCAGCTAATTTCATTGTAAATTAATTAATGATTACTGATATTAATATTTTCATGTAACCTATTGATGCATCATTCTAACCATTAGTATGAATAATTATTTAATAATAATATTCATTTTAAAATGTCCCCCAAAAAATTTTTCAATCACTGAGTGAGGGTGTGGAGTCTGACTTGCAAGCTCATTTCAAAAACCGCACTGACAAATAAATGCGGACTTTAGCCTGAAGAAGGAAACGTAACAGAAAACATTTTTCGGGTTTTGATCTTGACAGCCTCACACTGCTACTTTGACTTTGAAATTTATGAATGCGAATTATTGCAAAAGAGGTTAAAAGAGTGTGTGTGTCTGGATATGTTTTATCTCGGTAGTGCTTCAAGCCTATGTAGGTACTCAGTCTTTTAATTATGTTTTTGCACAATTGCAGCTGCATTGATACAGAGTTTCATCATTTTGGATGCGCAGTAATGAGGATGCCATGATGTACTGGCTGCTTCCCCGTGATCACTGGGTTACCGTTTCTAGGCTATTGCATGCCAAAGAAAAAGGCGTTACGAGACTCAAGGAGCAGAAGAGAAAAAAACACAGGTAGACACTGCCTTTGGGGTCTAGGTGGGTACGGGAAGGGCGAAGAGTTTGCGCTGCAAAACAAGCAGGTGTGTCGGCTGGTTCGTCTTTGCCACGTCAGCGATAGACTATCATTAGGTGGCGTGGGCACAGTAGGGTGTACCATTTTGTCTCTCAGGGCCCTGTGTAATTACGCTCTGACATAATTAACCCAGCAAGCCCATTAGCCAAGCAGTGGCTGGCTGAAGAGAAGGGGGGGTGGGGGGCTATAATTATTTGTTGTGCACATGTTAATGAGGCCAGCTGTGTTCCCATCATACAACACGAACAAATTAATTTACAAGGCTGCGCTCAAGTTTTTTTTTTTCATTCAAAACAGTGTTGTTGTTTTTTCTCTCCGGGAGTGGACTTCAAGGTCCATAAACATCTTCTGCTGCTGCTGCTGCAACAAACAGTAACAGTGCTGTAATAGTGCTGTCAAGGACCAAAATTAGGCTGACTCAATTTTGGAGCTCCATTTTCACCTTCACAAATGTAAATTGATGTTAAGCATTTACTGTAATTGCTGCCTTCACCCCGCTATGAGCACACAATTTATTTTGATTGGAAAACCATAACACGGCATATTCACAGAGAGGACTCGATTTTCTGTGGTGCATTTGAAGCCAACATGCATGATATGGATTTAGTTTAAATGAACTTGACTTGCGGAACGATTGGCCGTGCATTTGAGAAAGAAATGGAAAGCAACATTTTTTGAAAGAGAAATGTCTTCTTTTTCCACAGAAGTACAGAGAGGATCGAGAGGATCCTACAAGAAACACACAGCAGCCAGAAGAAACAAGTTCAGACGCAAACTAAATTTGACGGAACAAAATTATACAAGCTACACGTTTGTTTTTTTGTGGCGTGCAGTGAAGTCGTAAGAAATAAGACTCATCCAATTCTTTTGTCTTCACATTTGGGAACGGCACATGCACACAAACCTGCATTCCTACAGACACACTTGTTCTCTCTCCTGGTCCCTCTGGGTGTCCTACTCCACAGGGATCAGTTGGAGAGGCCCAGCTCTTTTATGAACATAATGCATTATTAAGCACCTCAAACATCTCCTGGGCCTTTGTTTATTACTGCTCTTATTAATCACTTGTGCATAATCACGTCCCACCCAGAGAGCTTTCATTCCCCATCAGCTTTTATATGCCCTTATTTTCCAACAGACTGCCACAAACATTTACAGCATTCCTCCTCCTTGCCTGACTGTAGGTACTCAGCTGCACAATTACAATAAAGGCAGCTTGCTGTGCCTTGCAGGCCTCTCTGCATGTGCCTGTTTATGTTTGGTGGGGGTTGAAGAAGGACAACCATTCTTAATGCATTTGAATGGCTTTGAACTACTGAGGTCAGTGCTTTCTGATTTGATAATTTCATAGCTGGAGGGAGCGTTGGCTGTGAATATAGAAGAGATTTACAAGCCTCGTAGAACAGAAAACGGCACGCAGCACATCGTAACAGCTGACCCCAAACATTAGCAAACGAAGCGGCTGCTTGGGGTTCCCTGGCCACTAGAGGCTCGCATGAGGACTATTTTTTCTTATTTTTGTTTAACAAATTCAACACATAAACAAGGTGGGAGGGGAGCCCCAAACCAAATTCCACTCAGGCTTGTAACAAAATTCTGCTCTTTGCTCTGCCCTGCAGTTCTATTTGTCACCACTAGCAAGCGCTGTTGCATTGTCAACTTACCTTTGTGCGCACACGCATACACACGTTTACACACTTAGTGGGGTGTATTCGGAACAGAATCTTCACAAAGTCTGATGAGCTCCCCGCTCAGATGAAAGCAGCTCTGTTCTAAAAGAGAGGTGGTGGGCTGGACCCTGAGGGAGGCGCGCGCGTGTGTGTGTGTGTGTGTGTGTGTGTGTGTGTGTGTGTGTGTGTGTGTGTGTGTGTGTGTGTGTGTGTGTGTGTGTGTGTGTGTGTGCGTGTATGTGTGTGTGTGTGTGTGTGTGTGTGTGTGTGTGTGTGTGTGTGTGTGTGTGTGTGTGTGTGTGTGTGTGTGCATGCATACATGCGTGCATACGTGCGTGCATACGTGTGTGCATACGTGCGTGCATACGTTCCGTCATGTGTGTACGTGGATGTGCTTGCATGTGCGTGAGAGGAGGCGAGGAAGAGCAAACACCTGGAGTGTCAGTCTCTGGGCTACGCCCCTGGCGACAGGGCCTCGCTGATCTCACAGAGGCGGCAACAAACGCTGACGTTCAAACGACAGCACACACATTCCAGGAGGAAAGAGAAGAATGAGACAGCAAGAAGGAAAGGTAGAAAAAGACGTGGGAAAAGTTAGATGCCTCTCTGCGAAACTGATGAACTCCGGCAGAAGCTGACAGAATTTTTCCAGCTCTGGGTGATCACAACGTGTTTATCAGGACTGATCAAAACAGTGCGGAGGTGATATAAACATTGTTTGGGAAACACTGTTAACAGGCCCCTTTCAAGACTCAGACTGGGTTAGTGTGCACAGCATGAGAAGATGTCACAGGCAGATCAAAACATAGCACACTAATGAAACGCTCCAGTGGATTGACATCTCAGCTTAGGGGCCTTCATAAAAGGCAGGAAGGGATGGAACAAAAACAAAACTCAATAGCTTTCTCCAAGAAGTTTTCCTGTCGAGAGGAGCTGATTTCTGCTTAGCATTTACCGCTACATTCAAGGTGTGATTGCACTGCAGCATTATTTCCAAAGCATATCATTATCTCGCTCGCATCAAACAAACCAACGGGATCGGTATTCAAAGAGTGAAAGAGCTGCAAAGTGGATAACTCATATGTGACCAGATGCTAATGATGGCCACGTAGAACAGGTCACATATTGAACAGATGTTGTCCCCTACCTCCGTGTTGTTCATTAACTGCGGCCTGCTCTGATTGGACCGACAGCACACAAATGAGCGCACAAGCAAATACACTCTAGGGGAGAGACACTGTCAAATGAAATAATAAGAAAGGGGGGGGGGGACATCCAGAGTTTCGATTAATGAGCATGTCGAGTAAAGAATGATTACATCTGTCAAAGAATCAGAAACACACGAGCTGTACAGCGTTGAAGCGAGGGGGGGACGGGTCGCTGAGTTGTTTTTGAAAGGCAGGGAGAAATGAAGTAAGGCCATAGCCAAATGACTGGCCTGCAGTAAACCTGGAGCCATCCATTCTCAAGTAGGATGGGACTTGTGACCTTGGATACCTGTAGCAGTGACAAACAGGCACAGAATAATGTAGGCAACATCGCACACCAAAAACAGGAAGAGCTCCCTGCAGAAAGACCTTGCTCTGGATTCCCATTGGTCATATGACACAACCGTCTGTGTGTGTGTTTGGCATGGTAACTGCTCGTTTTAGGGAAATCCTGCGCCCAGTGATTGATGGGTGATCAGTCCATCCATGATTAAATCAACCGGGCAAGGCTTCAAGCGGTCCCGTGTCCCTAAATATGATGAGCAGTGTCAAACCTGTACACAGACTTGAAATGAATAAATAACCATGATGATAATTGCCTAAACATTTATGTTATATTATAGCCGGACTTGCATCTGAATGTTGCTCACACCCAGAGAAACAGGATAACAACACTAAGGTTACAGAACGAAAGAAAAAAACGAATCCGCCACTGTTTATTCTATTCGGTGATTCTCTAAGCGTGGTACAAAGGGTGGTTAAATGGTAAAAATGCACAATGTTGCAGTTAAATGAAGTTATTCGATGGAAAGAAAATTACAATTATATTATAAATACCTGAATTGGGATTAGAGCTCAGAGAGCACGCAAACTCCCCGTTCACTAATAGCGTTGACTGTCTGTGCATTACCACCAACAGTTATGCACCAAAGGTCTTTGCCAACTGTTAAAAAAAACCTGAAAGAATGGAAGGAGACAAAAGGAAGAAGACAAAGAAGAAGTAGTAGTCCACCTTCGTAGCATGTGAAAGAAGGTGGCGGTTATATTTATATCCTATGCCTTCCGCCAAAAGAAAGTAGAAGAAATATTTTTTTATCAAAAATGCAACTTTACATCTGGGGCAACTCACATGTTTTATTCTTCTTTTTGATGCATTTTTGACAGGTACAACTTCTACTCGAGAGTGTCGTATAGTCTAAAGAAATACGGTAATGGCGTGGTGCATCACGAAAAATGTATTTCACTGTAAAATAACGTTCCACTTTTGACTTTTTCTAATGGGACCTTTCTTTTCATATTCTTCTCATCTCTAATGAACTATTTACTAGGTTACTTGGCAAAATGTGCTCCTGTGTTTAATCCAGGGGCTTTGACTTTCATATTTATATAGACAAAAATGAAAGTTACTATTAGGTGAAAAATAATGCAATGTTAAGGAAATGGCTTGTGAATGAATTATTTTTTTTGGGACGGTATCATGTAGCCAGTGAGAGCGAGAGACAATATTGAGCTGGAGACCTTTTAACGTCAGCTGCAGACTTTATCTTTCATTCATTGAATTAGTGACCAGCTTTCTCTACTCTTGCCACACGTGTTTCTTTGATCTGGAATAAGATTGGACCATATTTTGCCGCAGTATCCGGCGTACATATGGATGGGCACTGAAATTAAGATCTGCAAAAAGTCTTTCCTCCTCTCTAAGCCTTCACCCCCTCTCTTGCTTTTCCCCAATTGGCCTCATCAGGCCCCCGTTCCACACGAAGCCAGACTTCAGTGGGGATTTTAATTGGCCCTCTACAATCATCAGCCAAACTCCTCAAGGATGTGTTCGCTCCTCAGCCATGTTAAGCAGTCTCAAGGACCTAGGCTGGGTTTTGAAGTGGCCTCACGCAGAGTTTTGGAAACCACTCAGATCATGGACTTGACATAAAAAATAGATAGAAGCCACAGGGTGTGGAGCTTTATGCATCTCATATCAATGTGCAAGCTTACCCCGTCGTATCACTTGAGCAATATTTTGGGATTTGTTGATTCCCCATTTGTTGATGTGTTGATTGCTTCGTAGACTTGACATGAAGTAACCATAGTTCCCCACATTCGAGATAAGAGACGATGGGGAATTAATTGATCTTGATCGAAGAAAAGATATTTGCCGAAATGAACCATTTCAGTGTGGGACTACTGCTTCTGCTGGTATTGTTTGGGAAGATAAACATCTACAGTCTTGGTGGGAGACTCACCTGGGGCCTCAATAAGCTGTTTGTAGATTCCGAGGAATGCAGACTCAGCTTCCTTACTTCGCTTGTTCAGAGCAACCACCTGCAGGGACAAAAAATGCCATTAAGTATCGGTGGATATAAATTTGCGGCGCATGATAAACAAGCATGGGTGGACTTTGAATACTTTCACTAAAAGAAGAAGAGCCACGTTTTGAAGAGCAATTTCTATAAATCAAACATTCATCCTCATACAGCAGGACAATACTCAATGCCCCAAATCAAAATGCGACTGAAATGATGTCGAAAAAGATTCCAGTTTAGCAATTCTCAATGTGACGAGCATCTAAGTATCAGCTCAGGGTGTGCTTTGATAGGAGGCACTTTTTGGGCGTTATGTGAGGATGGTAAGAAAGAAAGTGACAAAGTACTTTCCAGCATGCTT